>NC_041221.1:51692491-51764877 GCF_002837175.3 Physeter macrocephalus
ACAGATGGTCAAGAAGCACATGAAAAGCTGCTCAGCATCACTAATTATTAGAGAAATGCAAATCAAAACTACAATGAGGTATCACCTCACACCAGTTAGAATGGGCATCATCAGAAAATCTACAAACAACAAATGCTGGAGAGGGTGTGGAGAAAAAGGAACCCTCTTGCACTGTTGGTGGGAATGTAAATTGATACAGCCACTATGGAGAACAGTATGGAGGTTCCTTAAAAAACTAAAAATAGAATTACCATATTACCCAGCAATCCAATTACTGGGCATATACCCGGAGAAAACCATAATTTAAAAAGACACTTGCACCCCAATGTTCATTGCAGCACTATTTACAATAGCCAGGACATGGAAGCAACCTAAATGCCCATCGTCAGATGAATGGATTAAGAAGATGTGGTACATATGTACCATGGAATATTACTCAGCCATAAAAAGGAATGAAATTGGGTCATTTGTAGAGACGTGGATGGATCTAGAGACTGTCATACAGATTGAAGTAAATCAAAGAGGAAAACAAATATGTATATTAACGCATATATGTGGAACCTAGAAAAATGGTACACATGAACCAGTTTGCAGGGCAGAAATAAAGACACAGATGCAGAGAACAAACGTATGGCCACCAAGCGGGGAAAGTGGTGGGGAGGGGGTGGTGTGATGTGATGAACTGGGAGATTGGGATTGACATATATACACTAATATGTATAAAATGGATAACTAATAAGAACCTGCTGTATAAAAATATAAATAAAATATAATTTTTTTTTAAAAAAAAAGGGGGCTTCCCTGGTGGCGCAGTGGTTGAGAGTCCGCCTGCCGATGCAGGGGACATGGGTTTGTGCCCCGGTCCGGGAAGATCCCACATGCCACGGCGCGGCGGGGCCCGTGAGCCATGCCCGCTGAGTCTGCGCGTCCGCAGCCTGTGCTCCGCAACGGGAGAGGCCACATCAGTGAGAGGCCTGCGTACCGCGAAAAAAAAAAAAAAAAAAAAAGATCCTTCACGGCGCTACTGTTTCTAAGCTGCCTCTGTTGTTTTACACTGGGAAGATAGGGCAGCAAGACAGTGGAGTAGGTTTTATGTCCCCGGGTTTTTGGAAGAAAAGTAACTTTAAGGATTGAATCTGAGAAGAAACAAACCATAGTCTGTTAGGATTTGCTCTGTACAACACTGCTAAACCTCTCACTGAAATGACCCAGAAGTGTTTCCACCAATTTCATAACTTCTAAATCTAAACTACACTAACACCATCCCAAGGCCTGACCAGACCAGCCTCTTTTCTGGCATATTTAGAATTTCTATTTTTAAAAGAATCATCTCCAGCTTCTAACTAAAACCTTTCATTTGGGTAGAAATGTAAGTATCACAAAGCACATCATATGCAGAGCATTCAAGCAGAAAAACTAGCATGTCTTCTTTGAAATCCACCAGGGAGCAAGAATTACAGAGTTTTTCCTTAGTAAATTCTGTGACCAGATAAATTAACAAAGTACAGATTACCTCCTGAGCTAAACTCTTTTTAATGATAGCATAATCCAACCTTAACCTAGGATGTGCCAAGACGTCTACCAACTCCTCTCCAGGAAAGAATGCATGTCTCTTCCCTGACTTGTGCTGAGACCATAATCTGCTGGGCACAGAGATGGAGTGCCAGCACTCAGAAGAAATAAAAGAAACTGATTATAGTGGGAGCTGGAATGAGTGACCAGCCTTATCCCACTGTGAACTCTTCCTTTCTTCAGAATATACAAATAAGTTGGGTCTGTATTAAGCCTACGGGAAGGGAGGCCTTATGGGGATTTTTAACATAACCATCATTCTCTGTGAGTCATTTTTGCTTAAATGGTTTTAAGACCTCTCAAGAAAGTTGGGTTAATAACGATGCCAATTTTTTTTTCCTTTTTTTTTTTTACATCTTTATTGGAGTGTAATTGCTTTACAATGTTGTGTTAGTTTCTGCTGTATAACAAAGCGAATCAGCTATATGTATACATATATCCCCATATGCCCTCCCTCCTGCATCTCCCTCCCACCCTCCCTATCCCACCTCTCTAGGTGGTCACAAAGCTCCAAGCTCATCTCCCTGTGCTATGGAGCTGCTTCCCACTAGCTATCTATTTTACATTTGGTGGTGTATATATGTCAGTGTTACTCTCTCACCAAATTTTAATGTAAACAATTCTTATTGAAAGTAAAACTCTCTGATCTATTGCTTTGTATTGTTAATGGAAGACAGTTTTCAAGACTGAGTCAAAATAGTTGACTTAGTTTGGCTATACTGCCTGTTTCTTAAACCAAAGCAGTTGTATTACTTTCACCTTTATAAAAAATCATTGCTTTTAAAAAAATTACAGAAGTTGTCTTTTCTCACTGAAAAAAAATTTAAAAAATCAAAACTATATAAAGACTGAATTTGTGAAAGTTTTAAACTCACTAGAAAATTCAAACAGTACACAATACTATATGAAATACAGAGTGACTATTCACCTTTCCCCACTTGCCCTTTCTCATATCCCCTCTCTAGGGGTAACCCAGATCTTTTGCTATGCATTTTTACAAAAGTTGGTTCATACTTTAGTTTTCTGCAACTATTTTTTATTTAATAATAGATCACTAACAGCAGCCCATATCAGTGAAGACCGGTCTATCTCATTCTTTGTATATTTGCATCCCACTCCATTGTATAAACTTTTGATTTAATTGATTATACTAAGGAGTATTTTGTCATCAGATTGTCTCTATTGCTATTAAATATGGAATAAATATCGTTGTCCATATGTCTTTTTACTCGGGTAGACGTTACTGTTGGACAATCCCAGAAGTAGAATCGATGGTTCAAAGGGTATGCAGAATTTAAATTTTTATATATGTTGCCAAATTGTCTTTTGAAAATGTTACTAACCATACATTACCATCATTATATGGGAGTGTGCCTTTCCTCATGTACTTGCCATTCTAGATGTTATCTCTTTTTTAAATTTAATTTTAATTTTATATTGGGGTATAGTTGGCTTACAATGTTTTGTTAGTTTCAGTTGTACAGAAAAGTGGTTAAGTTATACATATACATATATCCATTCTTTTTCAGATTCTTTTCCCATATAGGTTATTATAGAATATTGAGTAGAGTTCTCTGTGCTATACAGTAGGTCCTTATTGATTATCTATTTTATCAATCTTTTTGATGTGCTAATTCCCCATTTGGAAATCACTGAAAACGTTATTACCTTCAGAGACAAATTTCCAAATATGGAAATGCGATTTTATTTATTCCAACATTCTAAGTTTGAGAAAGATTTGGACGCATATTTTATATACCAAAAACTAAGAGGTGGAATAAGTGACTACGCTAAGGAGAACTATGCATCAGCAGCAAAGAATCCTTTCTCCTATCTGGTGGTCCCCAAATTGATAAGAATTAAAACAGTGGTGGCGATCCCCAAGTTACTTTCAAGGTTTCAGTCTTTCCAACTTTTCAAGATTGAGTGTAATGAGGTGAAATATCATAGGCTTTGAAGTCAGTTAGAACTGAGATCAAATCTCTACTCTCACTCTGAGTAAGTGAATGAATGCTCTCTTGGTTGGGTTTCCTCAAATAAAAAGTGGTGGTATTTGGGCTTATCTCAAGGCAGAGTTAACTATGTAAGGTAATAAATAGCCTGTGATGAGCAAATGGATAAATATGACTATGTAAAAATTAAATGTCTTTTCATAGAAACAATATACCATTTCACCAAAACAATATACCAAAGTCAAAAGATAAACAATATAGAATCATTTTTAAATTGCCTTCATTCGTATAATTTAGCAAAATTTTGTGAGTTTATAAGTATATACCTCTAAAAGTGGAATTTCTGGGTAAAAGAATACATGCATTTAAAACTTTATCAACATGCCAAATGATCCTGAAAATCGATTTTGCCTATTTACATTCTTAATCCACATTGAATAAGAATGTCCCCACACCCTAATAGTGCATATTATTAACATGTTTTATCTTTTCCAGTATGATAGATTAAAAAAAAAGTTTTTTATTGTTTTGATTTACACTTTTAGCAGTGAATAAATTTGAGCACCTTTTCATATGTTTATAATTATTTTAATTTTTCTATTTTTCTGTGAATTGTCTCTTCTTAATTATCTTTGAAATGTTTATTTTTCTATTGGGTAATTTGCCTATTTTTTATTTTATTTTATTTTATTTTTTTAATTTTTTTTGCGGTACGCGGGCCTCTCTCTGTTGTGGCCTCTGCCGTTGCGGAGCACAGGCTCCGGACGCGCAGGCTCAGCGGCCATGGCTCACGGGCCCAGCCGCGCCGCGGCATGTGGGATCCTCCCGGACCGGGGCAAGAACCCATGTCCCCTGCATCGGCAGGCGGACTCTCAACCACTGCGCCACCAGGGAAGCCCTTGTCTATTTTTTAGAAATCAGTTTTTAAGAGCTCTTTATAGGTTAATTAAGTCTTTCTTCTGTCTTATCTGTTGCAAATAAATTTTCATTCTATATTCTTTTGTGTTCATTTTTTTACCATGGAAATATGTTATGTTTTAAAATTAAAATTCTAGAATATATGTAAACATATATTACATTATAATGTATCTATATCTGTGTATAATCACCTTCTTCTAATGCAAAATATACATTACACATAATAAAGCCAGATAGGAAACATGAAACACCAAATTCCTGCCCACTGAGTGAAACTATGTTAACCCAATTTTATCTCACAGTGATCTGCAGCTCAGTTTTGTGTCTATATAGAGAGATTAATGAAAATGGGAATATAAGTGAACTTATACTTGGCACACAATCTCCTTCAAAATATGGAATTCTTGGGGAAAACCATAAATTAAGCAACTACTTTGTTTTAAAAATTATAACCAC
The DNA here is from genome assembly GCF_002837175.3 of Physeter macrocephalus. Classification (NCBI taxonomy): domain Eukaryota; kingdom Metazoa; phylum Chordata; class Mammalia; order Artiodactyla; family Physeteridae; genus Physeter; species Physeter macrocephalus. The sequence continues at coordinate 51,697,390 of NC_041221.1, forward strand.
TTAATTCATCCCTGTGAATGTGTAAATAGTTGCTCATAAATTAATTTGTGGCTCATCTTAAATAAATATTTGAATTTTGACAAGACCGTTCTACAAACGAAGCCTTAACCAAAAGAAGAGATTTTGACATTGGAATCGCATGCCCAGAAAGACAAATCTGGGGTACAGCAGTGTGAGAAGACAGTGGGGAATTTTATCAGAGAAACTTTGATGACCTTGGTTCATGCCACAAAAAATGGGCTTCTGATTCCACCAGTCCTATTATGACCACTTTCAATAACTGAAAGTTACTAATGCTGTTTATTTCTGCAAACTTATTTCTGGAGAGTGCTCTAAAGGGGAAAAAAACAGGCTCTACGTTGCGTTTTGATGATTTTCATTTTGGAATCAACACCCATCAGACATGCAAATGTGGTATAAAATGTTTATTAACTTTTTCGTGAGTTATAAACATAAGTGAAACAGTCGATGTATTTACAGTAAACCTAATAAACCCCCAGATAAGGCAGTAGTTAGGTCAGTCTTTTACTTCAAGTAATCCCATGAAAGCTGAGAATTGTAAATAAATCTCAAATATCTTATTCATTTTGTTTTTTCTTTATCTGGATGGATTTTGCTCAAACCCTGGGACACAGAGTTCCACAGATTAAGATTTTTATGAACTATGAGTGCAATTACAATTTTAAATACCAGCATTGTCACATCTAAGTATTAATAAATTAAAATAACTTTGAACCAAAACTTTCTGTGGTCGCTATGAAATAAATACTTTATGTTCTTACAATTATATTTTACCAATGGCTTTGAGTTAAAAAGGCGTTAAAAATGAGTGTGAGATTGCTTCTAATTTCTGGCAGCATTTTCCCACTTTGGTATCTGCACATGAATTCTCAGAGGGAAAGAATGTCCCTCAGTCTCATCTTATTCAACATCACTAATACATCATCCAGTCCACTATGTTAAGTCCCTGTATGATGACCTTCAGGAACAATGTCTTGTATGTTTTGGTTTCAGAAGAAGATGCACTTCTAAGCAATTCTTGGCTTTCACCCTATGGAAAGTATATATCTTATAATGGATCACGTTTTCTTATTTCTTATGGTCACAAAGAAGCTCAGAGCCAAAACTGTGGCCCACTTCTAGCAAATGAACAGGATGTTATAATATGCATTTCAAGAGCTAACTATCCTTGCCTGTTATCTTAGTTTTATACCCTATTTTTCTTCCATTCCCATTTTCTCATTTGTTTTATTTATTCATCTTTATGGCTTATATATTTCTCCAGAAGGCACCTCAAATCCTCTTTTAGAAGATGGGGGCTAGGAAAATATTAAACAGATAGATATAAATAAGGCAAATAAATAATAAAATGGATAATAAGGCATATAGACAGAATAAAAACTATTATTATATATAAAAATTATATAATAAATTGATGAGAGGTAGTACCTCATCTCACATCGTACAATGGACGTGTTTCTAGAATGTTGCTTGTGAATCAAATTATTTTAAAGTGAATTATACATTTAATCTACTAGAGGAGCTAGTAGAATGGCATTATGAAATGCCATTCAAGCATTTCATAAAGCACAGAATTTTAGTATCATATGAATACTCAACTTCTGATATGGATGAGGTTTTTGTTATGCAGATTCAGGTTTTATGTTCCCTGATTTAAAAGAAAACTATTTACAAATGGAGTATAACCTTTAAAAGTTGTGAATCACTATGTTGTACACACGAAACATAATATTGTAAATCAACTATACCTCAATTTAAAAAACAGAAAACTAGAGTGTAAAACTGTAAAACTGCTTGTTCTTTCATTCCCCCTACTCCCTCCGACTTTCTAAAATTTTTCACTCCCTAGAGGAAACCACAGTTAATAATTTAATGTAATTTTTCCATATAATTAAAAAAATTAATATTCATATCAACAATATATATTATATAGAGAGAGACTGGGGGAAAATTTTAAAATTTTCTGTGGTCTGCTGGTTTAAAAGCAGAAGATAGACAAAATGGTTGGCGTGGATAACTGGAGAAGCTGCAGAGGAGTCCCAAGAACGGACTTAACACAGAAAGACTCTGGGTTCCCATCCAACTCCTATAACTATCTAATTGCATGATTTGGTCCAGTTGCTTTACTTCTTTAACCGGCTTCCACAATGATAGAGGATAATCACACCTTCTTCATGGGACTGCTGTGAAGAAAAATTGACATAATTGCTGTGAATGTGCTTGGAATACTCTATAGCGTTAGGAAAACGTATGAGAAAAAAATTTATGAAGCAAATTTAATTTCAACAGACATTCTGATTTACTATTTGCCTACAACAGTTGAGACCTATTTGACTTAGCTCTCAAATTCTTTTATCCAAGATATTATGAGTTCCTCTGGTTAATACGTCTCAGCCTTCACCTGGTTCAGCAAGTGCTGCAGAGAGCCAGTGACCTTGAGTAAAGTTCTGTTACCCTGCAAGCCCTCTCTCTCCTCAAGGAGTTCTCCAGCAGTTCCTCCCCTCACCTGATCTTTCCTGGTTTCACTGGGTAGACAATGGGTGGTAGGCAGGTCTGTTTCTTTCGTATGCAAAGCATTCAGTATTCTTCCTCTTGGGTTTTCATTATGCCCTGGAGAAGTCTGATTAGCAAACTAGATTGATAGTTTATTTAGTAGTTGGAAATACTCTGTGTGCCTAATTTCTATAAAAATTGCTATGAAAAACTTTTTCATACCTGCTCAGATCCCTTTCTCATTCACATCTTTTTTTTTGCTTTTATAGTCCTACCTCTTTTAAAAATAAAGAGGATAGAAGGAAAGAACCAAGTAATATGTGAAGATAAAAAATAGGAAAGAATTGAATGTGAAAGAAAAGAAGGGATGGAAATGCCCGGATGGTAAGGTTGCTAAATTCACTTCCTTCGAGTGTAGGCTGAGTGACAACAGATGGAAGTTGGATCAGAGCTGGGGGCTCCTACCACATCAACTGGACTTCAAGGCTTCTGCCATTTCCATTACTCCAGAAAACCTAGTTGGAAGCTCATGGCCCTCCTCTATCTTGTGGGGACCATAATGGGATTGAATTTGATACTGGGAAGAGCAATTTATGAAAGATTTTGATGAATTGGAGGGTATACTAAGGTAGAGGTCCAGCATGGTGTAGGGTCTGGAAACCTCATCACATGAGAAGTGGTGGGAAGACCTGCATGTGTTTGGCCTGGAGGAGAGGTAACTTACGGTGAGACATGTGGAACATGTGTCTCATGAAAAAAAGCAAATTTAAATTTCTAATTTTTCCCTATGTGCTCTAGAGATAGAATCAGGTATAAATAATAGAATAGCAGATTCTGGCTAAAGTACTCTTAACAAATGGTGCAGTCACAAAATGGAACTTGGTTCCCAACGAGGGAACTAATGGGTTACTCATCGATATAATTATCCAGACAGAAGCTGGAGGACCATCTATCAGATGCTTTTTAAAAACAAGCTTTTGCATTTAGTGGGAGGATAGAGAAAATAATCTCAAACTATTTAAAAAAATTTTTTTAATTTTTACACTTAAGTCATTTAAAGAGGAACATTCATTCACGAATCTCTGTTGAGACCTATCTTGTTTGGCTCCTTTCCACCCACTGGCTGCACATGGATGGCATTGCCCAGGTCCTGAGCTTTTCTGGGGGTGGTTCTGAGTCCACTAGAGAGAGTCCAGGCAATCATATTCCTTTTAGTTTTTAAGAGCTCTGAATCGAAATACTGAAATTCATAAAATAAATGGTGATTTTAAGCTTTAATTCTGGCTCTGGGACCTCCTCATAAGTCTTGGCTAAGAATTTCCAGATCATGAAATAGTTTTTCCCCTGTTGCCTTTCAATAGAGGAAAGAAAAGATAAATACATTCCTCAGCTGTTTTCTTCCCTTCATGATTCCCCTGCCATCCTCTTAACCAAGGCAATTGAGGGTGGGGGCTGGGGACAGGGGTGGGGAGAGTCAAGGGTGCTCTTCCAGGGTGTTCACAGCATCACATGCTCAACTCCACAATATGCTGCTGAGTCCTGGGCAAGGAAGGAATTCCCAGCATTCTTCCACCTGTTACCTGGCTTTCCTGAAACCCTTATCCTACTAAGTTTCCTTTGAGCAGCACTTCAGTGATTTACCTATTTATTATGTTTATTATTGTTCACTGTCTCTCCCAAATAGAATGTAAGCCCCATGAGGGCAAGGTCTTTGTGAACATGCCATGTAAGTTTTGTTCCCTGAGGCATCTTACATTCATAGAACAAATCTGTCATGGTGCAGGCTCTTCAACATTTGTCAAAAGAACCTAGTGGATGGGAATTCAGTGTTAGTTTTCAAAAATCCTTTAAAGTAGGTGTGCTTTATTTCTAGAATCTTACTAATTTTACCAGTAAATATTGTATTAGTTTGGATCCCCCAGGAAAACAGGACCAGTAGGAGTTTGAGAGACTACAGCAGTAATCCAGGTGAAAGACTATGGTGGTTTGGACCAGATGTTAGGCATGGAGGGGTCAGGAAGTGACCCGATTTTGAATGTGGAGTGTGAGAAAACGTGGAGGATGGCAGTTCAGAGCTCTGTATAAAGATCTGGGTTTGAGATACAAATTTGGAAGTTCTACATTTTCATTCACTTTGGTTAAGCATTTACTGGGCATCGTACCATTTGCTGGGCACCAACGTAGACATTTTAGGTACAGATACTCAGAATATATAGTGCCTCCCTCAGAGGTCTCATAATTAATGGGAAAAGTAGACATATTAGTAAAAACTGAAATATTTAATACAAGTAGGTATAAAGACCCATGAGGATGCAGATGCAGGGATAGTTAATTAATTAATTCCACCTTTGGGAAAAGCCAGGCACTAAACAATTGAGCTGGAATTTGAAGGTTAAGGAGAATTTCCCTATATGGTCAAAGTAGGATATTCCAGGCAGCGGGGAAGGAATGGTAAGTACAGTTTCACACTTCATAAGGTAAATGTACTCTGGCATGCCTTAACTTGTAGCAAATTAGTTAATTCAGTACCTGATACATTTTCCCTCATAATCTGGAAAATATAAAGAGGCAAATACTACTATAGACCTATACATGATCGTATATGAGATCAGAGGATCTCTATTCATGGGGCTTAAAAAGGACTGCCTTTCATGTAAGTTGCAAATTTATGTCTGGTTCCATAATTTTTTATATTAACCAATGTTTTCTGTGCATGATGACCTTTCTCCCAAAGACGGAGCAGTCAGCTTCCCTGTCTCACAGAATGAAGGCTCCAGATGAACCCAGAGGAAGAAAGAAGGTAATCTTTCTTTGCTAAGCATGGCCCTGAAATCATCTCAGGCATAAACAATAGAACTTAGAAAATATTTTGTGAGTCCCCCTGGCACCTGCTAGAAGACTCTCTGAGCTTGAGGGTGACGGGGGCGGGTAAGAATGAGAAGGCACAGAAGGGATATAAAGAAAGAATCTGGCAGTGTCAGAGTCTGAAAGGCCAGACTGGAAGTTCATCTCAGAAGGAGTGGAGTCAGCATTCGTGGGCTGCCTGGTCTCCACTCCTGCCAGTGCCGCCCTTTCAGGCAGCCTGGCAGTACTGACCACCCAGCAGGTGTTCTGCCTGCCTGTGCCCTAATCTCTCTTTATGTGGGCAATTCCCCTTTTAAAAACTCCAGACAGGGCTTCCCTGGTGGCGCAGTGGTTGAGAGTCCGCCTACCGATGCAGGGGATACGGGTTCCCGCCCCGGTCCGGGAGGATCCCACGTGCCGCGGAGCGGCTGGGCCCGTGAGCCATGGCCGCTGAGCCTGCGCGTCCGGAGCCTGTGCTCCGCAACGGGAGAGGCCACAGCAGTGAGTGGCCCGCGTACCGCAAAACAAAAACAAAAACAAAAAACAACTCCAGACATTGGTAAGCACTCCTACTGCTCTAGCAAAGCATGGAACCCCAGAAATCAAGGGATTAGGGGTGGTTCTTAGGGAAAAGAAGCCTCATTATATTTGAGTGGGTTACAGCTAGAGCAGGACCAGGTCAAGATCAACACCCATCCTGCCTCCTGCCTCAGGATGGGACAGTGTGGTCCACACCCCTACTAGAATCTTTCCCCCTCCTTTCATTCTGGGCGTCTTTGCCTCGAACAGTTGGGTTGTTGAGCCACAGCTGAGCACCAGAAAACACTGTAGGGAACAGAATTTTCCACTTCTTTGACTCCTTTAAAAAGAAGGGTATCTTATGTGACATGTGCTGCCCGAAGTCTTTGGTAATATGCTGCTTCCCAAGTCTTGGCCTCCCTGTACTATTTTACATGCCCTGGGGATTTTTTATTCTAGTGCTAAGAAGCTTGGTTTCTTTAAGTTGTTGCTTAAACATTTCTCTCTGGGTATAAATTTGGCTTTGTGTCTGGGAACCCTGTAAAAAAAGGTCATTTAGTAAGCCGAATCTGTTAAATAAATGACGTTACAACTGGCTGTCAGTAATAAAGTAAATAGTGAAAAGATAGCATGATGGGCTGCTCCGTCAGATCTCAGACAACCTGGAACTGGACTTTTGAACTTTCTACTTAGAAAAGCATGTGGTGACTGGGAGTTTGATGCTTTAACAAAATGACAGGCTTATGCAGAACGATACCGACTTTCTGAAGCACTTTGACAGCTTCTTCTCTTTCTTTTCCCTGCAGTGGAATGAGGTGGGCAGGCCCGTATTTGACAGATGTCCAGCGCAAGACGTTTAAAAACCATGTTCCCTAGGTCACACACAAGTACAGTTCTCAGGCCGAGGTCTGTGTCTGGACACCCTGCTTCCCTGTGCTCCAGTTTCTGGACATACCCCTATTCTAACATGCCTCGTGTCCTTGGTAAATTACTTCATCTCTCTTGCCTCCTTTTTCTAACCTCTGAAGTAAGGTCCTTTAACTATTTTTTCACTATGCCCCAGGGAGCAGGAGTTTGGAAATTGGTTGCAGGTGTAAAGAGGCAATGTTTGGTTTGCCAATTACGCTTTTCAAGCTGTCTTGTCCGTTCCCCCACCCCCCGCTCTCTCCCCCCCGCCCCCATTCCAGCAGAAAGCTAACCTTTCTGTAAGCGTTCCCTTGAATTTGTTGACTGCATTTAGGTTCTTTTAGGTCCTGCCTTCTTTTTGGGAACAGGGGTGGGCGGAGAGGAAGGAAGTGTCCTGCAACTACCAATATTTTCCTCTAGGAGGAGCCGCGCAGCCCAGATGAGAGTGACACGCACCAACTCCAACTCCTCGCCGGGGAACGCTTCATCCCAGTTCCGCGGAGTGCTCGGCCCGAACAGCGCTCGGCGCCTCCCCAGCGGGTCTCGAACCAGCCGCCCTGAGCTCCCGCTTCCCCTGCTGCGGCAGCCCGGGTCCCGAGGGCGGCGGGCCGGGCGCGGCGTGACCCCTAGTGAACGGCGCCCGCCGGTTCTCACCCCTCCCCTCCCCTCCCATCCTCCCTTCCCGTTTCACCCCTCCCCTCCCCCCTCCCCAAGCCTGACAGCCCGGGAGCTGCCAAGCAGGGCGCAGCCATGGGAAGAGGAGGCGGTCTAGGGAGCGGCGGCGGCGGCAGCGGCGGCTGCTGCAGCGGCGGCGGCGGCGGCGGCTGCTGCTGCTGAGCCGAGGCAGCGGCGAGGACCCCGGGCTGGAGCCGCGCAGGCCGGAGGGCCCCGCGCCCTCGGCCCCAGCGCGGCCGCGAACCGCGCTCTCTCTCCGGAGGCGAGGCTCGGAGGTACTGGAAGGGAGCTCCGAAATCGGGCTCTTATTTTTCCCATGTTGTGTCGGGGGGCCTGGGAGTGGAGCCTGGGACGCCAGTTGTTTATGAAAGTGGGGATCTGTCTTATGTATTTACACGGGTAATTTTTGTCCTGGTGACTTGGGGGTTGGCACTGCTCCCCTCCTCTTCACCAAGAAGTTGTTTTCTGCTGGTGGGTAGTTGTAACCCGATCCACGCTCTGGAAGTGTGCGTGTGTGTATGTGTAAGTTGGTGGGGGCGTCAGGGAGTTGGGGGTGACAGGCGAACCATCCCACGCTGGCGCCTGCTCCCACCCGCGTTTGCGGTGCCTGGAGGGGCTTCCTCCGAAGCCAGTTTTGTTAAACTCTTGAGAAGTTTTGCGACTGTTTCTGTTTGACATCATCAGCCAGCCGGGCTGGGGCAGGAACTGCTGGGGCTTCGCTGCTAAGCGGGGAGAGGTCCCCGGCTGCGCCGCGGGAGGAGAGGGGAGGTTGTTCGGCTGTGCGCCTCTACACCGCGCGCTCCTTCCCAAAGCGCACCACCCTTGCGCGTTTCTGCGGACTGCAGCCGCGCATTGGCACCGGCGGAGCTGGGGTCAGTTAGAGTCACGGCCACCAGTCCCCATGAGCTGGGGTGGGTGGAGATCGTGGCGAGCCGAACTCCTCCAGCCCTGAACACACTCGTGGTTATGAAATCAACCAGGCTTAAAGTTTTGACAGAACTGCCCGAGGCAAGAGAGCCGCACGGGTGAGTGGGGTAGCGACGGGTCTGGGGAGAAGACTCTGGCGGCGCGCAGAGGGTGCTGGGCAGGGTCACCCACTTGCGGGTGCACAGGGAAGTCTGTTTTGGGGTGAGTGCTTTATATATGAGCCGGAGCGGGGGGTACGCCTGCTGGGGCCATGCTGTGGGAGTGGGTGGCCCGGTGCAGGGTCAGTGGGCTGAATGGGTGTACGTGCGCGCGGTCTGTGTGCGCGCGTGTGTGCGCCTGGGGGGGCGTGTCGGAGCCTGAGCCAGTAGGGTGTGCAGGGGGGTTGAGGGGAGGAGGCCAGAGAGGTGCCGCCCGCCTGTTTGTGCCGCCAGGAGACCTTGGAAGGGACAGGGAAAGGTAACGGGAGGCCAGAGCCTTGGGAAGTCGCAGGAGTTTCTGTACAGGATTTAAGTACCACGGACTTTAAAATACTAATCCCTTTGCCTTCGAAACCCTGGAGGTGGAGGTTTCTGGAGCTCTCAGGAGACCTGCATAGGAGGACGGAGGGTCTAGGAGACGTGTGAATGTGTGGGTCCAGAAGCCCGGAGACGCGGACCCAGGTTGGATCCGTGGATCTGAAATTCCCAGGGTACTGTTGTGCACAGCCTCTGGGGTGATTAGACTCCCTGGTGTGTGTGCCTGGGAAGGCACTCATCTTTCCTCACCTGAGCAGGTGGTGTCATCTTGGAAGTCCTTCTCTCTGGGGTGCCAGGGTACAGACCTTGGAGGTCTATGGTGTTGAAACATTTCCAGAAATTAAAATGCTGGATAGGAACGAAATAAAATGATTTAGTAGACAGAGTTGTTGGTTCCATCTCTTCTGTGATTGAGGATTCTTTTTCCTTTTGAGAAAAACAAAGCTCAGCGTTCCCAGATTAGATTTCAAGGGGTCTGGCCATTTGTGGTTTCCCTTCAGATGGACTTTAGATGGAGCTGGAAGGATGTGTTTTAAGCCCAGAGACCACTGGGAAACTTCATTCGTAGCTTAAGTATGTCCCATCTCTCATCTTCTTCCACCCTCGTAAACTTTTTGCTTCACATGAGTCTAAGGAAAGTTGGTGAGTCAACATTCAGCTTTTCTTTTGGAGTAAATATATCACAGTGAAATTATAGCTTGGGTCTCCTGAATGGCATGGAAAACCAACACTTAATGGGCAGAGGTGTGAAATGAAAATCTATAAATGCATTGACAAACCGACGACACGAGTGCATTTTTTTCCAAACCGAGCATAACTTTGCCTTGCAAATATTTGTTCTAGGCAGAGTTTGGGGCTGTGTTTTAGATTGTTAGTTTTTAAACAGCAGACTTCTCATCATAAACCTCTTAACAATGGATTCTAGATGCCTTTTCTGTGCTATCTCTGGTGCCTGTGTTAACAGATGTTTACGGTGCTTAGTAACCTATGGAATTGTGTTGAGTATCTTGTTAGCTCAAGACAAAATGTTTATAGCAAAATGTAATAAATGAGCCCTAGCTGCACTCTGCTTCTGCTAAGCGCGTGAAGCACCCCAGCATGGAAACAAATCTTGAAGTTGGTCCAGCTTGGCAAGACTTTTTGGCTATCTGCTGGTACGCTTTGTTAATGTAAAGATAAATCTGAGTGATACACTGAGAATGTGGCACAGCAAATTGTTTAGCTCAGAAAAAAAGGCATGGGTTATATTTTTTAAATCAGCTAATCTTAAGCTTCTCTGGTCATTCCACTGGTAAATTGCACAATTCTGGAGATTTGGTTTACTTTCAGGGAAGACATTTTTTAAAAGTATGTCAATAATGAAAATAACTTCTATTTTTTAGTGTGTTCACATGCGTCCATACAAACCGTCACTTTTTCTTCTTAAGAAAAAAAACCCTATAATATCTGTGGTAATGACAAATAATATGAGTATTCAAATCATGTAATCTCTTTCTGAATCTTGAATTGATAAGAACTGAAGTGTGGTAAGGCTGAAGGTCAGACCTTTGCTAATTGGGTAAACAAGGCAACACAGGATGTCTTTTTGGCAAGTGATTTTTTTCAACCGGGACAATATAATGTAAACAATACACTCAATAACAGGGTTGATTAGTATGATCACCGACTTTACAGGTAACTCCCTACTGGGGCAAGAACTTCCACTTCAGTAGCCCTCCATGTTAGTGGGCCAGCTTACCTCTCCTTGGAGTAATCAGATGGAAATCTTGCTTCCTCACTAGCCAGTCCATTCTAGGAGAGATTTATGTTTAGAAAGTTCTGCCTGTACTGAGTCAACGTTTTCTTCTGCTCGCCGGCCTAGTATTAAGTGGCTGGAACCACACACAATGAATCTAATCTCTCTTCCCTTGAAGTGCTGTATTGGAAAACAAACAGTATACTCCTTCCTGAACTCTTTTTTGCCTGTTCTTGGAGCTGTTCCTCACCCACTGTGGGGTGCCACCCTTTTCTGCCCTGACCAGTAGGCCCTCGAGTCCACATTCTCTCCATCCCTCCTAATGTACGTCATTGAAAACATAGATGTGAAACCCTTAGTCCTGGACTTTCTATATCTGTTAAGTCAGCTTAATATTCATGAGCTGTTTCAGCCATCTCATTACACTGTTCACTAATTTCAAACCTGTAAACAACTCATTCTTTTCAGATTATTAATCATCCACAGTCAAAACATTATGATAATAGTTTCAAAACATTTTTTCATGCCTGAACTCCCAATAAATCTGTGGAAAGTATAATACTGTGCAGGTAAATAGAATTCTACATGCAGTGAAGACAGCTACCTAATTTCTTACTATCAAGGAATACCAAGCCCCAGAACAGCAGAAGTAGAATGTTCTGAAGACAAGCAAATTGCAATTGCATGTTACAGACAGGTAGAGACTACATTGCGGGGTATTCTTTTCATGGACCTCATTGTGTCTGCTTCCACGAGCATGAGTCAGTACTAGCAATCAGCATTTATTGAAGGCTTGTTCTATCCAAGTCCTAGACACTATGCCATCTGGCCCTAAATGAGGTGAAAGTACATCAGACAGAAATGCTTCTTCAGGCAACTGGGATTTAAGGTGTACATACAGGACATGAACTGAGTCAACAACCTCATCTTCCTCTGGAGGTAAATGCTTGCCAATGCCGCAGGGAAGTCTAGAGCAGGTATATCTGGCCATCAGCCCTCAGGGAGTTCCCTGATGCTTCTCACTTACCCAAGTCCTCGGTGTAAGGAAGCAAAGCTCGTATATACGGGGCACACAGGGGAGAGGGTGTGGTTCAAAGGCAACCACTTTGGGACCCATCAGAGCTCAGTTTGAGTCTGAGCTTTACCACCAACATGCAAATTAACTCCTCTGAGACTCACTTTTCTCCTCTGTGAGAATTCTAATGCCTACCTCCTGGGGCTGAGGCATTTCCACACAAAGTCTGTAGCATTTATGGCCTGTACTCCGCGTTAGACACCTATCTGTTATGATTGATTTCTCTTTTGTGTATCCGTCTGAGACTTCTTGACTAAATTATGAGTTTCCCAGCTGAGAATCTGACACAGATGAGAATCTTCTGTCTTCCTGCAGGAAATGTTTATGGTTGACGATGATGACGGTGTTGTTTATTTCAGCAAGTCTGGATGTGAAAGAGATGACCCTCTCTTCTTGGCAAAGAGAGAAAACCAACCTGTGATATAGACTGACATCTGGGCCTATCAGAAGGCCCTACTGTGTGCACTGACCTTCAGTCAGGACAAGGGGCCAATGAGAGTCTTGTGCTCTTAGATGAAATTGTCTGTGCTGTCCCCCTCGTGTGTGTGTGTGTGTGTGTGTGTGTGTGTTTGCAGTAAGAGTTGTCACCCATCCCCCTTGCATATTACATTTGCTTCTTTGCTTTATTCTGTTCTCATATAAAGGGAGGAAATAATCAATGATAAAGTGCAGAAATCAATTTCACTACTCCCTACCTCATATCCACCCTCCCCCTGCCAAAAAAAAATTATAGTAGACCCACTGATAAGTATTTGGACATAGAAGTTCTAAACCAAAGTTCAACTTTGATATAAGAAACCTGCAAGTTAGGATGGCATCATGTGAAATAATAGTAAACTAGGGTGTCAGGAAACCTGGGTCCCCTCTAAGCTCTGCCTCTAACAGGCTTTGTAATTGTTGCAAACTACTGAATTTCTTGGGTTTCATATTTCTTACACATTAATAACAAATAAACAACAACAAAAAAAGAGTAAACAACATGACCTCTTAGGATTCTTTTCAGGGCTATGTTTGAATCCATCAAATTATTGAATTTCTCTCTTCTCTCAGCTCTTTTGGGGCTTTGCTTGAATGTCTGCGGGAACACCTATTTCATTCATTTTCAGTTTCATGGTCTTTTTACATATCTGTCTTCCTTGCTAGGCTGTGGGTTTTTGAAGAGCAGAAAATATATTTTATTCATTTTTATATTTTTCCACTCTGCTGAATGCTGTAAACATAGCAGTTGTGGGAAGAGTGTTAATTGAATTAATGTGGGCTGCTTTGGACAGTCAAGCTATAATGTATATCACTTTGTTAACAATACACAACAATTTTGAATATAAGCATCAGGAAATAGTGTTTGCTGATTCTTTTCCCTTATCATTAATTTTTTTTTTAATCAATGAAGTAAAACAGATAAAAATGTAATCACATCTGTGCTTCTAGCTCCCGTTCTAAACAATAACAGCTCATCATGGTCTGATGCAGGAGGTCTTTCTGAAGTAGTTTCTTTTCTTTTGTTGTTGTTTTTGCTTTGAGCTAAAGAAAATTCCATGATGAGTACCAGACTCTTAAAAGAAGGATGACAGAGAGGGTCATTGTTTAGTCTCAACTTCTTTGTTGGGTGTTTCTCACTACTTTTTTTTTTTTTTTTTTTTTTTGCGGTACGCGGGCCTCTCACCGCCGCGCACTTTGGGACCCATCAGAGCTCAGTTTGAGTCTGAGCTTTACCACCAACATGCAAATTAACTCCTCTGAGACTCACTTTTCTCCTCTGTGAGAATTCTAATGCCTACCTCCTGGGGCTGAGGCATTTCCACACAAAGTCTGTAGCATTTATGGCCTGTACTCCGCGTTAGACACCTATCTGTTATGATTGATTTCTCTTTTGTGTATCCGTCTGAGACTTCTTGACTAAATTATGAGTTTCCCAGCTGAGAATCTGACACAGATGAGAATCTTCTGTCTTCCTGCAGGAAATGTTTATGGTTGACGATGATGACGGTGTTGTTTATTTCAGCAAGTCTGGATGTGAAAGAGATGACCCTCTCTTCTTGGCAAAGAGAGAAAACCAACCTGTGATATAGACTGACATCTGGGCCTATCAGAAGGCCCTACTGTGTGCACTGACCTTCAGTCAGGACAAGGGGCCAATGAGAGTCTTGTGCTCTTAGATGAAATTGTCTGTGCTGTCCCCCTCGTGTGTGTGTGTGTGTGTGTGTGTGTGTGTGTGTGTGTGTGTGTTTGCAGTAAGAGTTGTCACCCATCCCCCTTGCATATTACATTTGCTTCTTTGCTTTATTCTGTTCTCATATAAAGGGAGGAAATAATCAATGATAAAGTGCAGAAATCAATTTCACTACTCCCTACCTCATATCCACCCTCCCCCTGCCAAAAAAAAATTATAGTAGACCCACTGATAAGTATTTGGACATAGAAGTTCTAAACCAAAGTTCAACTTTGATATAAGAAACCTGCAAGTTAGGATGGCATCATGTGAAATAATAGTAAACTAGGGTGTCAGGAAACCTGGGTCCCCTCTAAGCTCTGCCTCTAACAGGCTTTGTAATTGTTGCAAACTACTGAATTTCTTGGGTTTCATATTTCTTACACATTAATAACAAATAAACAACAACAAAAAAAGAGTAAACAACATGACCTCTTAGGATTCTTTTCAGGGCTATGTTTGAATCCATCAAATTATTGAATTTCTCTCTTCTCTCAGCTCTTTTGGGGCTTTGCTTGAATGTCTGCGGGAACACCTATTTCATTCATTTTCAGTTTCATGGTCTTTTTACATATCTGTCTTCCTTGCTAGGCTGTGGGTTTTTGAAGAGCAGAAAATATATTTTATTCATTTTTATATTTTTCCACTCTGCTGAATGCTGTAAACATAGCAGTTGTGGGAAGAGTGTTAATTGAATTAATGTGGGCTGCTTTGGACAGTCAAGCTATAATGTATATCACTTTGTTAACAATACACAACAATTTTGAATATAAGCATCAGGAAATAGTGTTTGCTGATTCTTTTCCCTTATCATTAATTTTTTTTTTAATCAATGAAGTAAAACAGATAAAAATGTAATCACATCTGTGCTTCTAGCTCCCGTTCTAAACAATAACAGCTCATCATGGTCTGATGCAGGAGGTCTTTCTGAAGTAGTTTCTTTTCTTTTGTTGTTGTTTTTGCTTTGAGCTAAAGAAAATTCCATGATGAGTACCAGACTCTTAAAAGAAGGATGACAGAGAGGGTCATTGTTTAGTCTCAACTTCTTTGTTGGGTGTTTCTCACTACTTCTTTTTTTTTTTTTTTTTTTTGCGGTACGCGGGCCTCTCACCGCCGCGGCCTCTCCCGCCGCGGAGCACAGGCTCCGGACGCGCAGGCCCAGCGGCCGTGGCTCACGGGCCCAGCCGCTCCGCGGCACATGGGATCCTCCCGGACTGGGGCACGAACCCGCGTCCCCTGCATCGGCAAGCGTACTCCCAACCACTGCGCCACCAGGGAAGCCCCCTCTCACTACCTTTTAATATAGGTAAATGAAGCCTTAGGTCAGGCACAAATTTCACTTACTAATGATTCATAGGAAGGCAGTGATTTTTGTCAGAAATTGTTGGGCTGTGTGTTTTTAATTAGCATCTCAACTTACCTTCAAATATTCCATTCCAAAATCAGTAGATAATTTCTTCTACAGAGTCCGTAAAACTTCCAGATGTGTTTACTGCTCTGATTAAGGCTTGCGTCTTTTGTTATTGACTAGACTTCAGTCAGTTTTCTTTAGAAGAATATCATTATAATCCCAGTGAATTATTCTTCTTATATTGTGAATTCGTTTAAACATAAACAAGTCTATCCCCAGCTGGCTGGGCTTCTAAGTGGAAAGTGTATCCTAGGGAAAACACTCACTTCATGGAGATTTGGCGCCGGTGGTAGAAAGCACCCTGATAAATCCCTCAGTCAGCACTAGAACCAAAAGGGCTTGCAAATTGAACAGGTGCTTTGATGTATTTATCTATGGTGGACAGCCTGCTATGCTAGACATTTGCTATAATAACTCCTTGATTGTATCCTCAGTTGTTTATCAAATGAAACATTTAAAGTAGTATATAATTAAAAACCTTGAAAGAGGCATCCCTCTCTGTTCCTTTAGTATATTAGAAATATGATAGTCACTGGTACGAAGAAAAGCGCTTTTTTTTTTCTTGTTTAAAAAACGTACTGTATCATAGTAAGCATCACATCCATCTCTTTTATCTTTGAGTTCCCATATAAAAAAAAAAAGTAGAGTGAGACCATTACAAAACAGAGTCTTACATAGTTCTCTCCCCATGCTGATTAAAATAGAAGGTGCTACCGTGATGCAGAAGATAGCTCATCTCAAGTTTGATGACGGCTGATGAGTCTTCAGTCAAACTGCCAATTTTTATTGCTATCGGTGAGGAAATCAGCCTTTGTCCTTGGTCAGGATGATGGCATATGATCCTACTTCACCCTATCAGCTGCTTCTTTGGACATCTTCAAGCTATGTTACTGTTATCCCAGAAAACCTGAATTTGGTAAAGCAAAGTAAAGAAGAGCCTTGAAAAGCATATGTGAAGGAGAAATAGATTCCTAAAAACAAAACCTCTACAGTGGCTTCTTCCCAAAGGAGTAGAAGAAAATACCAGAATCCCTGGACAAGATGATGATGACTGAAGAAAAGACACCATTTTTATACCTAGCAAGTCTGAAATAGTAAAGAAAGAGCGGCAAAATGAAGAGGAAGGATTTCTTTCCTATCAGCAGTCAGTGTAGCGTCTTATTTCCAATAGGGACATTGGCAAAACAGTACTCTGCTTGTCATAGAATAAACATTCAATAAATATTTTATTAATGACGTTAGTATGTAATAAAACACAGAGAGAAATTGAATTGTTGACAAGAAGTATGTGGAGAGTTGGGGACAAAGGGACGTGGATAGGATCGGGTGATAACTAGGATCTAAGCTCGTAATGCAAATTTGGTATATTTCTCCTTAGATTAATGATGGCACCCAAACCTGATGACCAACTTTCCAAAGTGATGGCACCCAAACCTGATGACCAACTTTCCAAAGTGGATCTTGTTCAGGGCCTTGGAAACATCTAGAAGTTTTTAATATTTGAAGCAAGACGGAGACATTTTGAATTTTTCTGTAGGACTCAGTAGGACTGGGGAGACACATCCAGTTTGCCAGCTCAGCATTCCATTGTAGGGATATCCTGTAACCTCCTTTCTCATTGCATAGTCCAGAGTTTTTCTTTAAACCTTCATGATTCCACTGGACCCTGTTCCTGCTTGAACTCCTAATTTGTTGATGAAAATTTGGTGAGGCGAGATTTCTATAACTTTGGGAATTCTCTATCTTTGATATACATTTTATTAAAAAAAAACAACTTTTGACTGTGGGAAACTTTACATAAACAAAGTAAAGAAAATAGTATTTTGAGCCTCAGGTACCCATTACTCAGCTTCCAGAGTCATCAATATTTTGCTAATCTTCTTTCATCTTTCTACTGTGCCCCTGAGTATTTTAAAGCAGCCTCAGACATCTTGTCCTTTCCTTTTGTAGATGTAAATATTATACTTTAGGATGCATATCTAACAAGTAAGCCTCCTATTTTTAATAACTGCATGGTCTGCATTTTATGGCGGATAGAGAGATAATACTTTATGAAAGGACATTATCCTCTTCAGGCCTGACTCTGTGATATGATGGAGGTGTGACTGTGTGTGTGTGTGTGTGTGTGTGTGTGTGTATATACACACACATTTATACACATACGCATCCATGTAGGACTGGTCCTCTTTTGTAATTCAGGCCCCAGCTCAAATGTCACCTTCTCAAAAGGACTTCTCTGACCCCTAGCTAGAGTAACCTTTCCCCAACTAGGTCATGCTATCGTACAACCCTGTTTTAGTTTCTTCGCAGCACTTACTACTATCTAATATTATCTTATTGATTAATTTCTTTTTCTATTTTTTGTCCATCTCCACCAACAAAAATGTAAGCTCCCTAATAGTAGAGACCTTTTCTGTTCACTTTATATCCCATAGAAAATTCTTCATAAGTTTTGGTTGAATGAATGCATTTTAATAGTTAATGGAAGTTTTGTTAGCATTCTTCCAAAAATTTATTTTTCTTCCACACGTCCAAAAATGCATGACTTTCATGTGCCAATTCCTAGTGTATTTATAATTTGGTGAGATTTCCTCATGGTATGGAGTGAGGGACCAAAGATAATCCAGGATAGTTATAATATCTCTCCATAAATGATCTTAAGCTGATATATTCAATAGCCACTTCACTTGGTCAGCAAATATAGTTATAAGTAGCATCTCGGTTTGCATTTCTCCCAGAAGGAAGCCATAACACAAGGATTCAGGTAAAAGTTTATTTGAGAAAGTGAAAAAAGGAAGCGAAAGGAGCCAATAAAGTGTGTGTTATGAAGCAAGTTACCGTCATTGGCAACTGGAGTTTGTCGTCTTCCTGGAGAGATTTTGGGAGCCCAGGCAAAACACACACCTGAGCCCTCTCACTCAAGGTTGAAAGAGTTTGAATAATTTACCCACCAACTTCCATCAGTCACTAATTCCTGGTCACTAACATTCAGGAGGGCAGAGCAATCTCGAGATGCAAGAGAGAACCTTCAGGCAGAGAAATACAGGTGCTGGCAGTTAGAAATTAGGCAGTGTGCCCTATTAGGGGTAAGAGGGCATGGTTGGGGAAGGGACAGGCATCTTGCATTGGATAACACAATATGATTTTTTTAAATAAACTTTTTATTTCTCCACTTGCCCATCCCCTATCCTTGGTGCCTTTTCATGGGCATGCAGTCTTTGACAAAACTGTATTATGAAACATGCATGGTATATTTCTTAGTAAGCTGGATTAACTGTCAGCCTTGGATCCTTGGAACATTTTCAGAGCCTAACTAACAATTGTAAAACCTGTTATCTTGATATACACATACATTGACCATAAAGCTCATCAGAAAGTTACCCCATGCTCTAATAATAAAGTTTTGATCCAGGGCCAATTATAGGCTTGGAAGCAAAGCACCTCTGTAGAGCAGGCATTGATGTTGTGTAATAATTCAAATATTTTATTATTTTATAATGTGTTTAAGTCTGGATAGTTAACCTCCATTTCTCAGTCTTTCCATAGTTACTATCCTTTTTTTTTTTTGCATATTACACGAAGGATATGGAATATTCAGTGAAATCTTTGACTGATCTTTATACTTTCAATAGTCCAACTGAAATTACCCTTGGTTGCCTTGGAACTTGGGGCATAAAATTCAGAAGAAATTTTTATAAATTATTCAAGCTTTGACTCTGGGAAGATAAACAACATGGATATCTAGGCTAACCAATGCTTAAATTCCTCTAACCTCTAATTCTAAATTCAGAAAAGAATAGGCTTTAAGGTTTTTTGTTAATTTTTGTTTTGATTACAAGTTGTTGGAAGCTTAGAGTTAGTATCTAATAACACAATCTATGTAAAACACAAATTATTGGCTCAGAATGAGATCTAACTTCTAAGAAGATACAAAGGGACAATCATGTAAAAATGGTCTTTGTTTTCTTAGGAGGAATAAACAGGGATTGACTGAAAGGTAATCCCTTCAGATTCTAATGTTTAAAGCATTGCACATTTTTAAAGGAGAAAAAGCATTACCTTTCAGATCACATGTATGAAACTGTTTACTTAAATGGCTACCTTAGGTTGGCATGGTTTTAAACCTTGACCTTTAAACAAATGGTCAAAGGACCATTTGACCTTTGACCTTTGTGTTTGTGATACAGGCACAATCTGTTAATGCAGATTTACAAACTGTGCTCCAGCAAGCCCCCTCAGGGCCCTTGGTGTGTCCAGAGCAGAGGGCCAAGCTGGCTGCACTGCATGCTTCCCACCTGCAGAGTGCCATGCTTTCATCTGTTGTGTACACAACACTTCTGAGAACATTTAAGTTGAAGGAACAGCCTCTGTTCTTTAAAAAAGCAGGCAAACAAAAATATTTAAACCGTTATATATTTGCTTATTTTGTTTAGACTGCTTTTCTCACCACTTCTCTTTAGGAAGTAGTACTTCTCTTTAGGAAGCCCTTGGATTTCTAGAGGAAAAACTAGCTTTTCTATGTCACATTAGCTTTTCTATGTCTAACTTCAGATTTACTTTCGTAACAGTGAGATTGTAAGCTCCTACAGGGCAAAGGACTGTGTATTCTTTACTCGATGGGCACTCAACAGATTGCTTCACCAATAACTGTTGTATGGGCAACATTAAGGAAGTGCTTACTGTTACCAGGGGCTATTCCAAGGCCTTTTTTCATGTTATGTTATTTAATCCCACACAAAACCCCCATGAGCCACCTGATTCTGCATTTGGTGAAACTATGACATAGGGAAGTTAAATTTATGCAAGGACCCACAGCTGTAAGTAGCACGGTCAAGATTCAAACACAGCTCTTCCTAATTGCAAATGTGGCCAACTCCCATGCTTCTAGCCACTGCCTATGTGGTAGTTTTAAAAATGTCCACAAATTCTTTGATACTCTTTCCACCAAGAGGTGGAGTCCAGGTTTCCCTCCCTCGGAGTGGGGGGCTGGACTTAGTGACTCATTTCTAATGAACAGAATAATGTAGAAGTGAAGATGTGCAACTTCAGAGACTAAATCATTCAAAGGCACTGTGGCTCCTGTCTTGGTTGCTCTGTCTTTTGGACCGTTCACGCTGGGGGAAACCAACAGCCATGTTTTGAGCTGCAGTATGGAGAGGCCCACATGGAAAGAAAGTGAGGGAGTCCCATGGCCAGTGTGGAATGAAGAGCTCAGGCCCCCAACCCAATAGCCAATGTGAAACCCAATCCTCTTGACAGCAGCCACCATAAGAGTGACCTTGGAGGTGGAGCCTTCAGCACCAGTCCAGCCTCAGAATGACTGCAGTCCCCTCCCCGCCAACAGCTTGAGTGCAGCCTTGTGAAAGACCCTGAGCCAGAATCACCCAGCGAAGCCTCTTCTAGGTCCCTGCCCCTAGACTATAAGATAATAAATGCTTGTTGTTTTAAACTGCTAAATTTTGAGTTAACTTGTTATGCAGTAATAGATAGCTAAGGCAGCCTAACACTGCCTTGATCATTAAACAAATAAATTGTCTTAATTTTATTAAATCTTAAATTTTGAAATATTGATCCAGCAAGGAGAAATTTTCCAGAAAAAAACAGCTGCCAAATGTGGGTAGTAAAATATTAATGCCCCGTTAACATAATAGTTATAATGACTTCCCTGGGATTTGGGATTTTGTAATTCAAAGGACAACTGCCTTAAAAGTCCATGATTTAAAAGGAAGAGTATTAATAATAACCACATTGTTGAAGAGAGCATTTTGAACTTTTAAAAAATTCTTGTGGGAAAACTCAGGAAGTATTTTGTTTGGTAAGTTATCACTCAAAATCTTAAATTGTCAGGAGCACGCTTGCACTTTACATTATTTAAAGAGGGATATAAAACAAAGTTGAATTTTAACCTCTTCCCTAGTGATTTCACTCAACTTTTCAAAGGGGGTCCTAAAAGCTCATAGGTCAAGCCGTGTCTTGGTTTGCTCTGCCTGACAAATTGAATTAACTCTGCTTTATGGCCACTTGCAGTTTAATAAATTACTTGGACTTTGATTAATATCTTTTGAGCTTAAGCCCAAGAATTTGTATAAGACTTTGGGACATAGTACTGTAAACTTATTTAAAGATGGACTCTGAGAGCTGGAAGGGATAGGTTAGTGTTGGTTTTAGTACATGTATAGGTTCTGAATTTGGAGCATTTTAAGATCCTTTTGGAAGATCCTAAATTATTTGCCTTTTTAAAAAATATGTGAAAGTGATTTTTTTCTTATATATCTACAAAGTAAGTGATTTAAGTAAGTTAAGGAATTCATTCATGAAGTGGATATGGCTAGCTCTTGTTTGGTTTTCAGAATGAATATAGAGATAGTGGTTTTCCTTCCCTGCGTTGGAGAACACAGATCAGACCCTGCTAGTCCTTCCCTTTCAATGTTTTTTCCTCCATGCAGCCTATACCCTGAAAAAAGTATTTAAAAAATACTTTTTATATTGAACTGGACTTGAAAGTTTATGCTTGACCTTGATTCTGGGTTTGTGCTGCAGGGGAGGATAAAGATGAATATTGATAGCTGAGTATAAAGATCCATCATTACTATAATTCATTCATTCAGTCACTCACAAACCACTCCTTAATTCAGTCTATACTTTGCCCAGCAGAGCAGGAGACTAGGTGCTAGAATACTATCATATGGTAAGCAACTCAGACATAGCCTCTGCCTCACAGGAGTTCATGGTCTAGAATGGAGGAGGACATTAACCAAGTATAATTAAAAACAGTTTTAAGTACTATGGAATAAAAGTATAAGGAGACATGATTCAGGTTGGGGCTTGGTGGTTAGGGAAGGCTTTCAAAAGAAGATATTTGAAATCTAAAGGAGTAGAAGTAAGAACAACAGTCAGTGTGGCCAGAGCCCAGAGAGCAAGGAGCATGGCCTAAGAAGAGGCCAGAGAAGTAAGCAGGGACTGTATCTCACATGGTCTTGCAGGCCGCATTGTAGTCTTTATCAATAGAAAGGGAAATAGAAAACCATTGAAGGTTTTTGAAGCAAAATAGTGACACAATCAGGTTTGCATTTGAAGGAGGTCACTTTGCTCTATAATGAAGAATGGATAGAGGAGGAGTGGACAGAGGTGTTCAGGGAGATGTATTCTGAATCTGTTGGAGGCCAGAGGTGTTGGTAGCATGGGCCAGAGTGGTGGTGATAAAGATGGGGAGAAGTGGAGAGATTTACTGTTACTTATGGTTAATAGATATACCACTTATTTATGAAGGAAAGTAGACTGGACTTCGTGCTGTCTTGGATATGATTGTGTGAGGGACGCCATGGAAAACTCCCCGGTATTTGGCTTCTTCAGGGGAACGGGGAACACTGGAGGGAGACCAGGCATAGGTTAGGAGAAAGTAGTTTGGTTTGGGGCCATTTTCAGTTGGAGGCCTTTTTAAGACATCCGTAAGGAGATTCCGTGTGGTCTTGGTCCTGGATCAGAGGTGTCTGGAGATATAAATTTGGAAGTCAGGGGTTTAGACACAGTATTGAAGCCACAAAGGTATCACTCTTAGCTCACAGAGTGAAAATGGAGTGAGAGAAGAAAGCATAGCTCTGAGCCATGAGGAATCCCAACATTTAAAAGCCACGTGGAGGAAAAGCTGACAAATAAGAATGAAAAGTGTGACAGAGAAGATGCTAGAGTGTCATCTCAGAGGCCAGGGAAAGAGAATCATTTAAGATGCTGCTGAGGGGTAAAGTAAAGAGGGCCCTGTAAGTGTCCTTTGGGTTAGTAAAATGATGTCTGGAGGTACTTCAGGGAGAGCTGGGCTGGTGTAATGATGGAGCAGAGGCCAGAATGAAGCGTCATGGGGAGGGGGGGGAGTGAACAAAGTGACACAGTGGGTAGAGATAGCTCAAGACATTTGGCTCTGGAGGGGAACAAAAGGATGGAGCTTTAACTAGAGGAGGAAATAGCATTAAGGGAGAAGTTTCTAAAGTTAGGAGACCCAAGCTTATCTAAGGGTAGGTGGGAAAGAGCAATGGGGCGGATGAGGGTTGAAGCGAGAGAAAGGGTGGGTAATCAATCGTGCAGGATTCCCAAGAAGATAGAAGGGGTTCCACTCTGAGGACAGCTGGAGGAATCAGAGAGGAGAGAGGATTCCTTCCCTTCTGCACTAGGAGGGAAGAAGGGAAGTGTGCAGATGCCCAGGTGTGGTAGCTGCAAGTTAAAGGCGTCTCTATGAAATGGCTTCTTTGAAAAGTACCTGAATGGGAGAGAGAAAGGGATGGCATCCTGGCAAAGAAAGGAAGTAGTTTCAGATTTTTGAGGAGGACAGAGAAAGCTTGAATATATGAAAGGGAGTAAATTAGTAAAGCTTAGTAGGATCCCTAGTCATTTCTTGAAGGCCCAGTTGAGGCTGATGTTCACAAATTCATGGTGATACACTGTTAAAAGAATTATAAAGTATTTGATGCTTTCTGGAGGCATTCAGCCATTGCCAAGCACAGGGAAAGTGGGATCATCTAGGCCCTAAGGTTTTGTCAAAGAGCTGTGATAAAAAGACGGCAGCAGCAAGGGAGCCTCTGAAATGATCAACCAGGAATCTAAGCTGGTTAAGAAAAAAAAGTTAAGACAGGAGAGAGAGAGAGTAGAAGTCAGAGTAGTTGATTAAATGTGATAGAAGGATAGAGGTCAGCAATCAGAAGAGGATGCTGCACCCCAGAACAAAGAAATTTGAATCTTTAAGGGTGGGGCCCATAGATGATTTAAAGTTCACTGGTGATTCCAGTGCTTTTTTTTTTTTAAAGGAATATAAGGATGCAGTGTAAAAAAAACCAAAACAGGAATATGATGAAGTGATTGTTATTAAGCCCATAATGATAAAAGATACTAGCAGTGTGAAATCAAGATGAAGGCACAATTAGAGAAAGCAGTCAAAAAAAGTGTGCCTTTAAAATAAAACAAAAACTCTAAAACCACATGCATTTCCTTCTTCACAGATTGAAGTCATAGGTCTTGCCCTCTTGCGCATTCTCTTTGACGTTAGAAGTCCACAGCAAAGAAGGAAAAATTATTATAGGGAAGCTAGTACAATTCAGGACAAATTATCTGGTGTTTGGGGATTTGACTCATGAAAACAGGAACTAGAAATATGGTAATTATTTGTTCACTACAGTCTCTTTGGAGGGATGGCACTTTGGCTCACTTGGCATGGGAGGGTGTCAGTCTGGCTGCAGAGGTCTGCATGTGAGGCTTGGGTTCCTATGAGGGGCCTGCTTGGCCCTCAGTTAGCCTAGGTCCTTGGAGTCAGCGGCTCTATCATGGTCCACTCACCTTGCAATGGTGTCAGAATTTTATTAATTGAAATCACATATGAAAGTATAATACATTCATTTTTTTCCTGGAATTCAGTAATAAGGATCATCACTGCCACATTTTTTCCGTTCAGACAACTCGCTTCTGTTCTCTACATATTAAATAGAAGGTAATGGTATAGTTAACGTCTGGCTAAGTGGAGGGCTTATGAAATGTACAGGGCTCATAGGCATAACAACGGCCTAAGAAAGCCCAGCAAATCTAGCTAGATACTCCTACCCCCAGCCCATAGCCCTTATCTGTCATTCCATAAATTTCACGTCAAGGGCATTTTCTAGAGAAGATGATCATAAGGAGATTCAGGTAGACCTGAAGTAGGTTGTGAAAACTCTGGCATGTTTTACCATGGTATTAGGGTTCTCTGGGGAAACAGAACAAATAGGATGTGCATGTATATAGGAGATGTATTTCAAGGAATTAGCTCACATAGTTACGGAAGCTAGCAAGTACAAAATTTGCAGGGCAGGCTGGAGCCCAGGAGCAGGGCTGAAGTTGCACTTCAGATTCAAAAGCTGTCTGTTGCAGAATTCCCTCTTAAGTCTGGGAAGTCAGTCTTTTGTTTCATTCAGGGCATCAGCTGGTTGGATGAGTCCACCCACCTTCTGGAAGGCAATCTGCTTAAAGTCTACCGATTTAAATGTCAATCTCATCCAAAAACCCTCCGAATAGTGTTTGACCATGTATCTGGGCACTGTGGCCCAGTCAGGTGGACGGACGCATAAAATTAACCTGACACCAAAGCGGATTATAGCACTGTCTTCTCCGGATTCAACAGTGACAAAAAATACTCAATCTAATTAATCGTTTGTCAAGTGCTTCATATACGGCAGGTGCCGTAGAACATAAACATTACACTACAAGCTGGGCTTGGTCTTTGCTGGGAATCATGAGCATTTTGCTCTATGTATTTTTTGGCACTTCGGCCTTATAACACTTAGTTCTGGGCAGACAGAAAGCACACAAACTGCTCAATGCCAGTGACAAGAGACTATAATGATGTGTTTGAAGCCAAAGCTTTGTGAAGCAAGACACCACAAGCAGTTAATAGATTTCCATTTGACAGTAGCCGTAAACGTTAATCAGAAGAATCACTACGGTGTTCAGCTCATACACTGGTTGAAGCAGAAGCCACAGCCGTAGAAGCCCTTACTTAGCCTCCTTTAGCTCCATCTCACCGTTGCCAAAGCATCTTAAATAACTGTTGTTCTGACCACTCATGCTCTCAAAAATCAGCTTATTAGCCTAAGGATTGATTTTCAGATTCCTTAGCCTGGTATTCGTAGCCCTGTGATGTTACCCCAGCCTACTTATCCATCTGGATTTTCTGCCGAGCTTCAAGCTGAACTGCTCCTTTGCCCTCAGAATATCTCATTTGTTTCTGCCCAGCAATTTTGTTCACGTTGTTCCCTCCACGGTGGCCTTTCTCTCTATTTTTTGCGGCCTCTCATTCTACTCATCCTTTGAGGGGCAGCTCAAAGGCCACAGTGTCAAACTCCTGCTCCACTTCCAGCTACAAGCTCCCTTGTCCCTTTTCCCTGGCACTTCATTGGCGTGTTTATTAAGACTCTCACACTTTCTCTCACTTGAGTTTCTCATGGGTATTGCCTTCCTGCATATGGCATGTATTCAGGGTCGAAGTCTGCAGCTTCCCCGGTAGCCTCACGACAGTGCCTTGCAGATGATGAGCGTTCTGCTCTGTGAGATCCTGTCGAGAAAAATCAAAATAAGGGACCTAATATGTAAAATGTCATTATGATTTACATTAAATTCATCAAGGAAAGAATTTTGGTTGATTTTTTTTTTTTGCATATCCTCCACAGCAATGTGCTGGTCCATAGTGGGCATTCAGTAATTAGTAATTGATGGATTTATTCTCTATGTGATAAAGTTATTTTGGATGCATTCAGACTAAAGTAGAATTGATGATACAGGTTTCAAAAGGTAACATTATTGCTGATGCACATTATGAAGGCACTATGGTATCTTTTAAAGTCCAGCAAATAGAAAAATGAGTCAATCATGAGTCAGAATCATTGATGGCATTATGCCACCATCAGGCTCTAAAGGATTGGCGCTGTTGTTGATAGAAAATACCCCACTCTGAGAGCACCCATAGCTAGCTTTGTGTACTGAACTAACAGTGTGAGTGTGTTCTTTTGCTGGGGAAAAGACTTGGTGGTCCAGTCATCGTTGTGGTTTTTAAAATTTTTTTCATTTATAAACTTGATATGACTGTGATTTTCTGTTTCCTCCATCTCTGGTGGTGAGTTTTCTGAAGATATTCTTGATTTCTCCTGATTTAAATCACAGCAAAAGAGACTTAGGTAAATATCAAGAGAGACTGCCTATGACATCTGATTTGATAAGTGTACTTCAATCAACATTGACTTTTATGTCATACATTATGTTGACTAAGGAGGGTCTGACTTAAGCTCAGTGTGGTTTAGAGAAGACAGCATATTTGTGTTTGTTGGTTTGTTTTCATGTATTTTAAGGTCCTTATTGAGATATAATTGACTAATAACATTGTGCAAGTTTACAGTATACACTGCGATGATCTGATAAATGTATACACATTGTGAAATGGTTACCACATGAATGTTAGTTAACACATCCATCACTTCATGTAGTTACTGTTTTGTGTGTGGTGAGAACATTTAAGACCTATTCTCTTAGCAAATTTCAAGTGTACAGTACAGTATTGTTAACTATAGTCACCATGCTGTACCTTAGGTCTCTAGGACGTATGCATCTTATAACTGAAAGTTTACACCCTTTTGACAAATATCTCCCAGTTTCACTCAACTCCCAACCCCTCTAGCCACCGTCCTACTTTGTTTTTATGAGTTTGCCTTTTTTAGATTCTACAGGTAAGTGAGATTGTCCAGTAATTTTCGTTCACAGGAGAGACTCATAATGGAGCAGTTGAAGCCAAAGCCTGATAAGCAGGACAGTCACAAATACCAGTAGGCTCACCGTGAGTGGAGCCCTAGTTGTCACAGGAGGCGGAACTGCCCGGACACCCACTTTTGTCTGCTTATCCGCACAGGTGGGGCAGCAGCGGTTAGTTGAACTCAGCAAACCTGGGTTCCATACTGTGTGCCTGCATGAGCCAGGCACCAGGGAAGTGATAAAGAGCAGACACGGGCTTTGGCAGCACACAGCCTAGAGGCATTTAATTACATTCACAACTAACCCCATGGGAGGCAGGAGAGATGGAGGAAACAGAGACCTGTGGTCCTGGAGCGTCAGGGAAGGCTTCTCAGAAGATATGCCTTTTGAGCCCATTCTTGAAAAGCACCCCTCCCCCACCCCGTAGAGAAAAGGGGAAGGGGAGTTCTTAAAGGGACAGCTCATACTCATGGAACTATAAAAGAAGATGGTGTGTTAGGGAAATGTGATAAGTGTTTTGAGGTGGCTGGACCAGAGGATATTTGAGGGTAGGTGAAGGGAAATGAGGCTGGAAAAGTCGGTGGGATTCATACGTAGCATCAGGGATCTTGGACTTTTTCTGGGTCCCAGTAGGTAGCTGCCCTAGAATTTCTTATGTAGGTAAGTGACATGATCAGATTTGTTATTTTAGAAATAAACCCATGGGTGAGCAGTCAGATCCATTCCACCTGCCTTCACTAATCAAGGTTGTTTGAAGACTTGCCTGTCCTCCAAGCGGCACCTAGCCTAAACAGTTAGATGTTTGCCAGAGTTATTTTCCAGGAACTTGGAGTCAGCAACGTCTATTTTGAGCTGAGCTGGTTAAGACTGGATCGGACCACCGACCCTGGGCATGCTTAATTGTCTGCTCCGTGACCTTTTGACACCGGAGGACCATAAAAAAAACGCTACCCTTCAGAGGTGCAGAGACCTGTTGCCTAGTTACGCCCGTGCAGAAGGATGATTCCCGCACCTTTTTCCAATCACCTTCCCCCATGCCTCCCACGCCTCAGACCACTCGGCTTCTTCATTCGTGCCCCATAAATACCCCAAGCCCCCTTGCCTTCAGGGAGGCGGATTTGAGATTTGTTCTCCTATCTCCTCGCTTGGCTGCCTTGTTAATCAACCCTCTCTTTGCTGCAAACCTCGTTGCCTCAGCGTTTTGGTTTGCTGTGCATCGGGGCAAGACGAACCTGGTTCAGTGACAGCTCACTATGAAGAAGAAAGATGGTTGGATTGCACTGACTGACAGGGCAGAGGTGTATTTTTTTAAATAACAAACCAATAACTTGTCTTACTCTTGCACAATGAGTAGGATTTTGCCAGCATCTTCATAGGGTGAAAGGAAGCCTGGTATTTATCACCAAATCTTTTGAGGTAAATATAACACAATGCTATATTCCATTTTTTGAGGCCAGTTATCCACTACAGTGTGTGAAAAGGAATAAAAGTGCAGACAGACAAGGAATTGCGGTGGTTCTGTGACAGGGAGTCAAGAAACCAGACAGGATATTTAAGCTATGGCTATTGGAGTTGGCAAGGGTTCAGCTCCAGAAAAAATAAATATTCTGAGTTAGCGGTGGTGATGAAAGTGACGTAAATAGAGTGGTCTTTTCCTTTTTGTGCTGTTGTAGGGAAAGGAAGCTTTAAACCTAATGAGATGGGCTCTTGTGAACAGCTTATTCCTTCTATTTACAGCTCTTTACTATTTATAGCTCTTTGTCAACAGTGATCTAAGGATCTTCCCCTTAGATAGTTGAGACCTCATAATTTGTTTCCTCTGAAATGTTTCTATCAGTGACATTGCTCTGTAGAAAATTGATTTTTGAGCTTTTAGGGAACTTTATTCCCAATTTATTTGGGAATAGAACTTTGATGAAAATCATGAAGTCGTTTATTGATCAAGTGTTTATGGAGGCGCTGACTTACCTCAGTGGTGAGGGAGGGACTGACCAATCCTTTGCCTTCGTGGAGTTTACAATCCAATGCAAATGTTGCATGATAGTCACTAGACTTCGTTTTTGATGCTGCAGTCCTCTGTTTCCTAACACTTCTCCTGAGGAAGCAACTGAAACTTTACAGATGATATATATTGGAGCCCAAACTCCGGTTCATTGGCAAAAAAAAGTAGCATTTATATTAGAGTTTTGCTAACAGCATGTTGGTAAGAAGCCGTGTTCTTTCTCTCCTGCTAGCTGCAGGTTGCTTTAGTCTTTGGGCCACTATTTCCTCATCTGTAGAATTCATAGGTTAGACCAGATTAGTAGTTTTCAACTCTAGCTGCTGATTAGAATCACCTGAAAGCTTACCCTTGCCAGGTGAATCAGAATTGCCAGTTGGAAGAGGAGGTGGATGTGTATTTTTAAAGCTCCCAGGTGATTCTTTTTTTTTTTTTTTTTTTTAAAACCAGGGCTGAAATTCACCAGATTCGGTTGGAGGTCCCAACTGGAATTCTATAGGTGAGTTTTCTATGCACGTGGGTATGGAGCTTAATAATCTTTTAAATTAGTTGTCAACGTAAAAAAATTCCAGTTTCTCTTGGAAAAATGGAAAGATTGGGCAACAGTTGGGCTTAAAATTCTGAGTGGTAAAAATTCAACAAAGTAAACCCCAGTTTCTACGTGGCCCACTTCGTTTATTTGTGTTATCTTCCTGGCCCTTGAAAGACATTTTCATTTGAATTAGATGGTCTCTAAAGTCTCAAATTATTTAAATTGTGTGTTTCCAAAGCAGGAAAACTAGTGCAAATAAATGGCACCTTTATCCATAAGCTGGTTGTTATATTAAATCAAAGGGAACTTAATCTTTGAAGATGGAAAAACCCCAGAGTCCAGTGGAAGGAGAGAGAGTGGCATTCACAGCAGAACTCCACGTGCTACTCTGTACAGGAAACCTGCTGGGGGCAAGAGGGAGGGGGAGGAAGGGGATTAATTCATCTTCCTGGGATTTTTAATGAAGCTGTCCCCTTCTTTTTCATTCTTTCTTGTTTGAGAGCTGGTTCATTAGTTGGGATGTGACTGGCACTCCCAACGGAGCAGAGAGGCAATTATCAGAGATTTTACTCACTTTCCTGTGAGCCTTTTGCTGCGGAAGCCTCTTGAGGATCTCGCTCTCGTTTGGCTTCCTTGTGGCTCCTTGCGGTGTCTGCCTGAGAGCAAATACCTGGGCGGAAGGACTGATTTGTATGGCTTATTGGTAGCTGCCTATCATGAGATTTAAGTGGGTGTATTTGAATTAATAGGATTTTATTTTTTACAGATTGAAAATATGTACTTGGTTTGTGAAGAACCTCTTGCCCAAACTAATCCTTTGTGCCTTGCTTTATGTAAAAAAAAATTTTTTTCACTAGGAGTGATGGTGCTTAAGAGTACAAACTTGTAAAGAGAAGTAAATAAGCCATAGAGATCTAAAGCACATCACAGTGAATATAGACAATTATATTGTACTATAATTGTGTAATGTGATAAATAGCACTATTAGCAATCATATACAAATATATAAATGTATCAAAGTAATCTGCTGTACACCTATGATATATGTTATATATGGTGACAATAATAGAAGGTAGCATTTAATTATCTGCCAGAAGTGTTCCAGGTACTTTTCATAAATATCCAATTTATTCCTCACAACTTTCCTATGAACTAGATGTTGTTATTATTACTGTTTTATAGAAGAGGAACAATGAGGCTCAAAGCCAGTTATTTGATTTCCCATATATCAGAGCTATGTTAAGTGAGATCCATTAACCTGTATAACCAGACGTCTGTTAGCAGTTTTTGGTAAATTCAAATGTGTATTGGTTTTGACAAAGACAAGGCACACTGTTGTAGATTAAATATATTTTTCCCCTAGTTCTACCAGTTACTTCACTGGATATGTTGTTATTGTCTATTGATGTTGTTTACACATGGTGGACTGTGAAATTCCATGCAACTGCAAAAATCTTTAATTTAGCTAAGGTTATTGCCTATATTTCTTGCCTTAAAAAAATTGCAGTGGTAACCCAAGCAAATTATTTATTATCCACATGACCCTGGGAGACTGTGCCCCAGTCTCCTTGCTAGAAAAAGATGGTAATATATACCTGACCTCAGTCCATAGGGATATTTCCAGGATCAAATGTGATAATGAACGAAATGTATTTCATCAACTCTAGAAATTGCCCATGTGTATTTTAAGTAGGATGTATTCATTGTGATGCAGAATATGAGATGAACATTCTTTTGTTAAAGAATTGTTGATTGTTAAAAACAGCAATCTATGGAGATTTTTCCATTTGAGGGATTTAATCCCATTAAAGATATTTAGATTGACTAGACAATGACAATTTCTCTCTGAAACCCAGGCTGAAAGTTGATTTTGTTTTCCTACTGGTTTCCCGCGGGGTCCCCTTCCACGCTGTCTAGAGGGAACTGCCGCCAAGCTCTGTTCAGTGTGAATGGGTAAAGTGATGGGTTAATTTCTCTTGTTGAAGCCATGTCTATTCTTCGGTGCTGAAAGGTTGCTTGTATGTACTCAACCTCTGCAATAAGTTGACACATGATGTGAATCTGCCCTTTATATAGCTCATGCTTAAGTTGACACATGACGTGACTCTGCCCCTATACAGCTCATACTAACATGTCAGGAAAAGATTAGTTGGGAGCGGGAGGATAATGGGGGCACAATGTCGCTTGTCTATTAAGTAATTTAAATAATAAGTTGAGCCTTTCATTGTTTATGTGTGGTTGTGTGCTTGTCATAACTAATTATCTTGTTGCAAAAATAGCAGCCTTTAAAAGTAAAAAGCTGAAAACGGGTCCATACTCTTAGGTCTCCGTCCTTGTGAGAGTGTGTGCACATATGTA
This sequence comes from Physeter macrocephalus, assembly GCF_002837175.3. Classification (NCBI taxonomy): domain Eukaryota; kingdom Metazoa; phylum Chordata; class Mammalia; order Artiodactyla; family Physeteridae; genus Physeter; species Physeter macrocephalus. The sequence continues at coordinate 51,729,864 of NC_041221.1, forward strand.
TGTATATGCCTGTGTGTCTATGCATATGCATACATGCATAAAAACATGAATATGTATGTGGTGTGTGTGTGCATACTTACTATAACTAGTGCTATATATAATTACTGTAGTGAATTCAACAATGACAACAGGAAATATAATCTTCCCCAGTAAATGCTTTAGCTGCCCAAGAAACTTTTTTGTTTTTCATATTGTGGGATAAAATAAACATTTATTTTAAAACAATTTTCTCATAACATTCTCTGTTTGGCACATACAAAACCAATATTAACTCTGAGTAATCTTATGAAAATAGTGAAGGATAAATGCTGAGTTCTATAATTTCTTCTCTATTTAAAGACTTATAAAAACTCCTAAATTTTTTTTATTTTTTGAAATTAGTATGTTTTGTGAAGTTTATGTTGGTTTCAAGATAATTTTAAGTCTCTTAAAGGTTACTTATTAATACAAGTTTTATCTTGTTTAAACTCAGTTAATGAAAATTTCTGCTTAAAGGAGAGGGGTTTTACTTCCAACCTCTTCAGTAATGTCTAACTTAAAAAAAAAAAAGCCAAACTAGAAGCTCTATAAACCACACCACCAAGTGCCTGTTTTTTGACATTAATAAATTAGGCTTTTGACTATATCCAACATAATAAATTATCTACTTGTTAATACTTCTGTTTCAAAAGCTAAATGCCAGTTGTCATTACTGTGTGTTTTAAAGGTTTTTACTGAACTTTTGCTCCCTGGTGTGAATGTGGACAGGGGAGTTTACATGATATTCGTTAAAAATTCCAATCAGTTTCATGTATTATGAGCCTGTAGGCAAGGTAAAGAAGAAATTGAAAGACTAAGGAGTATGGCACTAGCACAGTGAGATGGATGGGCTACTTCTTTGTGTTTGCTGGCTGGGCTAGAGATTGATGAGTAAGTCCCATTGTCTTAACACACTAATGATGATCTAGCTTTTTGGAGTTCAAACTACTACATCTCCCACTTTGAGAGAACAGTTTGATAAGCAGACCCGTCATGGACGTTTGAGACCTCTATTCAAATCCTACTCTTATCACTTCCTACCCACATGATATGTATGGACTATATGTGTCCCCCCAAAATCCATATGTTGAAGTCCTAATCCCCAATGTGACTGTATTTGGAAATAGGGCCTGTGTGGAGGTGATAAAGGTCAAATGAGGTCATAAGGGTGGGGCCCTAACCCAATAGGGCTAGTGACCTTATAAGAAGAGGAAGAGACACCAGAGCTCTCTCTCTGACACCTGAGGACACAGTGGGAAGGCAGCCATCTGCAAGACAGAGTTCTCACCAGGAACAGAATTGGCTAGCACCTTGGCCTTGGACTTCTAGCCTCCAGAACTGTGAGAAATAACATTCTGTTGTTTAAGCCACCTAGTCTGTGGTATTTTGTGTGGCAGCCAAGCAGACTAAAATACCACCATATAAGCAGATACTTAAATTTAGTAGATAGGTAAGTAAGTTTCTTAAAATTTCAGATCCTGGCTCTACCATTTACTAGCCATATAAGCACATTACTTTTTTCTTCAACCTTGCAAAATGGTTTTGTTGTGAGGTTTAAGCTTTGTTTGGCTGACAGGCAGGCTGGCTGGATGAATTTTGCCCTCTCCCTCATTCTCTCTGTTCACCACATTTGGTTATAGCAACCTTTTTCTAAATTTAGACCTCATTATTTCATTATCTGCATAAAATTCTTCGGTTGTTCCTCAGTGTTCTTAGAATAAATCTTTACCATTTTCCTCAAAGCCATGTGGTCTGGCACCTGTTTACCTCTCCAGCTTCATATTACAACCCTCCTTTTTGGCAGTGGCCACATCTATCTTCTTTCGGGTCCTTAGACTCTGCACCTCACCGTGCTCCCCACTGTGTCCCCCTTATGTAATGACTGTCAGTTCAATTGTCATTTCTTTAGGGAGGCCTTTCCTCCGTATCCTTGACTGGCTATATGCTTATCTCTACGATTACTTAATTCACGTTTGTCTTCCCCCCAGCAGCATGAGGGTGGGACTGTGTGTGTTTGGTTCTAACTCTGCCTTCAGCACCTAGCTCAGTGTTGGCATCATCACCAGAGCTGTCTGAGTATTTATGGAAGGGAACATGAAGAAAGGAAAAGAAATGCATGAAGATCTCATCCAGGGAAAGTGAGGTGCAAGCATCAAACCTTAGGGAGGTGGGGTGCTAGCAGAAGAGACTGGTGGGAACCAGTTGAAGAGTGGAAAAGCACAGGCGATGAGTCTTAGCTTCTTCAAGACTTTGCCTCTGGCATACCACCCGCAACTCAGACACCTAAGCGGTTAAAGAAATAATCCTTCTGGTATGCAGGCTTCCTCTTTTTGTCAGAGGCCTAGGTCCCAGGGACCAAGAACTGCCTAATAAGAAGTAAATTCTGATGAAACTGTTCAGGGCCACATTTTGGAAATCAGCTCTTAAAAATGAGTGGTTGAGCTTCCCTGGTGGCGCAGTGGTTAAGAATCCGCCTCCCAATGCAAGAGACACAGGTTCGAGCCCTGGTCCGGGAAGATCCCACATGCCACAGAGCAACTAAGCCCGTGCACCACAACTCCTGAGCCTGTGCTCTAGAGCCTGCGAGCCACAACTACTGAGCCCGTGAGCCACAACTGTTGAAGCCCATGCGCTTAGAGTCTGTGCTCTACAACAAGAGAAGCCACCACCATGAGAAACGCACCACAATGAAGAGTAGCCCCCGCTTACCGCAACTAGAGGAAGCCCACACACAGCAACAAAGACCCAACACAGCCCCCCCACCAAAAAAAAGAGTGGTCAGTCTAATGCTCACCTTTCCAATCCAAACGCACTGACTTGAACAAAGAAACTGGGAATTACTGTGTATAGGGCTTATTTGAATTGTTGGTTTTCTCTTGTCAGTCTGTTACAGGTCATAGCTCTGTTTCTGTCGTTAGAATGATTTCAGTGTTTCAACCTGGACTCTGAGTCATAAGTATTTAGCATGACCATGGGAATTATGAAGTCGCTTACTAAAATGAAGCTAAATTAAAATAATACTTGTTTGGGATTTTTTTTTTTTTTTTTACTTTTGCACCCAGTAAAGATGTTAGGGAGGAGACTTTAAATTTTTAATAATTTTATTAATTCAGATATAAATTTAAGCTATTTTGTCATAATATGTAAACTATTTTCCCCCATAGTAGACCTATTTTCTAATAGGTAATGAGATTCCCAAATATTTGCTTTGTGTAAGATTACAGTCAATTCCTTATTATTGAGAGCAGGTTTCTTCCTTTGTGTCTGACTTATTGTGGTTATGAGACTGAGTACTTTGTTTTAGATATTTGACGACAAAATGTGTGTTTAGGAACACATGTGTATATATAGGGAGGCCCTCAAATCCAAAAAGGATAGAAGGTTGAAATGCCAACACTTCCTATTGTATAGTTTTTTGTTAGGGAGGTATAGCTATTCATCAAAACACGTTTCTGAAATGGAAAACTAGAATGTGCTAAACATATCATCTAACTTAAGCTTTTGAAAAACAAAGAAATTTCCAGAAAATAACTCATGATTACTTAGTTTCAATATTACACTGATAGCTATTTAAAGACTACCTTATAAGAAAGTACGTGGAAAAGTCATGATTTTAAATGATTTATTTAACCTTTTCCTTATTTAATTTATAATAAAATTACTGTCATCTCTGTAAACATTTATTTAATAATGTTTCATTTACTTTTCCATTAAAAATTACTAAAATAGGGGCTTCCCTGGTGGCGCAGTGGTTGCGCGTCCGCCTGCCGATGCAGGGGAACCGGGTTCGTGCCCCGGTCTGGGAGGATCCCGCATGCCGCGGAGCGGCTGGGCCCGTGGGCCGTGGCCGCTGGGCCTGCGCGTCCGGAGCCTGTGCTCCGCAACGGGAGAGGCCACAATAGTGAGAGGCCCGCGTACCAAAAAAAAAAAAAAAAAAAAAAAAATTACTAAAATAAATAAGGAGTCCTGGTGAATGAGAGATAATTTAATAAACATATTTCTTGGTGGAAAACTAATCAAGTCCTGCTATAAATGTATATTTAGAGAGAAGCACAGTAGACAAGCTTAATGACTTAGTCAATGATATGACTTCAGGGAAAATGTTCTTATGCCATATTGGCCATATCTTTTAATACTGGCATTGAAAATAAAATTACATTCCAAGATAATGAGGATTGTAGAATTTGATAATCGTTTTTTTAAATCCTAAATTGATTAACAGCAGTATAAACATACAATTTTTGGTTAAATCTGAGCTTTTTCTTAAACTAAAATCTTAGTTTAAACTAAAATATTTTCCTGGAAGTTTTCCAAATGGGATAGTCATCTTTCTGGAAATACGAAATAAAGGAGAAGGTGGGTGGCTGGAACACAAACCTCTTCAGAGACCTTTCCACCTATAGCTGTAATTTATATATTTTATCCTATTTATCATAGAATTTTTAAAGAATATTTTTAAAATAATTTAGTATTTTTATCCATTGATTTCTTTTTTTAAACAAGGAAAAAATTTGCTCATAGCCACATAGCACATTCAGAGCTAATACTAGATTCCAGGTCTTTGACTTCTGATGCAGTTTGCCTTTATCATCTGCTACCTGCTGGCTACTTGTCCTCGGAGTTCCTCAGGAATCTGCATTGGTGTTTGTTGAGAATTAATGATGTGCCAGCACTGCTGTGGGTGTCCAGGTTATAATAATGAATAGAGTTCACATTCTGACTCAAATTAGCTTTCTCTCCTTGTTCCAATGGAAACTGCCCTTTTGCTTCATCTGCAGCATTGAGTTGCAAGTTTCTTTTTACTTTGGAAGTTTTAGAGAACGAGAGTGGGGCTCTCATCAGAAACACCTGTGTGAAAAGCTCAGCTGCCTCGTGTGAATGAGGTCTCTGGAAGGTGATAGATGACGCAGGTAAGAATGCAACCCGTAAAATATGGACCTGGTCAAGAGAAAGGAACAAAGCAAGTGTGAAGCAGAGGGAAAGCAGGAGGGTCATGACCACATTCTGTGGTTGTGTGCTGACAGACTGAAGGAAGAGCAGACCAGGGATGTCTCAGCCATGTTGCCTCAGTTTTGCCAAGTGTATAATGGGGTCAAAGAGGGTTGAACTAGGCGATTCCTAGAGTCCTTGGCAGAGGTAATATTCTCAGTTATGAGTGTCTGCACACACACACACACACACACACACACACAATGCACTTGCTAATGTCTGTCATTATGAGCATCTTCTATCTTCTCCACTACAAGTAAAAGAATCTGATTTTTCCTTCCAGACTAGAAGTAACTAGGTCATAGTGACCCAAGTGAGTAAATTAAGCAGACTGAAAAGGTACACTGGGATGTACTTATTTGGGGGAAAATGATGAAAAAATGAAGTAGGAAAAGATTCTCTTTCCAGGAATAATTGTTCCTGGTTGCCAATTGAGCAACTCTGTGACCTTCTTGAAAATAGAGAATTCTGTAAATAGTGCTGGGACGGTAGGTACTGTGTGACACAGAGCCTAAGTTAGATATGGTGAAAAGGAATGGAATTATGTTGGTTAATAATGAGCACCTGAATTAAAAGCAGAACAGCTGGGTCCAGAGGCAGCTGTCAGGTTGGCAAAGCCAGAGGAGTAACTTTGGACAGTGTTTTTCTTATACTGAATGTAATGATTTTTAGGAACAAGTTTTTTGAAAATATGTCTGTAAATGTTGGGTAAGGTAAATTTCAATATGAATTTTTGAAGTCTATAAAATGCAATCATTTAATTCTGACTTTATGACAAATTAAATGCTAGTTCCAAATAACTTTGTTCTAGAAAGAGGCCTCTCTTATCCTGGGAAAGGGGCAGTTTTGGAAGTTTGAGACAAGACATATATTGTCTGTTGTCTTCTAACAAATTACTCTCCCACTTTTCATTGGGAAAGGTTGGTCCAGGGAACTTATGATAGCCTGACGGGAAGAGTGGGAAAAGGAAGATATTCCATATGTGTATGATCTGTGAACGGTTGATGAAGGAGGTAAGGTGGTGGGAGGGTGTTGTCTTAATCCATGTGGGCTGCTGTCACAGAACCACAGGCCCAGTGGCTTATAAATAATAAACTTCTCACAGTTCTGTAGGCTGGGAAGTCCAAGATCAAGGAGCTGGCAAGTTCTCTTCCTGGTTCCTAGGCAGCCATCTCTTTTCTTTGTCCTCAGGTAGCAGAAGGGGCTAGGGAGCTCTGTGGGGTCTCCGTCGTGAGGGCATTGATCCTCCTCGTGAGGGTTCCATGCTCCTGACCTAATCAACTCTCAAAGGCCTCGCCCCCTAATACAATCATATTGGGCATTTGGTTTTAGTGTTTGAATTTGAGGGGAACACAAACATTCAGTCTATAGCAGGTGAATTGCACCTGTTGGGATTTTCACGGCAAGCTTTTGAAATGGGAGAGATGGTAAAATTATCTCCACTTTACAGATAAGGAGATTGAGGCTTAGACCTAGTCACGTCTAGTATGGTCTACTTTGACAGACCAATCCATTATCTGTCTCAGCCTATACTGAAGGAGATGCCAGAGAGAGAGAGAGAAAAAGGAGTCTCACGGTGGCAGGGAAAGGGCCCACTTTCTCCTTGCCAGTACTTCTGCCACCCTTGCCTCTGCCAGCCAGGTCCAAGCACCTTGGCTTAGAGCCTCACGAGACCTTCCTCTCTGGCCAGTATTCAGGCATCTTCCTAGAACCCTCATTCCCCTGACAATAGGAACAGCCAGACTCGCAGGCCCAGTGCAGCAGCAAGAGGAGAGGAGCCTCCCTGGACCCAGAGACCCAGGACATCCTTAGACATGATTCCTCTGATCTCTGCGTCACCCGCAGAACTGAGAAATAGACCTGTTGGTACCAGAACATAAGCATAAGCTGTGTTTGAGTTCCAAGTTTGGACTTTACCTGGGCTGTTGCTTCATCTTCTAGCTGTTTACTGATTTTTTTTTTTTTCAGTGTGAGTTACTTTCTGGAAAGTTCCCAGAAAGTAACTGGGAAAGCACTCAGCGGGGACGAATATTCCTTTTGTCTTTCAGAAAAGCATGTCGAGAGTTAGCCTGTCTCAACAACCTAATAGTCTCACCTCCTAAATGGGGGTGGGGAGGAGTATATGTGTGTGTGTATGCATACATGCATAAACATATATGCATGTATATTGCTTATTTGCTCAAAACCATGTCTTACAATTAACTGCTCTTTCTTTTCATCTAATATATCAGAAGAATATTTCAATTAGCAAAATATGAGAATCCAGGGCTTCCCTGGTGGCTCAGTGGTTGAGAGTCCGCCTGCCGATGCAGGGGACACGGGTTCGTGCCCCGGTCCGGGAAGATACCACATGCCGCGGAGCGGCTGGGCCCGTGAGCCGTGGCCGCTGAGCCTGCGCGTCCGGAGCCTGTGCTCCGCAACGGGCGAGGCCACAGCAGTGAGAGGCCCGCGTACCGCAAAAAAAAAAAAAGAGAGAATCCAAATTCATATTTGTATTCCCAACAGATTTCCTTCAGAATCTGGTGGATCATTCCACCTATAACAGTAGTAGGATGCAGATGTTCTATTTGTATCCCACTGCTGCCTCATTCAAATGAAATGTGAGTTTTGGTCATTCCAAAGCCCCTCAGTGCCTTCCTGATGATTAGAGCTAATCACCATACACTCCTTTGAGACCTAAACTTTCTAGAGAGGAACCCTTAACTTTGAGACTAGTTTGCCACAGACCCTAGTCCTAGACTGAAAGATCTCGCCTTCTGTGAGGTTCATTGTAAAACAGAAACGCCCCCTGCCCCTTAGGGCTCTGGTTCCATGTAGTTCTGCGTATTTCTTATCCAGCTGAAGGAATACTGAATTCAGTTTGAATCTAAATTTGGAGTAAAAAAATACCACTCAGTAGAGCTGCTTCTGTGACCATTTTGCCTTCCAACTTGCATTTCCTTCTTTCCCTGTCATCCCACATTCTTGAGGAGTTTGTTTATAGCTTTTGTGGACTGGCTTTAATTATTTTTCAAAAATTCATTGCACCGAACCCATTAGGATAATGCACTGAGAATATCAATTGAGCTCCAGCAGACTCACTGACTGGGAATGCGTGTGGGGAGAAGCCTGGAGCAAGGTAGCAGGTCCTGAGATTGCGTATTTGTGAGGTTAGGAGTTTCTGCTTATACTTTTGTAAGCTGCCTGCAAATATTTGAGGACCTTTCTGTCCCTACCTTCAACTGGGCTGGTGCTTAGCTCTGGAATAGTCTGCATCTTGATGTTTTTCCTAGGAAATGTGTTTTCCCTTTTCCCTCAGATTCCTGGTGTCCGGTGTAGCCCTTTTTTGATTTGCTCTTGTTCTGGCAATAGGTCAACTGGCTCTCATGGTCTTTAACATTTTGGGTAAATACTTCCAACAGTGGTGACTGGAAGGAATCCAAATCAATTCAAGGCATTTGCATCCACTCTATGTTTAAGGAGTTGGATCTTAGTGATATTTTTTCCGTTGGTTAGTGACTTAAGAAATATGACTGAAAGGAGAAGCTACTATCTGAGGAACTAATGGAAAATCAAGCAAAATTCACTTATTATGTAAGGAGTGTGGTCAGTGACCTTCCTTACTACCCAGATGTTGTGCCATTGGATCATGTGTAGAGAGTATGGAATTGCAGTTAAGTGCACATATGGAAGAAGCAAACTGCCTAGGTTCAAAGCCCAGCTCTACCACTTGCTAGCTATACAGTCCCTGGCTGTATTAGTTAACCTTTCTGTCCCTCAGTCTAGTTTTCCTGAGGATTAAATGAATTAATATTTGTTAAGTGCCTGGAACTATGCCTGGTCCATTGTATGTACTCCATGTCTTTGTTTAAATACTTGATGTTGGGATTGTTGTTCAGATGGAGGAGACAAGGGTCTTGAGAGGCTCTCACGTGTTTCTAACGTAACAGAGTCAGTCAGTGGTGGAGACAAGAATACTTTCACTGCCCAGTGTCCTAGTGGAGAACTATAGCTCTTAAGAGTGATGTGGGGAATGAAATACCCTGATGAAAACCAATCAACATTATTAAAGGGAGGGTGGGAGCATGGGAACTAATGATTTATTTATCCAGTGGCTTAGTCAATAAGTAATTATTTAGTGCTTACTGTGGGCCTTTGGCACTATGTTAACATTGTGGAGATAATGATACAAATATAAAAGAGATTTATAGAATATTTACTTAACCTGGGCAAGATGTCTTTTTTTTTTTTTTTTTTTTTTTTTACGGCTCGTGATCATTCCACCGAGGACTCTCTTGTCTTAAATTATAGGACGACTTCTGTGTATAGCATGGTACAGAATAGCATTTAGCTATTCTAATGGTATAGCACTTAGCAGAATTTGAAGATGAATTTGCTGACCTTAGGTTGGAAAACTGCAAAAGGTCAGTGGAGGGATTATGATGGGATTCCATCCTTTAAACATCTATTGGAAGATGATCATTGTAAGATGCTTTAACTACTTTTGGAGACATGATATTCTCTTCTTAGAGAACCTAGTTTAGAGAATGTTCTTGTTTTAAATGTAATTGACCATGAGCTTAATTTGAACCAAGAGTTTGGCCTATTCCACACACACCCCCATTAGCTCAATTGTGGATTGTACAAATGCTGTTGCACAAAAATAGAAGTATCTGGTACAAATATGCATAGTCAGACCACATCTAGGTTAATGGTTTCAGATATAGGTGAAATGCTTTAAGAAGGATATTGAGGACATTGAGAAGGTGGCGCCAGAATAGTGAAAGGGCAAGAAACCATGCCAAATGGTTAACAGTATAAAGAGAATTAGCTGCCTCAGTGGAACTTGATATGTTGTTCATAAGGGTTAGAAGGACTGTCATTGTGGAGTAAGAAGAGTAGGGTTATTCTTTTTTTTTTTTAATTCTACTGAAGTATAGTTGATTTACAATGTTAATTTGTGCTGTACAGCAAAGTGATTCAGTTATACATATATATATATTCTTTTCCCATTATGGTTTGCCACAGGATATTTCATATAGTTCCCTGTGCTATACAGTAGGACCTTGTGGTTTATCCATTCTATGTATAATAGTTTGCCTCTGCTAATCCCAAACTCCCAATCCTTCCCTCCTCCATCCCCCTTCCTCATCCCCTTTGGCAACCACAAGTCTGTTCTCTATGTCTGTGAGCCTGTTACTGTTTCATAGATATGTTCATTTGTGTCATAGTTTAGATTCCACATGTAAGTGATATCATATGGTATTTGTCTTTCTCTTTCTGTCTTACTTCACTTAGTATGATAATTTCTAGGTCTATCCATGTTGCTGCAAATGGCATTATTTCATTCTTTTTATGGCTGAGTAATATTCATATATATATTCCACAGAAGAGGGTTATTCTTGGCTCTTCCAGAGTAGGAGTGGTAGATGAGGGACTGAGGCCTAGAAGTGGAAAAATATAAGGAAGATTTTCTGAACATTAAAATCAGACTCCAAGGAAATGGCCTGCCATATAAGCAGGGGATCTCTGAGAGTAGATCTATTCATTTACAGCCAGACGAACAAGCTTCTGAGCCCTGGGGACTAGAGTCCTACTCCTGTATGGGAGGTTCAACCAGATCACCTCGGAGGTTCCGTACATTTTTTTTTTTTTTTTTTTTTTTTTACGGCTCGTGATCATTCCACCGAGGACTCTCTTGTCTTAAATTATAGGACGACTTCTGTGTATAGCATGGTACAGAATAGCATTTAGCTATTCTAATGGTATAGCACTTAGCAGAATTTGAAGATGAATTTGCTGACCTTAGGTTGGAAAACTGCAAAAGGTCAGTGGAGGGATTATGATGGGATTCCATCCTTTAAACATCTATTGGAAGATGATCATTGTAAGATGCTTTAACTACTTTTGGAGACATGATATTCTCTTCTTAGAGAACCTAGTTTAGAGAATGTTCTTGTTTTAAATGTAATTGACCATGAGCTTAATTTGAACCAAGAGTTTGGCCTATTCCACACACACCCCCATTAGCTCAATTGTGGATTGTACAAATGCTGTTGCACAAAAATAGAAGTATCTGGTACAAATATGCATAGTCAGACCACATCTAGGTTAATGGTTTCAGATATAGGTGAAATGCTTTAAGAAGGATATTGAGGACATTGAGAAGGTGGCGCCAGAATAGTGAAAGGGCAAGAAACCATGCCAAATGGTTAACAGTATAAAGAGAATTAGCTGCCTCAGTGGAACTTGATATGTTGTTCATAAGGGTTAGAAGGACTGTCATTGTGGAGTAAGAAGAGTAGGGTTATTCTTTTTTTTTTTTAATTCTACTGAAGTATAGTTGATTTACAATGTTAATTTGTGCTGTACAGCAAAGTGATTCAGTTATACATATATATATATTCTTTTCCCATTATGGTTTGCCACAGGATATTTCATATAGTTCCCTGTGCTATACAGTAGGACCTTGTGGTTTATCCATTCTATGTATAATAGTTTGCCTCTGCTAATCCCAAACTCCCAATCCTTCCCTCCTCCATCCCCCTTCCTCATCCCCTTTGGCAACCACAAGTCTGTTCTCTATGTCTGTGAGCCTGTTACTGTTTCATAGATATGTTCATTTGTGTCATAGTTTAGATTCCACATGTAAGTGATATCATATGGTATTTGTCTTCCTCTTTCTTACTTCACTTAGTATGATAATTTCTAGGTCTATCCATGTTGCTGCAAATGGCATTATTTCATTCTTTTTATGGCTGAGTAATATTCATATATATATTCCACAGAAGAGGGTTATTCTTGGCTCTTCCAGAGTAGGAGTGGTAGATGAGGGACTGAGGCCTAGAAGTGGAAAAATATAAGGAAGATTTTCTGAACATTAAAATCAGACTCCAAGGAAATGGCCTGCCATATAAGCAGGGGATCTCTGAGAGTAGATCTATTCATTTACAGCCAGACGAACAAGCTTCTGAGCCCTGGGGACTAGAGTCCTACTCCTGTATGGGAGGTTCAACCAGATCACCTCGGAGGTTCCGTACATTCTAAGTATCTGAAATATAAGTGATTTCATGACTTGGATGTCACCTCCAGTGCTGCCCTTACGCTGGTTACTCTGAATAATGTTAAAAGTCAGTGTATGACTAAAGACTGGATGAATTGCTGTGACCATCAGCATGATTTTTGCCATATAAGCAGTTGAGGCTAAGAGTGAAACAGTTCCTTTCTAAGCGGGAGAGGTATGAATGTCGTAAAGATCAGATTTCTCTGTGGCTGGAAAGAATTTGCTTTCTGGGTCTTATTGGATACATCGTAGGTCATAACCAGAACCTAATGAGGTGTAGTGCACCACGTGCATTCTGAAGATGAGGGCTTATTCTTGGGCAAAGCTCAGAAAGCTGGTAAATGGACTGGAATGGTCTACTGAAACATATCTGCCCACCAGCGTGCTTCTGAGAGGGCCTCTCTTCTGACTGTGGAAGTGCCTGGTCTAGGGGGCGATGTGCTCCGGCTGCTATCAGGGGGAGAGCCAGTCACTTGCTGGGTGTAGCCAGGACTGGACCTTTGTAAGACACCTTCTGTGGGAGGTGTTGCAGATAGCCCTGGAAGCAGGCAGAGGTCTTTGGCAAGTTATTTCTGAAGGAAGCATTATTTCTCTGACCTGAGCTGAGAACTGCAATAAAAGATCCTCTTTGAACTTAAGTTCCTTTTTTTTAAAGAGTGAAGTGAATTTTGATCACTAAAGGTAACCTTCTATGAAGGAGAACATTATGGTAGTATGAACCCTATTGGATGCTCAGACAAGACCATGAAGGAGGTGTGAGTAGTATTTTGAGGGCTGAGATCCTGTAGTTTTAGGAACAATATTTTAATTTTCTACAATTTCTTTCACTTTTTGACTGTGATTTATTATTTCTCTTTTGAGAATTTAAGTCTTTCTCAGGGTTAAGGGGAACCAGTAAAGAGAGTTAGGCTTATTCTTGGGCTGGAATTTCCCCCTCGTGGGCTGTAATGCAGGCAGTGGAGATTTAGTGTACGAGCAGGGTCAGGTGTGGTATGATGCTGTAGAAGCTGAAGGCTCAGCGCCCCTCACTTGTTGCACAAGCCCCTTCCAAAGTCCTGGGAGGGATCCTAGCAATGTGTTGTCATGGTCGTTTTTTTGGTAAACACTGCAAAATGTAATGTATTTCAACCATAATTGATTAAAATCACTGCCTCCTTCCAATTCAACTTTCCCTCCTTTGTGCTTGCCTTCGGGTGGGTGGCATTGAAGTGATTTGATCATGGGCATTTTTGTATATGTAATAGGGTGTATTTTTCTTAAAAAGGGTCCTCCAAGTTGTGTAAGTTTCAGGCATTACAAGCATGGATCTTCGCCTGGGTTAGGAATGCAGTGAGTAACGAATCAGAAATTACCTCTGTAGCAGAGGCAGCCAAAACGTCAGAGATGTGAGTGAAAGTGAACTGGGATCTGTATTCTTACCAGTCTCTGACAGTGGGAAACAGAGCTTTTTTTTTTCTCATCTTTAAGGTCTGTTTTGAATAGGAATGTCCTTTGCATGGTATAATTTTATGTATTTTGGTTAAGAGAAATACATCAGATTAAATATTAAAAATCATGAATTCTTAAAAGTAGTGCAAATTGACAATGAGTTAAATATGAAAATAATGAGAAACTGCTGATAGAAGAGAGAAGTTGTTTAACTGTTTTCTCCTTTTTCTCCCGCTACTTTACATAATTGTAAAACCTTTTCCTAAAGTTCCCTTCTGAGGGAGAAATATGGCCAACAGAAATTCAGCCGAAATTGGAGGCAATTTACAGTGCTTCAGGGTGGTACTGTCTCTGATAGGCTGTCAGTGGAATCCTGTGAGGCGAGGGTCTCTTTTCTGCCTTCTTCCTATCTCTTCTCATACACTTGTGGTTCTTGTTAGCATTCATACTTACTCTCTTTTTAATTGTCCGAGTACGCAGTTTGCAAATGAGAAGTCTGTCCAAGGAGCCTGAGCTTGGTGAATAAAGGTTCCTTTCAGCCCCATCTGTGAGTTTACGACTCTGTGAGATCTTAAAGATGTATTTTATTTGGACATGTAAAAAGTTTCTTCATAACATTCAAAATAAATATCATATTGACAGTGGTAAAGATTATTGAGGAAAGGGATAATCATTCATGATATCACCTGTTTCCCAAATGATACCTAGTTAACATGTTCGGGAAGGGAACCAAATCTAAAAGTGATACCCATTTAATGAGGCCAAGTGATGTAGCAAGAACTGGGAAAAACTTACAAACGGAAGTCTTAGCTGGTGTCTAAAACAGTATCATTAACATAAAGACAGGTCGAGCAGCTGTTTGATCAGTTCGCCCAGATCTGAACTCTCAAAATTCAAACACTGCCATTCTGTCAGAGCGCTGTCAGAGAAATGATTAAAAACCAACAATTGTAATTGTTGGCTATATTGTAATCCTGGGCTATATTCCAGGGGTAGGATTTGACTCCGATTTTTATCTTGTGTTTAGAATCGGCAATGGCTGTCTCTGTGCTCAGCACAGCATAGGTGCTTCATACCTGCTGGCAGCATGTAGACTGATTAATGGTGGTAAAGGCATATCCTAAACACCCTGCTCTGGGGAGTTTGTGGCCCTTTGGAGTTTTCATGCTGTGGACATCCTTAAAAAGCCCAGAAAAGGCATCTTTATAGACAGGTATGTGACTCATTCCATGTGAACTCAGAATTCAGTGAAATGCCGTTCTTTGGACTAAACTTTCAAGACTCATGTACGTGGCATACAATTCCTTAACTGAAAATATGATTCATACTTTACCTTAAGTAGGGTCACAGGTGTCTACTGTTAGGATGCCCTTTTAGTCTGGTAGTGTGGATGGTTTTCAGAAGTTGTAAAAAAGTGATCAGAAATAAACACTTTGTAGAAGAGGGAGGTTTGATTTTTGTGATTGATCGGCCTGTTGCCTTAGTCCTGGGATCATGAAATCTGATCAGAATGAAAAGATGCTTTCTTTGCGTTCTCTTCCAGAAATACACAGCCTGCTGCTCTTTTGCCTTAAATGTAAACCATGCTGCCCCGAGGAGAGCTCAGAACTGCTTTTAAATTCAAGGGGACAACTGCTTTCTGCTCACTCAGGTCCTCTGAGGCCTGATCCAAGACAGGAAAAGGGTGCTTGGCAGGGGCTCTTTACCAGAGATTCAATATACGAATTTTACTATGAGAATGAAAAGTTGGCCCACTTATAAAAGGTTAATCAAAAGTTCACTGTAGGGTGTTCTTCCTTTCCTCTGATGGAATCAATTTAAATTCTGGCCTCTGAGCAGCAAGGTTTATTTTTCAAAGAGGCAAGCAACCTTCTGCCAAGTGGCCCCAGAAATGCCTGTAATCTCATGGCAGGAATGTGGAAAATGGAAAGGTTAGACACTCCGAGGACAATTGACATCCCTGGTTCTTTTACCTTAAAGACAGCCAGGGAGAATTCTGAGATAAGCCTTTACCCAAATTTCAGTATTTATGAACTGTTGATAAAATTACACCATCAAATTTGCCCATTATTTTCAGGCTGCTGAAAATTGTTTGAAAAACATCAGTCTTAGAGCTAGAAAAAGACCTATCCCTCTGTCATCAATCTAGCATCTGCACATCCACGCTGGGCTGTTCCATTCCCAGGCTTTCTCACTCTCTACCTGTATGGTCTCCATCTGTTGAATTTTCTCACTCCTTGGGGTCTAGCTTAATTGCACCTTCAACATGAAGCCTTCCTTGTTTTCCTTGTTTAGAATTAGTTGCTAATTCTTCATTGTTCTCGAAGCATTCTGTATATTATCAATCCCCTTATCATAGCCTTTACCATAATATGCTGTGTACTTGTATACATATCATTTTCCCCCTGCCTTGTTGTTTGAATAAACGAATGCTAGGTCCAACTTTACAGAAGAGAAAAATGAGCTCTGAAGATGTTTCATAACTTGCCCGGGGCCACACAGAATTATGGGTTTCACTGAGTCTGAGTTTTGTTCCAGTATATTTTCTCCCCAATTTTAATGCAGATAAACCTTTTCTCTTTTGCTTAATTTGATTCATTCTATACATACATACATGCATATATAAATACACATCATACACACATATATAAAACATATAAACAGTCCCTTTATTATAGTAAAGCTGTCTTTCCAGGGCCCTAGCTGGTTATATGAAGATCAGAATGGAGTTTTACATAGACTCATTATTACCATGTAGGGAAATTACACTCAGAAGCCAGCTCACGAGAAGACTGCTAATTCGGAAAGGTATGCTAACTAGCTTCACGTGGGTCTGGTACAACTCAGCTAGCTTTTCACTAATTCCTCACCTCCATCCTACATTCCTCCCTGCAGCTGATCTAACTCTCCAGCCCTGAAGTCCTGGACCCACACTCTTGTTCTCAGCAGATGATGTGGTTTACTGCTTTAACTGAGATGATATAGGTCAGGGGTTCTCAAACTTTAATATGTTTAAAAATCACATGGCGGGCTTTGCTATAACATAGCTTCCTGGGCCTTAGCCCCAGAGATTCTGATTCGGTTGGTCAGGGTGGGGCTCCTGAATTTGCTTTTCTAATAAACTCGCAGGTGCTGCCAGAGGACCACACTTTGAGAACCCTGATTTGGTCCATCTTATATGATAGGGTATCTTCTCCAATACAAAACCTCTCTCAGTTTTTATCCTTCCTCTGTTCTCTGAATTCTGACCCACAGAAGGTTTACTCTCTTCTCAAGCTGCACCTTTTCACCACCAGTTTTTATTCCACTTCCTTTTGTCTGTTTCAGGACCTTGCTCCAGCATTTAACCCATCTGTCTTTGTGCATCTTTTACATCATCCACTCCGTTGCCTTTATTCCTCTACTACTTTACTAACGAAACTGCTTAAATCTCCTCTCTCAGGTGTACTGTTTAAGGAACACTAGACCCTTGAACAAGATGGGTTTGAACTGTACAGGTCTTCTCGTACTCAGATGTTTTTCAATAGTATTGATAGGCACTGCAGTACTACACGATTCGTGGTTGGTTGAATCCATGGATATGAAGGAACCGCAGATACAGAGTGCCAACTATAAGTTATACTCAGGTTTTCAACTGTGTGCGGAGTCGGCACCTGTAACTCCCACCTTGTTCAAGGATCAGCTGTGCATAGCTGTGTCTAATGATTATAAACAAATTAATATTTCTGTAAGAATACATGACCATTTTAGTTGTCTAGGAACTGTAATTTGGCTGGCAGACAGCAGAGTTAAGCCAAGTTTATTTTTTTTTAATGGAGGTGGATGGAAGAGACTAATGACACATCACAAAAGAGAGTGAACTTGAACCTCCTGGTATCCTAATGAAGGATGGTCCCTCTAGGTATTCAAACAGCACACTTGGTTCGGCGACCCGAATTTGCTCCCCTCTGGGGCATTGCGGTACAGGTGTGCCAGGCAGAGGGACTCCTGCCTCCTGTAAGCAGTTAGAGGTGGGATCACTGAGGACTAAGTGTGCTTTGGAAATTTCACCGTGAACTACTTTACATTCTCGTTGTTCTCCTTACTTCAGAACTTTGCTTAAGGATGCTTTGTCCATTCTAACAATCATCACTTACACTTTTCATTTGTGTTATCACTTCATTAACCTTGACTATGAATTATAAGCATAGCCAGTCATACTTAGATGACTCATTTCTAGCTGTGTTCTTAATATTAACTCATTTCCTAATTCAATATTGTCGTTCTTTGGAATACTGAGGAATCAGATGAAACATGTATGTAAGACAAGCAAAAGAAATGGAAACTTTTCTGCTTTATTTTCTAAAGTTGGTTATCTTCCTGTAACACATGCAACTTTATTTGTTCATATGTAACTCTACACTATTTTAAATTATCTGAGAGAAACCTAGGGAAACACTGTCTCCTATCTAAGGTGTATATTCCTTGACAGACCATATATTTTATTCCTTTTGGATCCTTAATAATATTTTAATACAGGGCTCTAAACTTAATCAGTGACAGTTGAATGAATGAATGGTAGCCATGAGTGAAGTAATGTAAGCCTCCAACTTTATCCTTCAAATGTCTCACTTGTTTTAATTCAAGGGACACTCTTAAAAAAATGTTTGATGGCACAATAGTGCCCAAATTTTCCCTCTTTTCTCTGCATGGTTTATAAAAGTACTTTGCTTTTATTATTTAATAGTTTGGTGTATTTTTTTACTCCAAAAGATTGGTTCTAAAGCATCACTTAACAAATCTGCAGAAAGCAGTCTTCTGCGTAATGATATCCTTAACAGGCTTAACAATTCAGGATCCATATTCTTCTCCTTTTAAATATGCTATCAGTATTGTGACATCGATTTTCTTCAGAAACTCTCATACAGTTAGACTATCATTTTTCATGGTGAATTTCAGTAATCAAAATCCCCAAACTGAACTCTCTTCCCATTGCTCCCTAAAGGGCCAAAGTGATTCTGGATTCTAAGAACTGTGGAAAGGTTCTCCTTCCACAGTGGAGCAGTTTTATCAAGTAGTGGAGCAGTTTTATCAAGTAGAATGTCATCATGAGTTTTTTAGTGTATTGGTTTATTGTATGGGAAACATTTTCTATGTCTAGTTCATTGGCAATTGACTATGTTATTTTTAACTTAAGCCTTGGTGAAGGGATTTAGCCTGAGAAAAGCTCTATCTTCTGTGGTTATTTTGGACATCTAGTTTAATTTCCTTGGACCTCAGTTTCCAAATTGGCTCAATAAAGAATATGCCTACCTATCACTATGCAGTTCATCAGTAGGATTAAAATGAATAGAGATCATGAAGTACAGCACCAATTAAAAAAAGACTATTATCGGTCAGATTACGAAATTGCTACAAATCAACACAGATGACCCACCGTAAGGCCAGATTCCTAGATGTGGTTTCTTGAGACAGTGGGCCAGATTTGTCCCTCACTCTTCCATGACACTCACCCAAAATACTTGTCAAATAAGAGGCAAATGCCATTTGTCCTCTGGTGTAGGAAGACTCTGAGTTATTTATTCTATCCATTAACCTGTAGGCAGAATTGTATTTAAAACACTAGTAAAGATTTACTGCCTATATAATTTAAAGCCCCTGCAAATGAAGCCTAGACTGTTGATGATATTTGTCAATGTTTCTGAACACTTGCATATCATGAAACTTTTCTGTCAAAATTTAACTTAAAACTTTCTGATTTATCTTGTCCACAGTAGAAATTGAGAACAAATGCTCATCTTTTCTGATATAAAATTTTTTAGATATAAATGACATATAACATATTAATTTCAGGTGTATAACATAATGATTTGATATTTGTATATGTTGTGAAATGATCACCACAATAACTAGTTAACATCCATCACCATATATAGTTACAAAACATTTTTTCTTGTGGTGAAAACTTTTAAGATCTACTCTCTTAGCAACTTTCAAATATACAGTGCAGTATTAGCTATATTCACTATGCTGTACACTACATCCCTATGACTTATACCTAGAAGTTTGTGCTTTGTAACCCCCTTCACCATTTTGTGTCTCCCACCCTGCCCTGGCCCCCACCTACTTCTGACAACTGCCAATCTATTCTCTATATCCATGAGCTCAGGGTTTTTAGTTACTTAGTTTTGTTTTGTTTAGATTCCACATATAAGTGAGATCACATGGTGTTAATCTTTCTCTGTCTGACTCATTTCACTTAGCGTAATGCTCTCAGGATCCATCTGTGTTGTTACAAGTGGCAAGATTTCATTTTTTATGGCGGAATAATATTCCAGCGTGTATATATGTACCACATTTTCTTTATCCGTTCATCTATTAATGGACGCTTAGGTTGCTTCCATATCTTAGCTATTGTAAATAATGCTGCAGTGAACATGGGGATGCATATATCTTTCTGAGTTAGTGTTTTAATTTTCTTTGGATATAAATATCCAGAAGTGGAACTGCTAGACCGTATGGTAGTTCTGTTTTTAATTTTTTGAGGAAGCTCCATACTGGTTTCAGTAGTGGCTGCACCAATTTACATTCCCACCAACAGTACACGAGGGTTTCCTTTTCTTCACATCCTTGCCAACTTGTTATTTCTTGTCATTTTGATAATAACTATTCTAACAGCTGTGAGGTGATCTCATTGTGGTTTTGATTTGTGTGTCCCAGCTGATTAGTGATGTTGAGTGCTTTATCATGTACCTGTTGGTCATCTGTATGTCTTATTTGGAAAAATGTCTATTCAGATCCTCTGCCCATTTTTAAATCGAATTGGTTTGTGCTTTTGTTTTTTTGCTGTTGAGTTGTATGAGTTCTTTATATATTTGGGGTATTGACCCCTTATCAGATATGATTTGCAAGTATTTTCTCACATTCAGTAGGTTGTCTTTTCATTTTGTTGATGGTTTCTTTTGCTGTGCAGCAGCTTCTTAATGTGATGTGGTCCTACTTATTTGTTTCCTTTGCTTTGGTGTCAAATCCAAAAAATCTTCACCAAGACCTGTGTCAAGGAGCTTATCACCTATATTTTCGTGAAGTTTTATGGTTTCAGGTCTTACACTCATGTCTTTAATCCATGTTGGGTTAATTTTTGTGTATGGTGTAAGATAGTGGTCCAGTTCCATTCTTTGTGTTTGGTGTTAGGGAGTGTTCTAATTTCATTCTTCTACATGTAGCTGTCCAGTTTTCCCAGCACCATTTATTTAAGAAACTGTCCTTTCCCCAGGGTGCTTTCTTGGCTCCTTTGTTGTAAACTAATTAACCATATATATGTGGGTTTATTTCTGGGCTTTCTATTCTGCTCTGTTGATCAGTGTGTCTTGTTTTATGCCCATACCATACTGTTTTGATTGCTGCAGCATTGTAATACAGTTTGAAATCAGAGCATGGTGCCTCCAGCCTTGTTCATCCTTCTCAAGAATGCTTTGGCTATTAGCGATCTTTTATGGTTCCATACAAATTTTAGGATCATTTGTTCTATTTCTATGAAAAATGCCATGGAATTTTGATAGAGACTGCATTGTAGCTGTAGATTGTTTTGGGTAGTAGGGACATTTTAACAATATTCCTCCAATCCGTGAGCATAGACTATCTTTCTATTGTGCCTTCAGTGTCTTTCATCAGTGTCTTATAGTTTTCTGTGTACAGGTCTGTAAAAACTCCTAATGTGCTTTGATTTCTGCCTCCTACTACCCAGCACAATGTGCACAGCCAGTCTACTCACCGGTCTATGAGTCTGCCTATGCTCCGGCTCCTGCCTTCTTTTCTTCAAGCTTTGTTAGCCTAGTTTTATTTGGTTTCCTCATATAAAATATTCTCTAAATCTACTATGAACTCTAAAGTACTAAACTCAAAGTAATGATGACATCACATTTATCAAAATACCATGCTAAATTTATATGTTCATTTAATCCACATAACAATCTATAAAGTAGGGATTTGGACTCCCCTTTTATAGGGGGGGAAAACAGAGGTCCAGAAAACAAGTAACATGTTCAAAGTTACTAATTAGTAAATGGCTTTGCATGGACCTGGGTTCAAATTCACAGCTATTTTAAAACCTACCCTTTTAACTACTATGCACACAATTACTATATACTCCTATTTGCCCTCCAACTATAATGTAACACCTTATTCACGTTTCATCTGCTTTCTGTTCTTTTTTTTTAACTTGGCAAAGTTTGGGTGTATTGGTTTCTGAGTTCTTTAGTGCAATTAATATTGAAGACCCACCACCTATTTCATATTTTATGTAATAAATCCTTTTGTGTACATATTTTATCTTCCTAATGTAAGTTTGTGGAGGAGAGAAACTACAAGTTGATCATCTGGGGACTCTCCATTGAGGCAAGCACATGCATACCTGACCCAGATTAGTGCTCATCTTCTTCCTCACTACAGCTAATATTTGGGAAGTGCTCACCAGGTATAAAACATTTGCATGGATTATCTCAGTTAATCCTCAGGATAACCCTGTAAAGTAGATACTTATCCCCAAAGTTAAGAAAACTTGCTCAAGTTCATTCAGTTACTACATGGTAGAGCTTGAGTCTAACACCAAATTCCACATGCTTAACTACCCCGTTTCCCTGTTTCTTTCAATGGAATTTGGGGTTCTGCCTACTTCCGGTTCCTTCCATCACCATCTGTTCTCTTTGCTTCCTTGTCCTGTCCTCTCTTCTCCTCACTTCTTGTCCTATCCATCACCTCCTGTCTGCTCAGTCTTCTCCGCCTTCCCCTTCCTTTCTCAAATTTGTTCTTCCTTGGTCCCATCCCACCTACCCAGTGCCCTCCCAGCACCCTCCCAGCTCATTTACCTGGCCTTCTTTTCATTTTTTTAACCAGCTATCTTTAAAACAAACAAACAAACAAACAAAAAATAGCAACTTCAAGCCTGATAATGGACCCTCTACTTCTCTTAGCCATGTCTGATTCTAATCACATAAGATAATTAGCTAGGTGAAAACAGAAGAATATGGGATTGAAATAAAGAAAGATCTCCTTACCTTTTCTGTTAGAAACCTGAATGAGTGACTGTAATGCCTTGATCTCCATAATTTCTAAGTAGCTAAATACAGGGTACCACACACACGCACACAGATACACACGCAATTGTTTTATTCATTGACTGCCATTTTGCTGAGAAGCATATTTTTGGCAATGCAACAACAAAATAACTTTTGAGTTATCATAGAGAGGCACAGATAGGCTTGCCTCTATTGTGTAGAGAGTTGCTTTGGAAATCATCATGCATTGATATAAATTATCATTGGAGTTTCATTTGGATGTCTGAGCTTAAGCATTTTGCTATTCTCTCCAATTTCAAAAGTTATGGCCATTCGTCGTCATAAATAAGACTTGAAAAATAGGACAAAGCCATAAAATAAACATTTGAGAGCAGTGTTGGATGTGCCCAGCTGAATAAACTGCCCCTCTATTTAGCTTTGAACTCTAAACCTCACTGAGATACCTTCCCTTTTTTTTTTTCTCTCTAAAGAAGAGAAGACAAAAACTAAGCATACTATAGATTCTAAAGACAAATATAGCAGGAACATTTTGGTAAGAGATAGTCCCACATGGAAAAGTACAAAAAATGGGCAAGTACTTGCAACTGACCAGTAGAACTTGGAAGAGTAAACATGAAATGAACTTCTTAGTCTGTGGAATGGTTTGGAGAAGTTTTGACTACTGAGATGGTCAGAGATCCAGTATTTACTCAGATACTGGAATGGCTCACGTGGGACCCTGTGGCTTCTACTTTTTTTTTCGGAAGGATTAGATGGTGTGCTTCCTAAGACCACATTTACTCTCAGTAATGGGATCACCACATGAATTATGAGTGCTGTGTACCAATGCATAGAAGGAGCTTACTAATTTCTCAAAATTGCACAAACTATAACTATAACCCTGGCTTAGAAATCTGAGCTAGCTTGGCAAAACTATGTTTTGCCATTGAATCCACCTGACTATATTTGCATTTGTGATAGCTGGGGTGGCCTTGATTGGCATATGCCACTTTGCCACGCCCAGGGCTCTGAATGCGAAATGCAAGGTCAGCAAAGTTTGGTCAGGTGAGCTGTGCTCCGCAGATGTGGCTGCCCTAGCAAACAGCCTTAATCTGGCACCCAGTATCTTGCCTGGCCATGGTATATCATGGCTATGACAGATTTGTTTCTTTAAAAAAAAAAGTAATCTTACATGCTTTTCCTTTTTAAAAAACAGAGTGCCCTCCATCCCCTACCAAAAGCAATATGGTAGTATCTATTTGTATCTCATCTTGTAATTGCACAGATTCAAAACTCACAATTACAAAGATGTTTCCTGAAATGACTCCGGACTATAAAACGTGATGATACCACAACCTGTAATGGCGGGGCGGCTACTTTGACTGTGTTTTTTAATCATCAGAAAAATCTAACAATTGAAGAGAAGTGAAGGCTTTAATTTTGAAGTTAGCCTGGCACTTGAGAAGAAACACATTAATTTTTCTTGTGGGGGAAAAATGGAAGTTCCATTTTGGACACTGCAAATGACATTACCAGCTGTTGTCATAATATTTCTAACAGCCAGAAGGATTAATTCCAGGCCCGGCAAGCTCATTGGATGAGCAGAAACAGCCATGGAAGTAAACACTGGTACTTATACTCTGACATCATGAAATTAGGCAGGAGGCCTCTGTGGAATTGGATATCTAGCCAGCAGTGGATTATCATGCCTGTGGATCGTTGCCTTTATGGATTATCTGCAGAAATTTGAATCCCAAATTGCTTTCTTCTGCCTCTTGGCCCTCTATCTCTATAGTGTTATACTCAGGAAATGCAATCTCATTTGAATGTAACCCTTCCATGAATGTGCATTAAGTACTCAGAGTACAAACTGAGGACACTGAGAGGTGTAAGATACAGGCCTGGTTTTAAAGCATTTACTTTCACTTCAGAAATAGAGGCAATGAGCAGAGTGAAACATCCACAGCTTTCAGAGGCAGGTAGGCCTGGATTCATACCCTAGTTCTATTGAAGTATGACCTCGGGCCCATGACTTCAATTTCCTGAAACTGTTTCCTTTTCTATAAAATAGGGACCTAATACCATGTTGCAGAGTTCTTTTGAGAATTAGAAATGTTTATACAATCCCTAGATCACTACATAGTGGCTGTTTTTCCAGAACAGACATACTTTTTTGTATATATTCTACAAGGGAGAATATGGAAAGTGCTAAATGAAGAGAGTCAGATTTCCCCAGGCCCTTCAGGAGGTAGGAGGCATGGATGAGGAGGTCTGCCCTGCAAGGCGTGGGCTCATGCCAGGGCTGGGCATGTGGGTGGGACTTCACTCCGCAGGTGGAGGGAGAGGACATTCCTGGCAGCAGGTGTGGGTCACACTAAGGCATGAAGACAGGAATGCATGTGGTATATTCAAGACAAAAGATTAGGAAGTTTAGGTAAGACTTGAGACCTTGAACAGCAAGCGAATTAGGGCTTCACAGAAGAGTGACCACTAGCTGCAGGAAGAGAAAAACCACACGTCCTCTTTTCTCCCCTGCCTCTCCTCTTGCCCTACATCATATTCAGGCAATTCTGGCTTTTCCTTGTGCTGTTTCTGTAAGCAATTTTGAAGAAGGCAGAGCTGTAAAAAGGATCACTTTTATGTCTGCAATTGTATGGCCACTGTGAAGCCTGTAGCTTTGCCTTTCAGACTACTGGATGGTGGCTCTGTAATGATCAGGCGAAAGGCGGATTGAGTTTAAAAGACCAGCAAATCCGTGTGGTGGATATTGGTGGGCAAAAAAAAAAAAAAGTGGCTAATACTGAGGAATGGAGGATTAGGGTAGAGAAAAGTGAAATAAAAAGTAAAGGGAAATATGGGCAAGGGACTGCTTATGATTCAGGTTTAAGCCATTAAATTGCTGTATTAATCAATATATCTGATGTGTGTAGCTAAAAACTGACTGTGGTCTCTTTCTGTTGTTGGTCCTTCCTGAGACCAGGAGTGCATGTTCAGGGAGATGCAGATGGGCTTTTTGTGCTATAGGCAGAAATAGAGGTGAACCCAAGGAAGGGGCTGTGGGGAGGGCTGTGGCTCTACTTGACGTAAGGTTATGTTTATATGTAGAAGAGTGATTTTAAACAATTAATTAATGGTAAATTATGAACTAACATTTGCAGATGTTAATTATAATCCGGGTTTTCTTTTTGCTGCTCATTTGGAAAAAAAAAATCTTTGGAGGAATATATTTGGAATGGTTATGTATTAGGGAACACATCTTGGTGTCACAGCTTAAAGGTACGGCTTTACACATGGGGCAATATGAAAAGGCGTATTTTATGTGCATTCAAATTCAAGATAAGGGAACCAAAAATTCTGTTGCCTGGGTAAATGTTTTGAGCATTAAATGGGGATTTGGCAGACAAGGGGCAAAAATTAACTTAAAGCACAGATAAGCCTACACAAGTATTTAAAGGGTGGCGGCATCAAAGAATGTAAGAAATAGTTTAGATCACCACAAATAAAGGGATGGAATGTGTAATGGGAGATCAGATGCCTGCTGTCAGGAAAGTCATGTTATTGTGTAAAAACGCCATTATTTGGTACATTTAAGATAAAAGGGAAATGGTGTTTTCAAAAGGTTAGTGCTGGGCTTCCCTGGTGGCGCAGTGGTTGAGAGTCCGCCTGCCGATGCAGGGGACACGGGTTCGTGCCCCGGTCCGGGAAGATCCCACATACCGCGCAGCGGCTGGGCCCGTGAGCCATGGCCACTGAGCTTGCGCGTCCGGAGCTCCGCCACGGGAGAGGCCACAACAGTGAGAGGCCCGCATACCACAAAAAAAAAAAAAAAAGGTTAGTGCTCACCCCCCTGCCCCCCATGAGCGCTTGGGGGTTTACTAGTTTGAGTGATTCTGTAAGGCAGAAAACGGGTTTTTGCTGCCAGGTGTGTCAGTGGAGGTGAGGGGATAGAAGACTTACTGTGTTAAATGAAAGTCATCGCTTAGAATAAAGCTGGCCTTTCTTTACAACAGAGAAGGAATTTGGTATATCATATTATTGGGAAAAGTGTTCTTTTAATAGTAGACTCTTAAAATTTTGGTTATCAAGTACTTTTTTAAATTTTATTGGAGTATAGTTGATTAACAATGTTGTGTTCGTTTCAGGTTTTCAAGTATTTTTTTAAATGACTGCCAAAATATTTAAACATTCTCAAGCTCTGATTTAAAAAAAAAAAAAAAAAGACTAGAAACCTGTTTCTTTAGAGGGTTATGTGCCTAAAAATCACTTTTTGTATTTACATGGATTGATAAGCTACATCGTTTCAGACCTTTCTATATGACTTTCTAAGAGGACTGTGGTATCTGATAATAAATGATTTTGTGGTGGGATCTAACTCATAATTAGAAGCATCATGCATTATCTGTTATTACTGAGATGCATGTACAGTGATAGCAGAAAAGAAAGTAACATTTTAGGGTCTACTAATGCTCATAAATTTAGTGCAAAAGAGATATTTCTGAAAGCATTGCTTTTGTGTACTACATATGTCCAATTAACAGTTTTACACACACTTTATACATGTATTAGGCTTGAACTATTTCTTCCAACTTGCATTTGCCAAGAGACTATGATAATATCAGTAAAATACAACCAGGGTGGACAAATTTTCATTATCTTGCCTATTCCACAGTCATTCTGGAACTCTTCCATCATGGTTTTTTGGCTGAGGTAGGCCTAGCTGTCTAGAGGTCAACGAACATGGCTTTACGTAATCAACGTGGGGAGGTCATTTAAGAGACTGACACTGAGCTCTCAGAGGGCAGAAAGTGAACCTTCAAGTCTCTTGGGAATATTCCTCACTTCAGCAGGGAATAGGAGCTCTAAAGGGTGCTTGAGAGAATCTAAGTCCCATAGGACGGCATATACTTAATTCTACTTGTCACGGCCAAACTTGCCATAAACCCTGTAACTGAAGTATTTTAGGAAGTCAAAAGGAACGACAGGGACTAAATGGAACATCGAAACCAAGACTGAACCTTAAGGCTCTCTGGCTGACATTCCACTTCTCTTGCTGTTGGAACTATTGGCAGCCATGCCCTGGCTGATTGGAAGTGGCAGGCTGGTCATTTTCAGGGAGAAGGAAGAGATCATACATAAGCTCTTGCCTCCCTGTTCTCCCTCTTGCTGGCTACTAGTAATGTAGCTCAAGAAGGAATGGAACCCTATTCAAACTCCTAATATCTAGAAACTAACCCTCATTATTCAAGACTTGTTAGGGGAAAAAAATGTCTCCTTATGTCCTCTCTTGTCTAAAACTCCTCCAGTACCATCGAGCATGGATGGATATACATGAAAGTGGCAGAATCCAGGAGACATACCATCCATGTAACTAATCTAGAATCGGAAGCCTTCGCTTGGCACTCTGGCTTCTGGAAATTTGCTGTGAGGCAGTCACAGACATCTCTGTACCTTCAAGCACAGCTTAGCCTGAATGGGGGGATAAGTAAGAAAGCTAACTGACTTGAATACAACTATGTAGAGCAAGCTGATCCTTGGGTGGATGACCTCCTCTCCCAGAACTTAAAAAAATCTAAAGGAGAATCTTCTTAACGTTGGATATTTATTTCTGCTCACTGTCCTTTATAGATGAATGAATTACACTGTAAAAATGTGTTCTTTCTGGAGCGATGCTTGGCTATCAGAGCCAGACATGTAAGTGGTTGGAATTAAGTTTCCGATTTCACATCCCCTTAGATGGGTGATGGAAGCTCCCATTCCTTCGTGTTTCTGTTTCTGAATTTGTGCCGTCTCACAGAGACAATATGCTAGCATCTACATTTTATTGTTTTCACATGTATGGAACTAAGTGACACATTTAACTAAGTCACATGCCTTCCAATTCTGCCCCCCTCCTCCTGCTTTTTTTGAGGAGGACAGAGATGTTTATAAGGTACTTGTTGCTTTTATAGACAAGCAAGAAAGAGAAGGGAAGATAATAGCTAGAAGGAAGGTGTGCCCGTGACACATTCAGTTCACTCCATCTACCTCATAAGTATTTATAGAATGTTCTAGGCACCTTGCATGTAATGAGAGATGTGCACACAGAAAAAGAATACAGCAATAGACTCCTTTGAGAGTGACATGGTATGGCTGAAGGGTAAAAGTTGTCTTCCCTACCCCCCTGAGAGACTTATGTATTATGTTTTTTTTGTTGTTGTTGTTTGTTTTTTGTTTTTTTTTTGTGGTACGCGGGCCTCTCACTGTTGTGGCCTCTCCCGTTGCGGAGCACAGGCTGCGGACGCACAGGCTCAGCGGCCATGGCTCACGGGCCCAGCCGCTCCGCGGCATGTGGGATCTTCCCGGACTGGGGCACGAACCCGTGTCCCCTGCATCGGCAGGCGGATTCTCAACTACTGCGCCACCAGGGAAGCCCGAGACTTATGTATTATTTATTAGCTAATTTTTTCCACCAATATTACAGTCATCTCACCTATTGCTTGCCAGCCTAGTGGGTTATTAATATCGGTTACTCTATTTATTAACATGTTTTCCTTACGTTTTTCATCCTGTATTAAACATAACCACCACCACCACCACCACCACCCCGCCTGCCTTGTCACCGTCTCTTGTTTTTCCTCTGGACAGCCTTTGGTCACTGCCCTGTTACTGCGAGATCAGAAAAAAAAAGTACTGGCCTCAAAATTAGCCCAACCCTGACATATGAAGTAGTATGTTCATTTGGATTGGAGTAGAGAGCTATTCGTGTAGGTAACTGAAGCTTGTGTACGTATCTTCAAATTTCAGGAAGAAACTCTTGCAGTAGAGGAAGCATGAAAGCCTTAGCTTGCAGTGATCTGATGGAGGTGGAGCTCAGGAATCTCGGAGGTAGTTAGCTCTGTATGTTTTCATTCTGCTGGAGATGATGGTGAATGTTTCATCCCTTGCTGCAGGTTAGTTTTGGTGCAGAAGCTTTCCTGAAGATGATGTCAATCCTATCTGTGCTCCCCTTTACCACATACCCAGATCCACTCTTGACAGCAGCTCTGCCTGCTAAGTCACCAGTAATTCTACGAATTATGTCGAGTAGCCCTAATCCTTTGGGAACGCCCTTCCTTTTATTAAGGAAAAAACAGAAAGGAAGAAAAAGCTGCCGGTGTCTGGCTGGCTGCTGGTATCTGACTTAGCCCTTGGTAAAGAGATATTGCAAATTGAGAGGCTGCCAGGCTGCTCCTGTGACTCACCTCTTCTCTTGTCAAGACCAGCTGAGGCAACACAGTTGGAAGCCTCCCTGCTTTGTGAAGAGGTACTTTGCGCCGGAAGGGGAAGCATAAGCACAAACATAATTAGGCTTTCTGAGCAGGGCGAATTAGTTCTTTGTGACCAGTGAATGATTTCTTCCATTTCAGGTCAAAAGTATTGTCAGCTAATTGAATATACCGGGCTTCTTCATTTCCAATGACTTGTTTTCTTTGAAGGTCACCTAGCAAATTAGACCAGTTTTTTTTTTTTTTTTTTTTTTTTTTTCCTTAAAGTCTTGATGCAGACCTGATGACATGCAGAAAGCTTAAGGCCGGATACGTTGGATACATCTGTACTGAGATGCAGGTCTGGAGCTGTGCCTGATAGGGACATGCCAAGTGGAAATCCATGCATTGCATCGTAGGTAGGAGCCTAGTTCCTGGAAGTTGAGGTGGCATTTGGTCTGTGGATTTGTGTGGGGTGTGCCTTGTCCAACAGAATACTGACTACAACTGTTGAAGGACAGATTGCCTTCAGGACAACTGGCACCTGTGGATGGCTGAATACCCAGGGTTAGCAGTGTCCTGACAAAAAAACGCATGTATTCTCATCCGTCATTTTCATCCATAATTTACCCCCTTAGTTGAGTCATTGATCCCAGTGCAGGGCGTATTACTTTTCACATTTCATCTTATTCAACATAGTTTCTTCCTGACTTCACTGATTTCACCTGGTTTCTTTGTCGTGCCAAAAACCCAGGGCTCTGTGGCTCAGTGGTAACCTTTCAAAGCAGCTTTCGTTAGACTGGAACTGGGTAATCTAACCGGGCTTAGTGTTCAAGCCAGCTTTTAAGAGCAGAAATCTTTAGTTTTACCTCTTAGATGATGGATTGTCCTGGGAATTTTAAGCCAAATCCTTCAATTTTCAGATAAAACTGTTGCGGTCCACAGTGGTTAACTGACCCTGTAGGCTTGCTCAGCTGACTAGTTGTGGGCCTGAGATTGAAACCGAGCTCTCTTGGGACAGTCACTTGAACATGATATACCATATGGCCTTTCACTCTGTGTGTATAGATGTTCCATACTTCCCTCCGCTGAGTATTTCCTTTTCACCCTCCAATCCTGAGACCTTTGGGTGTGATTTTTCTTCCTCCTTATGCTTCCTACCCTGAGCTTGTCAGCAGCATTGGGAAACACTGGAGGGGGTTATAGAGGGTTATACTTCATTGCTGAGAGTATGTGAGTGACATTCAAGAAATTCATTCATTAAGAAACTAAGTTGCAGGTTATCCCAGCATTTCCCAGGCTTACCTTTCAGGAACAAGAACAGTTTACTCCCCTACTTGAAGTTCCTCTGAACTCTCCCCTTAAGCGTTAAAACAGCTTCGGAAGGAGGAAGAAACTATGCATGTACATCCAGGTGAAATACCAATAAATGTAGAAATTCCTCCTTGCCTGATGTCTTATTTTTAAGCCCTAGAATGTCTTTCCTTCAAACTTTTATAAAGTCCTTGTTGTATAAAGTTTTCAACATTTATAAAATTAGGCGGAATAGTTCAGTGAACTTCAAATAGCTATCACCCAGCTTCAAGAGTATCAACTCATGGCAATCTTATTTCATCTCTGCCCCACCTAATTTCCACCTCCCATATTATTTGGAAGTAAATCCAGACATCATCTCATTTCATTCATTAGTATATATCAGTATACGTCTCTGAAACATAAGAATTTTTTCCTTTTTCCCCAGATTTATTGAGGTGTAATTGATAAAATTGTGAGATAAAGTGTGCATTATGATAATTTGATATGTGTACCTTGTAAAAGGATTCCTCCATCTAGTTAATTTATCTATCACCTCATTTATTTAAAAGATTGCATTTTAAGGTGTATTCATAATACCATTATTATATTTAAGATTAACAGTAATTCTTTAACTCATTGAATATTCATATACTGTTCAAATTACAATTATCTCATACATGTCATATTTTTGATAGTTTGAGTCAGGCTCCAAATTTCCACATATTGCAATTGGTTACAAGTCTTTTAAATCCCTTTTAATCTGTAGGTTCAAAATCTCTCTCCTTCTCTCTCCCTCTGTCTCTATCTGCAATTTATTGGTTGAAGAAACTGAATTGTTTGTTCCAGAGAGTTCACTACAGGCTGGATTTTGCTGATTGCTTCCCTATGGTATCTTTTGAGATGTTTTTCTCCCCATGGTATCTTTTGAGATGTTTTTCTGTCCTCTTTATTTTCTATAAATTGGTAATTGTATCTGAAAGTTGTATTACATTTTCTCAAGAAAATGGAAAAAGTACATACTGACATGCGCTGGAAGGTGGAGTGGAGTTGTGGGTGTGAGGTGCTAGCTTTTGGTATGTGGAGTAGGAATGCTGGGTGAACTCGGGGAAACATGATGGCCGAGAGCATAGATGCTGGAGCCAGACTGTCTGGGTTCCAGTTTCAGCTTTGTTGCACCTTAGCTGTGTAGCTCTGGAAGTATTACTTCTTTGTGACTCAGTTGCCTCATCTTTTCAATGAGAACAATAATAGGACCTACCTCACGGAGTTGAGGATCAAGAAGGTCAACATATGTATACATAACATGCTTAGAACTTTGCCATGATGTAAGTATTTCGTAAATGTTGGCTGTTATTTATGAAAGAAGTTCGAATGGAGTTCAGGGCAAGGAGAGTAGTGAAACAAAAGTACATTTCTAGGAGACAGTAATAGCTATGGAAGAGCGAAAAGACCAGCCTTCCTGAAAGCTGCGCCAGGCCTGACGATCCTCCTCTGACTAATTTTTCTCCAGTGCATTCCCTGTTTTCCTCACTTTCTCCACGTTTCATCCCACATAGGTTATTTTCATCATATGAACACTTTGCACATGAGCAAGGAAGAAAGCAGAGCAATGACAGCAGCGCCAAGCGGTGCTGGGACCAGGAGTGAGGGGGCCTCGGAGGTTTGGAGGGCATCTGTTTGGGCCTTGTGTTCTACTCCTGCCTCAACCTCTTACCTGCTATCTGCCTCTTGTCCTACTTTTGTCCTTGAAGAGCCAAAGGCTGAAATTCTTGCTGGTATTTCCCATCTACTCCTAATGGTTCCCTGACCTTTGTATGGAACCCCCATGCTGTAGTCTACAGATTATTTTATTCACTTGAATTTGTTTATCTTAACCCTTCTGTGCAATCAGATGGCGTTCTCTGCCTTTCTTTATCACAATTTGCATTAATCTTGGAACAGTTGAGTCTGTGGCTTTGCATGATAGGCAGTGTCTCATGTTGTGGGAATGTCTGCCTCTGCCCTTTCCTTCCCTTTCCTCTGTTGGTTTTACTTCAAGTCCTCTGGCTTGTTTCAAGGTAATGATTATTGGTGAGAGAGACTTTCGTCTCCCCAAATGTTTCTTCTCTGGTTTTGCATGGTTCCAGTGTCCTTTGAGGCAGAGACTGCCAAACTTTTGGCAAAAAGAGGCCACCTGCTTTTTGAATGTGATTTAATTGGAACACAGCCACGTCCATTCCTTTCCATGTTATCAGTGGCTGGGTTGTCATTACAGCAGCAGAGCTGAGTAGTTGCAACAGAAACCGTATGGACCACAAAGCCGAAAATATTTACACTCTGGCCCTTGCCAATGAAAGTGTGCTGATGTCTGCTTTAAAGAAAAGGAAGTTACCAGACTCAGGTTTTGGTGCCAAGAAACTGCTGGTTAGAAAGGAGAAACTGTGGAATTCTATAACTTTTTTTCTTTTTTTTAAACATCTTTATTGGAGTATAACTGCTTTACAATGGTGTGTTAGTTTCTGCTTTATAACAAAGTGAATCAGCTACACACATACATATATCCCCATATCCCCTCCCTCTTGTGTCTTCCTCCCACGCTCCCTATCCCACCCCTCTAGGTGGTCACAAAGCACTGAGCTGATCTCCCTGTGCTATGTGGCTACTTCCCGCTAGCTATTGGTTTTACATTTGGTAGTGTATATATGTCAGTGCTGCTCTCTCACTTTGTCCCAGCTTACCCTTCCCCCTCCCTGTGTCCTCAAGTCCATTCTCTAGTAGATCTGTGTCTTTTTTCCGGTCCTGCACCTAGGTTCTTCATGACCATTTTGGTTTTTTTTTAGATTCCATATATATGTGTTAGCATACGGTGTTTGTTTTTCTCTTTCTGACTTACTTCACTCTGTATGACAGACTCTAGGTCCATCCACCTCACTACAAATAACTCAATTTCATTTCTTTTTATGGCTGAGTAATATTCCATTGTATATATGTGCCACATCTTCTTTATCCATTCATCTGTTGATGGACACTTAGGTTGCTTCCATGTCCTGGCTATCGTAAATAGAGCTGCAATGAACATTTTTGATGATGGCCATTCTGACCAGTGTGAGGTGATACCTCATTGTAGTTTTGATTTGCATTTCTCTAATGATTAGTGATGTTGAGCATCCTTTCATGTGTTTGTTGGCAATCTGCATATCTTCTTTGGAGAAATGTCTATTTAGGTCTTCTGCCCATTTCTGTTTTGTTTTTTGGGTTCTTGGTTTTTGTTTTTATAGGGATCTTTTTTTTTAATTTTATTTTTTTTTTTATACAGCAGGTTCTTGTTAGTCATCCATTTTATACATATCAGTGTATACATGTCAATCCCAGTCTCCTAATTCATCACAACACCCCCTCCATCCCCCAACCCCCCACCGCTTTCCCCCCTTGGTGTCCATACGTTTTTTCTCTACTTCTATGTCTCAATTTCTGCCCTGCAAACCGGTTCATCTATACCATTTTCTAGGTTCGACATATATGCATTAATATATGGTATTTGTTTTTCTCTTTCTGACTTACTTCACTCTGTATGACAGTCTCTAGATGCATCCACATCTCTACAAATGACCCAATTTTGTTCCTTTTTATGGCTGAGTTCCTTTTTATGGCTGAGTAATATTCCATTGTATATATATATATATATATATATATACATATATATGTACCACATATATGTGTATATATATATACACATATATATATGTACCACATCTTCTTTATCCATTCATCTGTCAGTGGGCATTTAGGTTGCTTCCATGACCTGGCTATTGTAAATAGTGCTGCAGTGAACATTGGGGTGCATGTATCTTTTTGAATTATGGCTGTATCAATTTACATTCCCACCAACAGTGCAAGAGGGTTCCCTTTTCTCCACACCCTCTCCAGCATTTATTGTTTCTAGATATTTTGATGATGGCCATTCTGACTGGTGTGAG
The DNA here is from genome assembly GCF_002837175.3 of Physeter macrocephalus. Taxonomy (NCBI): domain Eukaryota; kingdom Metazoa; phylum Chordata; class Mammalia; order Artiodactyla; family Physeteridae; genus Physeter; species Physeter macrocephalus. The sequence continues at coordinate 51,764,851 of NC_041221.1, forward strand.
GTGATATCTCATTGTAGTTTTGATTTG
>NC_041221.1:51764900-51767409 GCF_002837175.3 Physeter macrocephalus
CTCCATACTGTTCTCCATAGTGGCTGTATCAATTTACATTATTCCCACCAGCAGTGCAAGAGGGTTCCCTTTTCTCCACACCCTCTCCAGCATTTATTGTTTCTAGAGTTTTTGATGATGGCCAATCTGACCGGTGTGAGATGATATCTCATTGTCGTTTTGATTTGCATTTCTCTAATGATTAATGATGTTGAGCATTCTTTCATGTGTTTGTTGGCGATCTGTATATCTTCTTTGGAGAAATGTCTATTTAGTTCTTCTGCCCATTTTTGGATTGGGTTGTTTGTTTTTTTGTTATTGAGCTGCAAGAGTTGCTTATAAATTTTGGATATTAGTCCTTTGTCAGTTGCTTCGTTTGCAAATATTTTCTCCCATTCTGAGGGTTGTCTTTTGGTCTTGTTTATGGTATCCTTTGCTGTGCAAAAGCTTTTAAGTTTCATTAGGTCCCATTTGTTTTTTTTTGTTTTTATTTGCATTTCTCTAGGAGATGGGTCCAACAGGATCCTGCTGTGATTTATGCCATAGAGTGTTCTGCCTATGTTTTCCTCTAAGAGTTTGATAGTGTCTGGCCTTACATTTAGGTCTTTAACCCATTTTGAGTTTATTCTTGTGTGTGGTGTTAGGGATTGTTCTAATTTCATACTTTTACATGTAGCTGTCCAGTTTTCCCAGCACCACTTATTGAAGAGGCTGTCTTTTCTCCACTGTATATCCTTCCCTCCTTTATCAAAGATAAGGTGACCATATGTGTGTGGGTTTATCTCTGGGCTTTCTATCCTGTTCCATTGATCTATATTTCTGTTTTTGTGCCAGTACCATACTGTCTTGATTTCTGTAGCTTTGTAGTATAATCTTAAGTCCAGGAGCCTGATTCCTCCAGCTCCGTTTTTCTTTCTCAAGATTGCTTTGGCTCTTCAGGGTCTTTTGTGTTTCCATAAAAATTGTGAAGTTTTTTGTTCTAGTTCTGTGAAAAATGCCACTGCTAGTTTGGTAAGGATTGCATTGAATCTGTAGATCGCTTTGGGTAGTATAGTCATTTTCACAATGTTGATTCTTCCAATCCAAGAACATGGTATATCTCTCCATCGGTTTATATCATCTTTAATTTCTTTCATCAGTGTCTTATAGTTTTTGCATACAGGTCTTTTGTCTCCTTAGGTAAGGTTTATTCCTAGGTATTTTATTCTTTCTGTTGCAATGGTAAATGGGAGTGTTTCCTTAATTTCTCTTTCAGATTTTTCATCATTAGTGTATAGGAATGCAAGAGATTTCTGTGCATTAATTTTGTATCCTGCTACTTTACCACATTCATTGATTAGCTCTAGTAGTTTTCTGGTAGCATCTTTAGGATTCTCTATGTAAAGTATCATGTTGTCTGCAAACAGTGACAGCTTTACTTCTTCTTTTCCAATTTGGATTCCTTTTATTTCTTTTTCTTCTCTGATTGCTGTGGCTAAAAATTCCAAAACCATGTTGAATAATACTGGTGGGAGTGGGCAACCATGCCTAGTTCCTGATTTTAGTGGAAATGATTTCAGTTTTTCACCATTGAGGACGATGTTGGCTGTGAGTTTGTCATATATGGCCTTTATTATGTTGAGGTAAGTTCCCTCTATGCCTACTTTCTGGAGGGCTTTTATCATAAATGGGTGTTGAATTTTGTCAAAAGCTTTTTCTGCATCTGTTGAGATCATATGGTTTTTCTCCTTCGATTTGTTAATCCGGTGTATCACATTGATTAATTTGCATATATTGAAGAATCCTTGCATTCCTGGGATAAACCCCACTTGAGCATGGTGTATGATCCTTTTAAAGTGCTGTTGGATTCTGTTTGCTAGTATTTTGTTGAGGATTTTTTCATCTGTGTTCATCAGTGATATTGGCCTGTAGTTTTCTTTCTTTGTGACATCTTTGTCTGGTTTTGGTGTCAGGGTGATGGTGGCCTCGTAGAATGAGAGTGGGAGTGTTCCTCCCTCTACTATATTTTGGAAGATTTTGAGAAGGATAGATGTTAGCTCTTCTCTAAATGTTTGATGGAGTTCACCTGTGAAGCCCTCTTGTTCTGGGCTTTTGTTTGTTGGAAGGTTTTTAATCAGAGTTTCAATTTCAGTGCTTGTGATTGGTCTATTTATATTTTCTATTTCTTCTCGGAAGGTTGTGCATTTGTAAGAATTTGTCCATTTCTTCCAGGTTGTCCATTTTATTGGCATATAGTTGCAGGTAGTAATCACTCATGATCCTTTGTATTTCTGCAGTGTCAGTTGTTACGTCTCCTTTTCATTTCTGTTTCTATTGATTGGAGTCTTTTCCCTTTTTTTCTTGATGAGTCTGGCTAATGTTTTTTCCATTTTGTTTATCTTCTCAAAGAACCAGCTTTTAATTTTATTGATCTTTGCAGTCATTTCCTTCATTTCTTTTTCATTTATTTCTGGTCTGATTTTTATGATTTCTTTCCTTCTGCTAACTTTGGGGTTTTTTTTGTTCTTCTTTCTCTAATTGCTTTAGGTGT
>NC_041221.1:51768178-51768414 GCF_002837175.3 Physeter macrocephalus
GATTTCTTCAGTGATCTCTTGGTTATTAAGTAGTGTATTGTTTAGCCTCCATGTGTTTGTATTTTGTACGGATTCTTCCCTGTAATTGATATCTAGTCTCATAGCGTTGTGGTCAGAAAAGATACGTGATACAATTTCAGTTTTCTTAAATTTACCAAGTTTTGACCTGTAACCCAAGATATGGTCTATCCTGGAGAATGTTCCATGAGTACTTGAGAAGAAAGTATATTCTGTTG
>NC_041221.1:51768885-51776694 GCF_002837175.3 Physeter macrocephalus
TTAAACGTTTCTTGTATTTTCTCCATTCTATTTCCAAGATTTTGGATCATCTTTACTATCATTATTCTGAATTCTTTTTCAGGTAGACTGCCTATTTCCTCTTCATTTTTTAGGTCAGGTGGGTTTTTATCTTGCTCCTTCATCTGCTGTGTGTTTTTCTGTCTTCTCATTTTGCTTATCTTACTGAGTTTGGGGTCTCCTTTTTACAGGCTGCAGGTTCATAGTTCCCGTTGTTTTTGGTGTCTTCCCCAAGTGGCTAAGGTTGTTTCAGTGTGTTGTGTAGGCTTCCTGGTGGAAGGCTACACAGGTGGAAGTGTAGGCTTCCTAGTGCCTGTGTTCTGGTGGTTGAGGCTGGATCTTGTGTTTCTGGTGGGCAGGTCCACGTCCGGTGGTGTGTTTTGGGGTGTCTGTGACTTTATTATGATTTTAGGCAGCCTCTCTGCCAATGGGTGGGGCTGTGTTCCTGTCTTGCTAGTTGTTTGGCATAGGGTGTCCAGCACTGTAGCTTGCTGGTCGTTGAGTGGAGCTGAGTCTTGGTGTTGAGATGGAGATCTCTGGAAGATTTTCACCATTTGGTATTACGTGGAGCTGGGAGGTCTCTGGTGGACCAGTGTCCTGATCTCGGCTCTCCCACCTCAGAGGCACAGGCCTGATGCCTGGCCAGAGCACCAAGACCCTGTCATCAGCATGGCTCATAATAAAAGGGAGAAGAAAAGAAAGAAAGAAAGAAAAATAAAGTAAAATAAAGTTATCAAAATAAAAAATAATTATTAAAAAAAATTTTTTTAAGCAATAAAAAAAAGGAAAGAAGAGAGCAACCAAACCAAAAAAGAAATCCACCAATGATAACAAGTGCTAAAAACGATACTAAAAAAACAAAAAACAAAAAAATGGACGGACAAAACCCTAGGACAAATGGTAAAAGCAAAGCTATACAGACAGAATCACACCCAGAAGCATACACATACACACTCACAAAAAGAGAAAAAGGAAAAAAACATATATATCATTGCTCCCAAAGTCCACCTCAATTTGGGATGATTCGTTGTCTATTCAGGTATTCCACTGATGCAGGGTACATCAAGTTGATTGTGGAGATTTAATCCGCTGCTCCTGAGGCTGCTGAGAGAAATTTCCCTTTCTCTTCTTTGTTCACACAGCTCCCAGGGTACAGCTTTGGGTTTGGCCCTGCCTCTGCATGTCAGTCCCCTGAGGGTGTCTGTTCTTCACTCAGACAGGATGGGTTTAAAGTAGCAGCTGATTCGGGGGCTCTGGCTCATTCAGGCCAGGGGGAGGGAGGGGTACGGATGCGGGGCGAGCCTGCGGCGGCAGAGGCTGGTGTGACGTTGCACCAGCCTGAGGCGCGCCGTGCGTTCTCCCGGGGAAGTTGTCCCTGGATCATGGGACCCTGGCAGTGGCGGACTGCACAGGCTCCTCGGGCACCCCGAAACAGTGCTCTCTTGACTCTTAGGCAGGTCCAGGCTTTTTCCCGGACTCCCTCCCGGTTAGCCGTGGCGCACTAACCCCTTCAGGCTGTGTTCACGCCACCAATCCTCTCCCTCGGATCCAACCGAAGCCCGAGCCTCAGCTCCCAGCCCCCGCCCGCCCCGGCGGGTGAGCAGACAAGCCTCTCGGGCTGGTGAGTGCCGGTCGGCACCGATCCTCTGTGCGGGAATCTCTCCGCTTTGCCCTCCGCACCCCTGTGGCTGCGCTCTCCTCTGCGGCTCTGAAGCTCCCATTTCCGCCACCCGCAGTCTCTGCCCGCGAAGGGGCTTCTTGTGTGTGGAAACCTTTCGTCCTTCACAGCTCCCTCCCACTGGTGCAGGTCCCGTCCCTGTTCTTTTGTCTCTGTTTATTCTTTTTTCTTTTGCCCTACCCAGGTACATGGGGACTTTCTTGCCTTTTGGGAAGTCTGAGGTCTTCTGCCAGCGTTCAGGAGGTGTTCTGTAGGAGTTGTTCCACGTGTAGATTTATTTCTGATGTATTTGTGGGGAGGAAGGTTATTTCCACTTCTTACTTTTCCGCCATTTTGAAGCTCCTCTATAATTTTTGGTAAAGTGGAAAACACTGGAAAAGTCACTGTTCACTGGTGACTCACATGCACATCAGTGTCAAAATAATCTGTGTGCTTGTAGTTGTGGGGAGGAATGGCAGGCCCCCACTTGGTGTCAGGTATTCAGACCCTGAAGTCATAAATGGATGGCTCTTCTTCTTTGCTTTTCCATTTTGCCATGATTTCCTGGGGGACAAATGTCTTGGGCTGTAAGGGGATTTAGGAAACTTCCTGATGGTTGCTGTATCTCAGATACTCTTAGGTTCCCTACTGAGCCAGGCCACACCTTCCCTCTACTTCAGCCTGGCAAGGCCCCATCTGCTACTTACCTTGGTTTCCTGCTACTCACCTTGAAGGGAATCTCTTTCATTTGCCTGGAGTTTTGTTTACTCAGTAGTATCTGTGCCAATTGACACCAAGTCAAATAACACTTCATACAAACACTTTATACAGAGGCCCGCTTTGAAAGTGTTAGCCAGTAGCAAGCAAGAATGGCTTACTTTCTCCTTGAGTCTGGAGATCTGATTAGAAGGGAGAAAGGAATGATTTATTTGTTGACTGGATTAACCAGTTTACATTAGTCACTGTGAGGCAATTTCACACACATTATCTCATTTAAATCCCCATAAAGACACTGCAAGGGAAGTAATATAATCCTTCAGAAAACTGAGACTCAGAAAAATTAAGTAAATTGCAAAGTTCCCATGCCAAAAGTATTATAGTCTCTATTAGCAAATGTCATCAGCTTCTTCTAGCTTTCTAATCCATAATCCTTACCATGTTGCCTTCTTCCTCATGCTCACAAAATAGCTGCAGGAGATCCAGGCACCATGTTTTAAGGCAAGAATTTGAAGGGTGAAGGATAAAAGGTAAATGGAGAATCCAGCCAAGGTTGTTATCTTCTTAGATGTCCTACTTGGTGACTTCAACTTATATCTCATTAGTCAGCATCCTAGGGCCATTCCTTTCTGCAAGGGAAGAACCTGGAAAATGTGGAGGTTTTTGGCTTGTTTCAAGCTGAGCACATTGACAACCCCATAAAAATGTGTTCTATAGGTACAGAAGTAGGTGAGAATTGTTATTAAATAGGCAATTTACAGTTTCTTTTTCAAGAGGTCATTCTGATGCATGGAAAGGTTGAAAATCTCTGGTCCAAACTCTTACTGATCTTGCTTTCCCTTGTTTCCAGTGAATTTGATAAAAGTTATTATCCCTCTCTAATCTCCTGGTACGAGATAGATCCAATACACAGAATGATTTCTTTCTGGCTTCCATGGTAAAACATGGCACATGCCAGTGAGGAGTGGTGACTGCTTGATGTCTTCAGACAACTGTAGGGAAGGGTGGTGACGCTCCAGGTCTCCTAGCTACTTACTGTATTGGCAACAGGTGTCTCTGTAGACCAGCTAGCAGGTCCTTTGGTAAGGCCCTGGGGAGACCACTAGGAACCACTGGATCACATCAGCTTGGCAGAGACAGCTGTGGCATACGCCGGAGTGCTAGGTGAGGCGGGGAATGTCTGCCCCCCGCCAGATGACTACTGTTCAGTCAGCAGTAACCTGTATCTTCCAGTCACCATTCCCGTGACTCTTTGTTGATTGTCCCCAAGCTGCAGGCCTGGGTGAGGCCTACTGAGGTGTAAGGAGAAGGGATAGTGATGCCTCCAAAATGTAGACACTCATGTGGCAGTTTGCACCTTGATAAGGAAGCAGTTATGAGATGCCTAAGTCCTTGCCCCACACCTGGCTGCCCACACACAAAGTTGGGGTTTTTGTTTGTTTGTTTGTTTGTCTTTGGCTGCCAGGCATAGAGCATCAAGAGACCAGTTTGTCCTAAAAAACAAGAATTTCAGCCTGCAAAGGAAAACAGAATCCACCCTGCTTGTCAGCTCAGGAGCTGGACTTGCTTTTTGCCTTCTGCAGAGGGGGCTAAAACTTAGCTGAAGAGCTGTGAGTGGACCCATTTTCGAGAGGGGATTTTTTAAACAAAATGCCAGAAGCGTAATGGAATACAGAGGTCACAAATTTGGAAAGCCTATGGCATCTTGGCAGGTAACAGAAATGTGTGAAGTGCACCAGTTGCTCACAGGCAAGCACATGACCCTTCTAGAAAAATGTCACCACAGAGGAATACTGGTTCTAACTCCCCCCTTCCTTCGTGTCTCTCTACTCCTTCCTTCCTTTTTTCCTTTCTCCTTCCCTTTTTCCTCTTTTTTATTCCCTTCCCTTCCCTGAGAAGACATAAATTTGGAATTTCATGCGAAGAACCCAAATTGTTGACAACCAGGGTTGCCCCTAGCTCATCTGGCTCCTTTTTCCAAATTAGAAAATGGCATCCCTTCCTTCATGCCGGTGCCCATGGCTATGCAAGTCAAGTGGGGCCTGGATTTTGCTCGCCCCGTGGCTGAGCCTTTGCGCCAGGCACAAGCTGCCTAACTTCAGACAGTGACTCCAAAGTTACATATGTTATGTGAGTCAAGCAAAACATATCTCTGGGCCATGCTTAGCCCACAGGCTATCATTTTGCAGCCTCTGGAGTTGTGGTTAAAACAAAGCTCTGGGGTCAGACTGTCTGGCTTCAAATCTGGGTTCTGTCATTTAGGCAAATTATTCAGTGTCTCTCTGCCTCAGCCTCCCGTGTCTGTGAAATGGGGATAAATACTTGGACCTATATTGTAGGGTTGTTATGAGGATGGAATTAAATAATGCATGAAAAGCACTTAGCCACTCAGAGCATGGTTAATAGTCAGCACTTGATTAGTTAATATCAAAAAAAAATCGTAAAAAACTGAGTTTGCACATTTACTGGCTTATCTCTGCAAGTCCAGATTCGTTGGCGAGTTCACAGCCTATGAAATGGGTGAGAGAGTGCATGTCAGACCTTCTTGATTTCTTTCTACTTCTTCAGGAAATGCTCACCCTCTATGTCTGGTGACTTTGAAGGCAGGGAGCTCAAAATAGCAAGCTTCACTTAACTACTAAGGCCGCAAGAACTTCAGTGAAGTAAACACTTTGCTTGAACCACTGTTTCTGTCTCAGTGCATAAAGCAATTACAGGGATTAACAACTGACATCCATAACAATGATATCTTAAAACCATTAAGAGAAGATTAAATTAATTGAGGTATTATCTGTTGCAAAAGGCAAAGGTATGTGGGATCATTTTAGAATAATTTACACTGAAAGCAGTTTAAAAGTGGTGGAGCTTAAAGTGGCAAACGCTCAGTTATTGAGTTCATCTTCTAAACTGACTCATGCTCTAGGGGGTGGGACCGCAAAGCCAAGACTCCATCATTAAAAACTGTCCTGGTGGGTGTGCATCCAACATGCATCAGGCTCTGCATAAAAGATTGATTCTCATCTCCGAGACTGTACTGGAGGGAGGGTTAACTCAGCACTGATCATAGCGAATCTGTGGTTGGCTGCAAGGATTTGGGATGAAGTGAGACTACACCCAAACAGTGTTGCTCTGGGAGTTCCAATCATGTCAAAGAGTTAAATCTTTTATAAAGAAGTGGCAACCTGAAGTCAGGGAGTCTGATTCCCAGAGAACACCATAATTCCAAAGGCACACGCACCCCAGTGTTCACTGCAGCACTGTTTACAATAGCCAGGTCATAGAAGCAACCTACAATGCCCATCGACAGACGAATGGATAAAGAAGATGTGGTACATAGATACAATGGAATATTACTCAGCCATAAAAAGGAATGAAACTGGGTCATTCATAGAGATGTGGATGGACCTAGAGACTGTCATACAGAGTGAAGTAAGTCAGAAAGAGAAAAACAAATACCGTATATTAACGCATATATGTAGAATCTAGAAAAATGGTACAGATGAACTGCCTTGCAAGGCAGAACTAGAGACACAGATGTAGAGAACAAATGTACAGACACCAAGGGGGAAGAGCAGGGTAGGCGGGTGGTGGTGGGGTGAATTGGGAGATCGGGATTGACATATATACACTAATATGTATAAAATAGATGACTAATAACTTGCTGTATAAAAAATAAATAAAACTTTTTTAAAAAGTGACAACCTATCAATTTACTTTGAAACATACTCAGGAAAGGGCATCCAAGAAACAATTTAGTGCAACCTGCTTCTACATTAACTTTTCTCTCACTGCATTAATATCTGAGCTTCTCCTAAACACTCACTTAAGCCCTAAATGAGTATGAAGAATGTCCATGAGACTTGAAACAAAACAAGGGTTGCCCCAAGAATTTAACTCTTACTTGGCTGGGCTACCATCCTTCTAAAGCTTCTCTCTCTAGACTTGGGTTTCTCCAACTTGGCATTATTGATGTTTTAGGTCAGATACGTCCTTAGTGTGGAGGCTGCTTTGCCTCCATGATAGGACTTTTAGCAGTGTCCCTGGTCTTTTCACACTAGATGCCAGCAACACACCCCCCCTCAACATGAGACAACCAGAAATGTCCCTGACCTTGTCAAATGCCACCCAAGGGAGAAAATCTTCCTGGTTGAGAACCACTGCTCTAGATTAAGAAAAGTGGCAAGAATTTGTAAACTCAACAGCTTTTTGTGTGTGGTTTTTAACCGACCAAAAAAAAAAAAAAAAGGGCCCTGAAGACAAAGTTTTCAAAATAAGCTCATGGGCAAGCTCTACTGACAGAATGTTTCAAGAGGGATCCTATAATCACCGTGTTTGGCAAATGGGTGATTTTGCTAAGACTCACAGCAGCTTTTCCATATGTCACGTTAATGCTAGCAAACTGACCAGTCTAGAAGGACGTGTCATCATGGAAATCACCCTTAAAGTATTTGTCCAGACTTCTTTTTTTTTTTGGTAACATCTTTTTTGGAGTATAATTGCTTCACAATCGTGTGTTAGCCTCCAGCATACAACAAAGCGAATCAGTTACACACATACGTATGTTTCCATATCTCTTCCCTCTTAACGTCTCCCTCCCTCCCACCCTCCCTATCCCACCCCTCTAGGTGGTCACAAACCACCTAGCTGATCTCCCTGTACCATGCAGCTGCTTCCCACTAGCTATCCATTCTACGTTTGGTAGTGTGTATATGTCCATGCCACTCTCTCACTTCATCACAGCTTACCCTTCCCCCTCCCCATATCCTTAAGGCCATGGTCTAGTAAGTCTGTGTTTTATTCCCGTCCTAACCCTAGTCTCTTCGTGACATTTTTCTTTTTTTCTTAGATTCCATATATATGTGTTAGCATACAGTATTTGTTTTTCTCCTTCTGAGTTACTTCACTCTGTATGACAGACTCCAGGTCCATCCACCTCACTACAAATAACTCAATTTCATTTCTTTTTATGGCTGAGTAATATTCCATTGTATATATGTGCCACATCTTCTTTATCCATTCATCTGTTGATGGACACTTAGGTTGCTTCCATGTCCTGGCTATTGTAAATAGAGCTGCAATGAACATTTTGGTACATGACTCTGTATGAATTATGGTTTTCTCAGGGTGTATGCCCAGTAGTGGGATTGCTGGGTCATACGGTAGTTCTATTTGTAGTTTTTTAAGGAACCTCCATACTGTTCTCCATAGTGGCTGTATCAATTTACATTCCCACCAGCAGTGCAAGAGGGTTCCCTTTTCTCCACACCCTCTCCAGCATTTATTATTTCTAGAGTTTTTGATGATGGCCAATCTGACCGGTGTGAGATGATATCTCATTGTAGGTTAGATGAGTCTAATAATTCCTGATGTTTAGCTTTTATCCATTTTCCTTTTTTTGAAAAAGAGTGAGTAAAACT
>NC_041221.1:51778336-51783465 GCF_002837175.3 Physeter macrocephalus
TGTGGGGCAGTCTCCAGACGCACAGGTGCAAAGGCCATGGCTCACAGGCCTAGCCATTCTGCGGCATGTGGGATCTTCCCATACCAGGGCATGACCCGTGTCCCCTGCATCAGCAGGCGGGCTGTCAACCACTGCGCCACCAGGGAAGCCCTCCTTCATTTCTTTTTCATTTATTTCTGATCTGCTCTTTATGATTTCTTTCCTTCTGCTAAATTTGGGTTTTCAGACTTCTTACAAACAGGAGTGTTGCTTGTCCATTGGTGCATGTGTATAAAAACTCAGCAGGTGGGAGTAAGATTCATAAAAGCAGGATCTCAGATCTCCAAGTCTGCTTCTCATGTTTTATAGGACAAGACACTGAGGTGCCGGGAATAGGGTTTGTAGCAAAATTTATGATAAATCTCAGTGATTCAGACACTAAGCTGAAATTTTCAACAATGTAGGCACAGAACAATATAGGTGCAAAATTATTACTGAGTAAAATGTCAAAATTATACTCTTACGGCAACTCTCAAGATTTTAGGAATAAGTAAGAGAAACCAGAGACAAAATTTTAAATGTTTTCCAGTTGAAGGCTCAGAAAATTAAGGATGCCATCAATGTACATTTTGCTTCAGGATTCAGAAGCTTCTGTTTCTTTTTATACCACATGATTGCATAATGTCGATCAATTGGAAATGGTGGATTTCCATTAATTTGCCTTCTCATACTTAAACACTATGCCTACTAAATAAATTATTTGGAACTTGAATAATGGTTCATAATTGATTTGTGCTTAAGTCAGACCAAATATTCTCACTCTCTCTCTTCCTATCTCCATGCAGCATTATCTTCACCCATATTATAATGTTAACATAAGGCGATATGAATGAATTCATCCCACTGGTACAGGATATCCATCCCTGTATCCAAATTTCTTTTAGTAATTGGAGGAAACCGCTAATTGTGTATTTTAAACTCAGTGTTTTTTAAAACATCTGTCATTCATGTTTTCCACATGTGTTCAGTTCCTGATCTAAGGAAGAAACAGTAAGGCAGGAAAATGATCAGATTCAGGGGGTGTTTAACTGGAAGAGGAGAGCATGACAAGAAACGTACAGTGTATTCTGGTATGTGGGAGTTTTGATTACAAGGTGTACCCTTGCTGCTTGGTGTGGTACCTTGGGCTCTGCCTAACTTTAGTTTGTGATTACCAAGGTCTCTGTAACAGAACTCTCCAGGTCAGGTATAGATCTAATATTTCTCATGCCATGTTCCAAGTATCTGCTTGTGCCCAAGCAATAAAAGTAAATCTTCCTACCGTGACATGAGTATAAATGTTATCGAAAGACTTGAGGAAATGCCTTTGACCTTGTTTTGACTCAGGAGGATGATCTCATTCAGAAATGGGTATGGTGTCAAAATATGAAATGTACTGGTGAAATAAGCATATGATTTGCTTTAAAAAATAATTGTTTGGATGGCAGAGATACAATCCATTCTAGATTTTTAAGGAGTAAAGTGGCTAAAAGAGATGTATTTTTACCTAAAACATGGTAGACTACACTGTCACATCTTGGCAATGATGTGAAATGAAGACTGTTAATGCATTTAACAAATATTTATGGAAAGCCTGTTACTAACAGTGAGTTAGTCACTGTTATAGGTAGCAGAGATTCCACAAAGAACAAAGTGCTTTCTTACATTTAGTGAAGGGAGACAGTCAGTAAACAAATATATGATGTCAGGTAGAGATGAGTGCCAACGGGAGAAACAAAACAGGGTAAGGGGATAGGTGGAGCGGGATAGGGCCAAGGGGTTAGTATTTTATATGGGATAGTCAGGGGAATGCCTCCCTATAAGGTGACATTTGCTCAGTGAACTGAAGGAAACAGAACAGAGCCTTGTGGCTCTCTGGGGGAAGATATCAGAAACTGTTATAAATGTTCCAACAGGAAATTTATTAGGACTGAGAAACGGCAGGTCTATCTGTGCTTAGAATGAAAGGGAATGCGATAAAAGAAAAGGGGGAGCTTTGGGAAAGCATTATGGCTACATTAAACATATACACTGAATGTATACACAGCAGTGATTGGAAAAACCATAAAATTGGATTATGTGTTTGCAAATCTCTTACATGTTTTTAAATGAGACCCATAGCTCTGTTAAACATCATGGTCATTTTATTTTAGCTGAGTTGTAATGAACATGGGGTTGTCTTTTGGAGTTACCCTGCAAAGCTTAGACTAAGTCAGAAAGCAATAGTTCGGATACATTGCCCAGGCTGGATGATATTATTAATCTGGGCTGGGAAGTAACACAACCTGGTTGAGGCTGACTACGGGCCCTGGTCCAATTCACCAGATTTTGTGCCCTTTCTTTAGTGGGAAGTGAGCTTGCCTTGCCAGGCAGGAGGGAAGAAGGGGCACAGTTTCAAGGACGAAATGCAGAAGAGTTGAATATAGGTAAAGAGCCCATGTTACCTGAGCCTTCTACCCCAGTCTTCAGTATGAGCAATACGTTCTTCTAAAGAATGTGAAATCTTCTCCAGGCCAGGGCAAGGATGCTGAGGACTTCAATCACAGCACCTTCCCAAGAGAGTCTTTTGGAAATTCTTATCTTATATTCTGGGTCTGTATCTCAAAAGGGCCTTCATCCTCTTTGCTTTTTTTTAAACTTTTTATTTTATATTGGAGTATAGTTGATTAACAGTGTTGTGTTAGTTTCAGGTGTACAACAAAGTGATTCAGTTATACATATACATGTATCTATTCTTTTTCAAACTCTTCCCAATTAGGTTGTTACAGAATATTGAGCAGAGTTCCCTGTGCTATACAATAGGTCCCTGTTGGTTATCCATTTTATTTTTTTTAACTTTTTATTTTATACTGGAGTATAGCCATTTAACAATGTTGTGATAGTTTCAGGTGCACAGCAAAGTAACTCAGCCATACACATAGATGTATCCATTCTCCCTCAGACTCCCCTCCCATCCAGGCTGCCACATAGCATTGAGCAGAGCTCCCTGTAATGTACAGTAGGTCCTTGTTGGTTATCCATTTTAAATATAGCAGTGTGCACCTGTCAATCCCAAACTCCCTAACTATCCCTCCCCACCCTCTGTAACCATAAGTTCATTCTCTAAGCTTGTGAGTCTGTTTCTGTTCTGTAAATAAGCTCATTTGTAGCATTTCTTTTAGATTCCGCACATAAGTGATATATGATAGTTCTCTTTCTCTGCCTGATTTACTTCACTCAGTATGACAATCTCTAGGTCCATCCATGTTGCTGCAAATGGCGTTATTTCATTCTTTTTATGGCTGAGTAATATTCCATTTATATATGTACCACATCTTCATTATCCATTCTTCTGTCGATGGACATTTAGGTTGCTTCCATGTCTTATCTATTGTAAACAGCACTGCAATGAACATTGGGGTGTATGTGTCCTTCTGGACCATGTTTTTCTCTGGGTATATGCCCAGGATTGGGATTGCAGGATCATATGGTAGCTCTCTTTTTAGTTTCTTAGGGAACCTTCATAGTGGCTGCCCCAATTTACATTCCCACCAACAGTGTAGGAGTGTTCCCTTCTCTCCACACCCTCCCCAGCATTTATTGTTTGTGGATTTTTTGATGATAGCCATTCTGACTGGTGTGAAATAGTATCTCATTGTAGTTTTGTTTTTCATTTCTCTAATAATTAGTGATGTTGAGAATCTTTTCATGTGCCTCTTGGCCATCTGTATGTCTTCTTTGGAGAAATGTCTGTTTAGGTCTTCTGCCCAATTTTTGATTGGGTTGTTTGTTTTGATGATATTAAGCTGCATGAGCTGTTTGTAAATTTTGGAGACTAATCCCTTGTTGGTCACATCATTTGCAAATATTTTCTCCCATTCTGTGGGTTGTCTTTTCATCTTGTTTATGGTTTCCTTTGCTGTGCAAAAGGTTTTGAGTTTAATTAGGTCCCATATGCTTATTTTTGTTTTTATTTCCATTGCTCTGGGGGACAGATCGAAAAAGATATTGCTGAGATTTATGTCAGACAGTGTTCTGCCTATGTTTTTTCTAAGAGTTTTATAGTGTACAGTCTCATATTATCTGAAGAGATGCAGAAAAAGCTTTTGACAGAGCTCAACACTGATTTATGATAAAAACTCTCCAGAAAGTGGGCATAGAGGGAGCATACCTCAACATAATAAAGGCCTTATATGACAATCCTACAGCAAACATCATACTCAACAGTGAAAAGCTAAAAGCATTTCCTCTAAGATCAGGAACAAGACAAGGATGTTCACTCTCACCACTTTTAATCAATATAGTTTTGGAAGTCTTAGCTATGGCAATCAGAGAAGAAAAAGAAGTAAAAGGAATCTAAATTAGAAAAGAAGAAGTAAAACTGTCACTGTTTGCAGATGACATGATACTATACACAGAAGATCCTAAAGGTGTTATTAGAAAACTACTAGAGCTCATCAATGAATTTGGTAAAGTTGCAGGTTACAAAATTAATACACAGAAATCTTGTGCACTTCTATGCACTAACAACGAAAAATCAGAAAGAGAAATTCAAGAAACAATCCCATTTACCATTGCATCAAAAAGAATAAAATACCTAGGAATAAACCTACCTAAGGAGACCAAAGACTTGTAGTCTGAAAACTATAAGATGCTAATGAAAGAAATCGAATATGACACAAACAGATGGAAAGATATACCATGTTCTTGGATTGGAAAAACCAATATTGTCAAAATGATTAAAATATCAGAGGCAATCTACAGATTCAATGCAATCCCTATCAAATTACCAATGGCATTTTTCACAGAACTAAAACAAAAAATCTTAAAATTAGTATGGAGACACAAAGGACCCCGAATAACCAAAACAATATTGAGAAAGAAAAACGGAGCTGGAGGAATCAGGCTTCCTGACTGCAGACTATACTACAAAGCTATAGTCATCAAAACAGTATGGTGCTGGCACAAAAATAGAAATATAGATCAATGGAACAGGATAGAAAGCCCAGAAATAAACCCATGCACCTATGGTCAATTAATCCATGACAAAGGAGGCAAGACTATATAATGGAGGAAAGACAGTCTCTTCAATAAATAGTGCTGGGAAAACTGGACAGCTACATGTAAAAAAA
>NC_041221.1:51784168-51801884 GCF_002837175.3 Physeter macrocephalus
GAAACAATCCCATTTACCATTGCATCAAAAAGAATAAAATACCTAGGAATAAACCTACCTAAGGAGACCAAAGACTTGTAGTCTGAAAACTATAAGATGCTAATGAAAGAAATCGAATATGACACAAACAGATGGAAAGATATACCATGTTCTTGGATTGGAAAAACCAATATTGTCAAAATGATTAAAATATCAGAGGCAATCTACAGATTCAATGCAATCCCTATCAAATTACCAATGGCATTTTTCACAGAACTAAAACAAAAAATCTTAAAATTAGTATGGAGACACAAAGGACCCCGAATAACCAAAACAATATTGAGAAAGAAAAACGGAGCTGGAGGAATCAGGCTTCCTGACTGCAGACTATACTACAAAGCTATAGTCATCAAAACAGTATGGTGCTGGCACAAAAATAGAAATATAGATCAATGGAACAGGATAGAAAGCCCAGAAATAAACCCATGCACCTATGGTCAATTAATCCATGACAAAGGAGGCAAGACTATATAATGGAGGAAAGACAGTCTCTTCAATAAATAGTGCTGGGAAAACTGGACAGCTACATGTAAAAAAAATGAAATTAGAACATTCTTTAACACCATACACAAAAATAAACTCAAAATGGATTCATCCTCTTTAAACATGAAAAGCAAAGAGACATTAGTTAGCCCTGCCCCTTTCAGCTAAGAATTGCTCAGGTTTTTGAATGTTAACATGAAACGGGGTCACCTGTACCAGTTGGAAGTGGTTTCCCTGTTTTCAAGGACAGTCGATTTCACCTATACGCCTCTCAGGCTTTGTCTGCCTTGAGGCATTTTGAGCATGTGTGTTGGGAGTTGTTGGCTGTTAAAGAAAGGAGGACTTTCTTTAACAGTCAGCAGCTGTTGACTAGAAGGAGAAGGAGACCAGCATAGGACCAGCAGGAGAAGATGCTAGAATTCTGCTTTTTAGAGCTGATGAGAATTTCTGTTCAAGCCCAATCCTTGGACTGATGAACCAAGAGTGATTAAAAAAGCAAGGAAGCATTTTCTAAAAGGGATGGCATCCCAGTACAAGTCATTACTTGAGCAATATTGTCCACAGTTTGCTCATTTCAAGTACTTCAGTACTTATGGTTTTTTGCTTTTACAAGTCATAATTCTTTTAAAGTGGTGTCACATACTTAGCAAACATCTTTTGAGCGTCTACCCAGAGCTCAGTCCTGCGCCATGCATATTCAAAAGAAATAGGTAACATTGTCCTTGCTCTTGTGGAATTAATAGTTTTGTTAAAAAGGTAAGACTTCCAGCAAAAACAATCCAAGAAGGAGCAAGTGAAAAGCCAAGTAGGAGACATTAGGTCAATGAGAAGAATCCAGACTTTGGAATCAGGCACCCCTGCGTTTGACTCAGAGCTCTGACTCTGACCAAAAGTGTGCCTCTGTGAGACTCTCTTATCCTGTGTGGTCCTCAGCTTCCTCTTCTGTAAAATGGGACAATAGTACCCATTACACCATTGTGTTGGATTGCTACAGTGACTCAGTAATACTATATATAAAGCAATTAGTGCCTGGAACATAGTAAGGACTTGCTATATTATTATTATTACTATTATTATTATTTTATTATTAATCGGACAAATAATTAGGTCTGTGTTCTAGTTTTGATTCTGTGGTTATTTAGAGAGCTTTGATAAGTCACTTAACTTTGTCACACCATCTTTATAGATCATCTCTAAAGCTAAGGGAATAGTCTCTATACAATATATTTACCTCCAAAATTCATGGTGTTTTGAACTGAAATGTAGTGAGCAGAAGCCTCAATGGATGCTTCTCCTTCTTCATACTTATACTAGTGCTAACAATATAACATCCACATTGACTGAGAACTTGCTCTGGAGCAGAAGCCATGATGGGCTCTTCATGTTCTTTGTTATTCACTCTATGTGACACACTCAATGAGATGGATAACCTTGTCCTGTTTCCTAGATTCTAAGCCACATTTTATCCAGTTTAATATTTTTGAAGTCAGGATGCACTGTGTAATTGATATATATAATTGATATCGTGGTAATGTTTTTCTATTTTTTCTTTCCCAAAGGTCATTTCTAAGTGAGATGTGGCATCTCATAACTGATGAAATCCTTGAAACATGGGAAATGAATATTTTTTCCTATATTTTGGATGATAAAAATGGGGCTTAGCGAAGTTAACTTACATTAATGAAAGTAAGAAAGGCGAAGCTAGCATCTGACTAAGCTTTTTCTGGTTTTGCTCACTCTACCATACTTCTTGGGAGCAAAAGGTTAAACAAGTTGCCAATATATAATCCTTTGTTCACCTCGTTTTTCATAGAAAAATAGTGTTTGATCATCCCTAGATTGAGCCATAGATTGCCTATTTATTCTAGCCAGACTTCATAGACTGTCTTGTGCAATGTAATGTTGACGTCTGTTGGCTGTTGACATCATTGGTGACATTGGTCAGTCTGAAGAGTTACTTTCCTTTAGATAAGAACCTATTGGACTCACAGATCTTTATAAGAATTCTCACCCTGACCTGAGTTCACCTGGGTGATACCAGCAGATTTTTCCCTAGACTTTCAGGATCCTGGGTCCTTACAAGGAATTGGAGATGTAGTCATTAGTAGTTGATTATTAAGCAAATTCATTGAAAATTAACAGCAGTATTCTTTGACCTCAGCCTTTATAGCCACACTGCTAATCTTCAGTAAATATAAGATTGTATTACTAATCTATTGACTTTTAGCACAAATTAGCTATCAAATGGGCCAGTTGTTACTGGTAACCTTTTTTTTTTTTTTTTTTGAAGTATATTAAAATTCTTATTTCCAGTGTCTCTTTCTCTGGAACACAATCTTAGGGCCTCTTATTAGGCCAGGAGAACCTCCCAAACAATCTTATTAAGCTGATTAATTATATCAAATCAGCTCTGGCATCAAAATGGTTACTGTTTCGGAGTCACAGTCAATAGAAAAAGACTTCAGCGAAAGTGACCACTAGCCTTTGTAAGTATCCTTTGATTTGAGAAGTGAAACTTTTATTGAAAAAAGCAATTTGCAGACATGTTTCCCTGTTGCCTGTTATGTTATTCTGAGGTTCTTACAGTGGAGTTCTGTCTCTACCTTTAACAGGCGATAGGTGTTAGCATATTCACCTAGACTGAATGAATGAATATATTATATGTTTGGGATTTGCCTTTCCTTCCTCTGGCCTAGCAGCTTCAGCACCAAAGTATAGTTGTAAAATTACACATGGTGGAATCTGGAATGATATATGTGTCAGTCAGGGTCCCAGCAAGAAACAGAATCTAACTCAGAAGGTTCAAGAGACTTGGATAAGGGGACATGCAGGAAGCGTGGGTGGGGGTAACGTCACCAACGAGCCACGCTGGGGCACTCAGACCCAAGCCACAGGGAGGCTGTTACCACCCCTAGACCTGAAGCAGCAGTGGGAAGAAACTGTATTACTGTCATTCTGGGAGGAGGGGCCCCATGATAGAAGCAAGGGTCCTGTAGGGACAGGCTCTGCCAGCGAACCGGGATTGTGGGGAAGTCATCCCCGACCTCTCTTTCAACCTTCTAATCTCTGTTGTTCAAATGCAGTGGGGCGTCAGCCAGGAAGGGAGCCTGGAGATTCAGCCCGCAGCAGACCGGCCTCCTGAGGTGCGGGAAAGAGAAGACCTAGAACAGATCCGCTAGGTGAGAGGAACCAAATAGAAAATAACCAGCCCAGATGGGAAATGCTAGTTGAGAGCCCACAAACTGCCAAAAAAGAATGGTATATTCAGGGCTTCCCTGGTGGTGCAGTGGTTAAGAATCTGCCTGCCAAGGCAGGGGACACGGGTTCGAGCTCTGATCCGGGAAGATCCCACATGCTGTGGAGCAACTAAGCCCATGCACCACAACTACTGAGCCTGTGCTGTAGAGCCCGCAAGCCACAACCACTGAGCCCGTGCACCACAACTACTGAGCCGTGTGCCACAACTCCTGAAGCCCACGTGCCTAGAGCCCATGCTCCACCACAAGAGAAGCCACCACAATGAGAAGCCAAAACACCACAACGAAGAGTAGCCTCCGCTCACCACAACTAGAGAAAGCCTGTGTGCAGCAATGAAGACCCAACACAGCCAAAAACAAATAAGTAAAATAAATTAAGGAAAAAAAAAGCCATATTCAAGGAACTCAGGGCCCTGACCTCATTTGATCTTGGGTTAGCATCCGCTTTCTGAAACTTTCTTTCAAATACACTTGGAATCACCTGACAGCAGCCAGAATTGCTGGTCATTCTGGCCTGTCCCAGTCTCATCACTCAGGTCTACATGTGGTTGTAGGGTCTAGAGGGCTGGTCCCATAGCTTGCTGATGGAAAATAGAAAAGAGAAAAATGGGAAAGCCATTGAGAATTTCTGCAGGAAATGTAATAACTAAAGGATAGAATAGGAGTGGCAAGGAAGCCCGGAGGAGGCATGTGCGTGAAAACGACCTGCAAATGATTCCACAGCCCTTTGGCCACGTTCTGTCCCCATTCTTGCCAGCCTCCACTGTCTTCCGGAGCCCTCATTGCAGGGCAGGGTTGGTGGACTCTTTATTATAAATAGTGAACCCCAAGAGATGACTGTTCTCAGTATGAATAGTCATATTACCTATCTTACACATCTCCCAACAGAAAGTTTGTGTGTGGAGTTACTGTTGCTTCACCAGCTTGAAAGGGAAAAATAATATTTTAAAAAGAAGGGGCAGAAGATATCACGGTGTGATGAAATGTATATCTGCGGATTGTCATTTGCTATATGACAATTGCTTAAAGCCTATACTGGTTAATTTTCCACTAGCAGCTGACAAGAAAGAAACATCCTTACCCCACGCCTATTCCGTGGCTCATGCCTTAGTCCTCTCTGGGTCGCTAAAACAAAATGCCACAGACTAGGTGGCTTACAAATGACAGATATGTACTACTCACAGTTCTCAGGCTGGAAGTCTGAGATCAGGGTGCCAGCACGGTCGGGTGAGGGCCGCCTTCCAGGTCGCAGGCTTCTCGTTGTATCCTCACCTGGTGGAAGGGGCCACGGAGCTCTCTGGGGACTCTGTAAGAGCCCTGATCCCATTTATGAGGGCTGCACCCTCATGATCTAATCACCTCCCATATGCCCCACTACTAATACCATCACCTTTGGGTGTTAAGATTTCAGCATATGAATTTGGTGTGGGAAGCAGGGGACACAAACTTTCAGACCATAGCAGTTTATTATCATCTTTTGTACTTCTTTTGCTTTATCATACTTTTGTCTGGCAAAATCCCAGCCCAGACTAAATCCAACTCTCCACCTACACCAGGCCTGTGCCTGAGAGCCAAATATGACTGGAGAAAATGTACGCCATGAGGACTGGTTCATATTAAATGCAAGCCACTAACCTCACTGAGCCCTTTGTACAACTGGCAATGCCCCCATTTTCCCTGGTGCATTCACTTTCCTACCCATCTAAACAACTATTTCACACCTTCTCCTCTCTCCTCGAGCCCCTCACACTTACTTCTCACATCCTACCTCTGTGCAGATAACCTTTCTTCCTGTTTTACTGCAAACAGACCCCAGAGGCTCCCACCACATCTACTTACCACCCAGAATCAGTGCCCATAGGCTGTGCCTTCCTCCTGTGTTATCAGAGCTTCTGAGACAAACCACTTCACCTGACACCTGCTTTTTCTCCTGCCTTCTACTTACATACATGACCCCTGCAATTCTCCCTCTTCTCTCTTGTATTTATTTTCTCTCTCCACTGGATCATTCAATCACCATAAAAGCATGCTGTAACGTCCCAATATTATTATAAAAGATAAACATGCAATTGTTGATCCTGTGTCTTTCTTTAGGCACCCCCCCTCATTTTCTATCCTTTTCAACAAAACTCCCTGGGAGAGTTGTCCATACTCCATTGACTGTGGTGGGACAGAAGATGGAAACTGTGTTTAACTGCTGGGACAGTTGCTTGCCCTATCCCGGTTGCTAAATTCAGTAGCATGTGCTCCATCCTCATCTCCTTTGACCTGTTGGACCACCCACACTTCTCTACTTGGTGTCTAGGACATTGCACTTTTCTAGTTTTCCTCACACCTCACAGGTCTTCCTTGTAAACTCTTTGCTATTTTTGCTCATCACCCCAACCTCTGACTGTTAGAATGACCCAGAACCAGGCTTCAGGTCTTTTCTTGCACCCCCTCTGCCACAATAAGTACTCCCCTGCTTCCATTCCAAGAGTCCAAGCTCTTGTGCTAGGAATTAAAAACTAAGTCCAAGGCTTTGTAGATATTGTCCTGTGCTCCAACTGCAAGTGGGTTGCTGGAAAAATCCGTATTTGATGAAGATTTGAATACATTTACTCTGATGGTTTTATATAATATCTATACACTGAAAAGTTCCAAACTAATCTCCCCTGAGCTTTGGACATGTCTATTTCACTACCTAGTTGAAATCTCCACTTGAATCCTTTATAGGCACTCAGAACTGACCTCACCAAAACGGAATTGACCACCGTTTGGTGACCCCTCCATCCTTTAGTTGCTTGGGCTGAAAAATATTGGAATCCTCTTGGCTCCTTTCTTTCCCAAAGCCAACTCATCAGCAAATCCTAAGCATCTCACTCCATCGTCACTGCTACCTTCCTGGTCCAAGGCCCCACCCTCTCTCCCCTGACTGTTGCAAAGGGCCCTCACTGGTCTGTCGGCTTCCCACTTGCTCACCCTCTCTCTCGCCATCGCCCCATGGTCTATTTTCAGCGCATCAGGTCATCTCATGCCTCTGCTTAAAGTCCTCCAGTGCCATCCCATTTCATGTGTCCTACAAGGCCCTTTGTGATCTGGTTCCCTATAGTCCTTGACTTCACCTGGGCAGATGTTTCTGCTGTAACGGTATGTGTGTCCTGTAAAACTCCGTGTTCTGCAAAATGTACTAAAAAAAAAAAAAACACCCAAAAAACAAAAACCAAAAAAACCCCAGGGCTTATGGAAAAGTAGGATTAGAGTGGACCTCTCCTATCTTCTACAGCTTAAAAGCCCCTGCACTAACCAGAGATAGCTTGGGAGAGCTGCGCGGTTGGGAGGGGGCACATTTCTGGGGAGACAGCACGGGTGCAGGTGTTCATTCTCTCAAATGGAGCTGAAATCACTCCAGCCTGTGCAGCAGCCAACCTGAGGCCTTTCTCCTTTCCTGCTAAGATTAGAATTCTACTCCTGCTATTCTGGCTCCTTTTGCCTAGGGAAAAAAAAAAAACAAAAACATGTCTCTGTGTTATACCAACATTTATCCTACTGTTTGCCAATAGCCTATGAACTAATTGCTGTTACAGAAACGCACGTTGTAACAGAACAGCTTGTCCTGACTTACTTTCTGTCATCTTGGCTCTTCCTCCAGTGGGTCAGGAAAGCACCCACCTAGAGGCTTTTGCGCTTGTTCTTCTTGCCACCTGGCATGGCCTCCCTCCAAAATCCTCGTGGATTTCTTCATCTCTTTCAAACCTTTAATGTTTCCTTCATAGTGGCAGCTTCCCTGACAGCCCGTTTAAGAGTACAACACCCCTCACTCCCCGCCGCATCCCACCCCCCCCCCGCCCCGCCCCGCAGACATTCTCTCCTGCACGTCATTGTTTATTTTTCTCCTTGATGCTTATCATCTGATATATATGACTCACCTATTGCCTGATCCACATCCATGGGTAGTTAAGCTCTGGGAGGGCAAGGATTGTGGGGTGTTTATTTTATTTGCTTCCTTTGTTTTCCTCTGCTACGTCTTCAGTGCCTTGAACACGGGCCAGCGTGTGAAAGGAAGGCATTTTAAAAATGTTGACTGAATGAATGAAATTCGAACTCCTTTAGAATTCATCTGAATTTCCTTCTAGCCTAGACAATAGTCCATCTGACTTTATGTCTTTTCTGATGTTGTTTATGTGCTTGTGTGTGTATGTGACAGAGAGAGTGGCTTTTCTCAAACCTGGTTTCATGTCTTCTTTGGTATGCATCAGACTTGCATGCTGTTTCATACCCACCACACTGCCCCTAGGAATGTTCTAACATTTAAAGCTTTGATGTTTCAGGAATTTATTATAAGGGGTGTGCTGGAAAAAGTCATGGTGCAGGTTGTGTGTATCTTTTTGTACCCCTCTACCAATGTAAGCACTCCTTATCCCCCTTCAGGAGTCCAAGCTCTCATGATAACAATTAAAAATTAAGTTCATAGGTTTTTCAGATATTAGCTAGCCTGTGCTCTAGCTGCTAGTGCATTGCTGTAAAATTAATTTTTGATGGGAATTTGAATCTATTACCTCTATGCCCACTACCAGTCTTGGTGTACAGTTAAAAAACTAGGTCATTCTCATACTCCATAGTGATGGCCGCGGCACAGGTTTGTGTTAATGTTCAGAAAGGGCAGGGAGATGGAGACTAACTCCCTCTGGTGCTGGGCAAGGCTTCACGAGGGTGGTGATGAGAGCAGGTGCTGGTTGAGGTCAGTTGGGGGGAGGGTAATAAGTGCGGGGGTTCTCAAGGCAGAGAGTGGTGGAGGTGGATCCAGGGATCAGCATGTTAAAAGGCACCGAAATGGACAGGTTCCAGTGTGTTCAGGGACTAGTATGGTGAATCCTTAGGCATGGGGTGGGGGGAGTATAGGAAATGCTGATGAGAGAGGTAGCCCCATGTGCCATAAAGAGTTTGAACTTGACCCAACTAGGGAGCTATCAAAGTTTTAGGTGATACATCTTCCCATTCCTCACCTTTCCCAACCAGTCCCTGGCTTCTCAAAACTGTCAGCTTTAAGCTTATGTTGCTGCGATCTATCAATATTCTGCATTTTTTTATAGCAAAACTTAACTATATTCAAATCCTTTAGGACCCTGCACTTGACTAGCAGGTTGCCCAATGAAAACTAGATTATAGACTATGAATTAATAGAAGTGATGGCACGCGTAGACACCCTGTAACATTTTTTTGACTTGGATTAAAAGCTTTGACACATCGTCTTTCTCAGATCTGTCTTAGGTTCCTTCTACCAGCTCTGATCCACTTTTCAACTTGTGGTGGTGTCACCCCCCAACCCCACAAACATTTTTGAACACCGTGAAGTTCTTACTTTGGTGTCCTGAACTCATGGCTCTGGGAGAAAAAAAATTTTTTTAATGATCAAGGAAATAAGGTTGAATTAGATCCTTTGTAAGGTTCATGAGGAAAACAATACCCTGCTGTAAGCTGAGCCTCAGGTCTGCCATTGACAGGTTGGGTATCACTGACAAGTCCCTCCACATTTCTGCATCTCAGTAGACTTACGTGGCCAAATTTCTGTAATGAAATGATTACTAGAGACCTGATGCTTTAACCACCCCCCCCACAAATGTACCCTTTTGGTGAGGTTTCAACTGTGGATGGGTAGTTATTTGGGGGGAAAATGCCCCGCTCAGCCTCTTAAATCATTTTTCCTAAGGCTGGAATGAGAAGTACACAGCTCCCTGTGCAGTCTCCAAATGACTGTGGATTATCCAGCCTCTAGTCCTCTCCCTCCCACACGGAGGCCAGCTATCTTTGGCCACTTCACAGCTTATTAGCGGCCCAACCAGAGGCCAGGGAGAGGAAATGGATGAGATGAAGCTTAAGTGTGTCACATTGGTTCTCTCTTAGCAGCTCTGATAAAAGGCTTAGCAGGATGAGGTTAAAACTTGATTAAAGAGGTTTGGGGATTATCTGTGACATTGGCTTATGTATGTTACCTTCCTCCTTTCCCCTCTTCCCTTTTTTCCTTCCAGTAATTAAGCATGAGTTGGCTGCAAGCATTAATGAGGCCAACATAAAAATTCTTTACTGTAGGCTCTTGAAAAAAATGATTTTTACTTACAGGAAAATCAAAATAAAACTTACTTTGCTCAGAATGTCATTTTTCCTGGTCAAAATCAGGCAAGTTCTTGAACCAGAACTGTGACTAAATATAGTAAAAGGTTTGCTTAAGTCAAAAGATGCACCTTACACCTATGTTTTGAATCCTGCATGTAGAAATTTGGCTGCTTACAAGTGGGTTCTGGGTGCAGGTCCCCAAACAAGATTTGTTCTGCAAATTTCCCATGAGCGTGGTCACCTCTTTGGATAGGCAGACCCAGAGATTTCATACTCAGGAGATAAATTCACGCTATATTTCTTGGAGGAATCTCTAGCCTTGCCTCTCTGACAACTAGGCCTCTCTTCGCTTCTGTTAGAATTTACGATCCTCAAAAAAGCTTTCTCTGGGTTTATGCAAACTCCCAGCTATCCATGATTATGGACATAAATGGCTCTAGATGCAAGAAGAAAGAAATGATTAAGAAATAGAAAGATACTCTGAGGCCAACATTAGTGAAGAAACCACAGAACCAATTTCTGGATTTAAGAAATAGGGGTCAAAGATTAGGGCACGACCTAAGTAAGAGGGAGGGCTAGGGCACTGACAAGCCTGGGATCTCTGGTGAGGTAATGCCCAGGCCTGCCCCTGGAACTCTGCCATGGTGGGGACATTGGTAAAGATCTGTGGTCATTACAGAATGAGAAGGAAGGATGGAAGGAAAAGACTGTGGGAGGGTCAGTGGAGGGTCCCCATAGTAGCATGACCCCAGTTCCATTTGATGAAGGAGCTTTGTAAGGTTTCCTGTGCCATGGTGGGGACATTGGTAAAGATCTGTGGTCATTACAGAATGAGAAGGAAGGATGGAAGGAAAAGACTGTGGGAGGGTCAGTGGAGGGTCCCCATAGTAGCATGACCCCAGTTCCATTTGATGAAGGAGCTTTGTAAGGTTTCCTGTGCCATGGTGGGGACATTGGTAAAGATCTGTGGTCATTACAGAATGAGAAGGAAGGATGGAAGGAAAAGACTGTGGGAGGGTCAGTGGAGGGTCCCCATAGTAGCATGACCCCAGTTCCATTTGATGAAGGAGCTTTGTAAGGTTTCCTGTGTTTCCAACATCTGAAAGAAGATTAGGACTTTAAGGACCAATCAGACACTCCATTTCACTGGGAGTTTGTGACAGCTCAAAGGAGGCAGAGTGATGGGGGCAGGTGATGGGCCAGCTAAGTCTGAAAGCCAACAGTCTCATAAAAGGTGGCCAGGAGAGGGCAGTCACCTTTTATGAAGAGCACAACTGAAGTTGCAAAGAGAACTACTTCTGCCACAAAGTCATAAAGCACGAGGCAGGTTTACCCAAGATGCAATATCTTACACATTGGTAGGCACTTGATACATGTTTGCTAAATACACACTAGCTGCTGCTTTTCCCAGATCTCATCAGAGTTCCATAGAGACCTTGAACCTGGTTCCTTCCAGAAAACCAAACAATGACACTACAGGGAAATGACTGCAAATCCAGAAAGCAGTTTTGCCTTCTGGGAAAAACAGTTTTCTTTTCTTTGCAGTTTATTTTGGCATAGGCTAGTGTCTCCTTCATGGCAGATGGCTACTGTTTACAACTGTTGTTATCATGTTTTTCCTTTCTCGTCTTCCAGTATACTCTATTCCTGCTGTTAATACTGTCAGTTTACTAACGGAACCCACTTTATAAAGCTGCTGCATTTTTCTTTGTCCATGGGATCAGTGTTATTATGCTCTGTGTTGTCTGTGTAGCATTGGCTTCTAACTAACCAGGGAGTTAGTTGTTCAGAGGAAAGAAGAGTGAAGGTGGACACAGGCTGAGGACTAACTTAATGATTTCCTTCATTTGGCAGTAAGGCTTAATTAAGATCCCAGTTTCTCTCTATTGGATTCAGTCTGTGACCTGCTGGAACACAGTCTTGAATTAACACTGGGTGGATATAAAAACAGTAAGCTAAGAAATTTGCGCTTCACTGGACTGTAGCTGTTTGTTTAGCTGGAGAAAATTTAGTGGGTGGTCCAGCCTTCACGACCAGTAAAAGCAGAGTTGAGTTGGACAAGCTTTGGTGAAGGAGGGCAGTAGCAGTCCTTCCATTTCTTTCATTTTATCACAGCCTAGGAATTAGTTCATTAAGTAGGTTGATCTTGTAGGAATTCATATTTTAGCTTTGTCTCCATCAAATTGTTTAGTTTAAATCTAAGAGCTCTGCCCATCGAAAGCTCTTCCTGATCCATGAAATGAATAACAATAATGAATGTTAATAGAAACAAAGGCTTGATTTGGCTTATTTTTGGAGAGGATACAGAGAATAACTGTGACATTATAGAGTAGATTTTTGTTACTGACTTTTTGATTCTTCATTTGAGTCATGATAACCTCTAACTGGTATTTGTTTCTGACTTTTGTCCTCGTGCTTCCCACACGGGAGATACAAAAGGCCTGAAGTTGGCTCACTCAAGACATAAAACCTTAATAAACTGCCCCATTAATTACCACCTTCATTACTGCCTTTAAAGTGAGAGTTTGTTAGAGCAGCAGAGATTAATTTCTTCTGGATCATTGCTACTCTGCTACTTAGAGCCTAAAAACAGTTCATCTTTATCATCAACACTTAAGCCAAAAATCACTTAAGAGGCAGTATGGCACAGTGGTGGAGGGCCCACATGGGCTAACTGGGATCTTGGTTTGGCTACTTCCAAGCTATGTAACCTTGGGCTTCAGGGGCCCTTCTGCTAAGTACAGTGGTTGCAGAGTTTCTTCATAGAGCTGTGAAATGAGGTAATATATGTAAAGAGCTTAGAACAGTGTCTCACTCTGTAGGGAAAATAGGGGAGAAACAGTGAGAGGAAAGGAGACAAGGCAGTGAGGGATGGGGGAGAGGGGAAGAGAAAGTTAAAGAAAAAGTATCAGAATCTCAAATGTAGGGCCTTCCCTGGTGGCGCAGTGGTTGAGAGTCCGCCTACCGATGCAGGGGACACAGGTTCGTGCCCCGGTCCGGGAAGATCCCACATGCCGCGGAGCGGCTGGGCCCGTGAGCCGTGGCCGCTGAGCCTGCGCGTCCGGAGCCTGTGCTCCGCGACGGGAGAGGCCACAACAGTGAGAGGCCCGCGTACCGCAAAAAAAAAAAAAAAAAAGAATCTCAGATGTAAAATGGCTATTTTTTGATTTTTTGCAAGAAGAGATATATAGGTATGTTCATATGACTTTGAAAACCTTGGTGCACATCAGCAAGAGACTGGAGCTTATATTGAAGCAGAGGTGTAGACCTGTGTGACTTATGTCCTGGCCAATTGCCTGGTGTCCCCTGTGGTCAGATTGATCCCTTTTGGCACAAAGGATTTTATGGACAGGTAGTTGGGGCAAACTTTGAAACCTGGTTGTTTGCACTTGTTTGCCTGAATGTGTAATTATTTACTGGTGCTTGCTAAAGATGTCAGTTTAGCTTTTTTGGCAGAGATGGGATTAAGTTTAATATTTGGAAGCATCTTCTTCAGTTGGCCTGGCTTTTGTTACTGCCCTTAGTTTGGCATGTAGCAACTGAACCTACTGGTTAGCTCATTAGACATTAGACATTTGTTATTTAGAAATTTATCTTCTCAAAGCAAAAAAACAACCCTTTATCGTGTTTCCTCTAAGAAGACAGTAACTGTGAGTTTAGTATCAATGGACTAATTGGGGGGTTGAGAAAATAAGTTTTGGAAAGACAGTAGTAACTTGAGAATTTTCCTCAGATGGAGGTTTCCTTTTTAAAACCTGAACTGAGCTTTATCAAAACAATATTTGAACTTTGAAATAAGGTCAGACTACCCAATTAGAATCTCCAGGAGGGCAGGGATGTGTCTGTGTGGTTTATGACTACATCTTTGGGCCTGTATCATTACCCGGGTCATAGTAGGCACTTAATAAAAGCTGAATGAATAAGTACAGTACCTAAATTAGCATGGCTGTCCCTTGGAATAGGGGAATTAAGTCGAAGGGGAATATGTCATTATTCTTTATGGTCAGGGCCTATTTTGTTCCAGTTAAAAGGAAAAAAATGTGATATAAAGGAAACAAAGTGAAATGCTCTATATTTCTATTGCGTTTGACATCTGCAATAAGTTTTAGGTTAATTTCCCAAATCCTGTTGTATCGAGATTGTCATGTTTCTTAGTGGCGTATTGTTCATTCCAACTTATAGTGCAATTATTGCTGCCATTCTGAGTCGATATATGTTTTACGTTATTAAAATGGCATGTCTTCTGAGCATTTGTCATGTATTCCAAACACTTGCATAATTTCTCTTGGTGTTGTGCCCTATTGCCATTGCAGAGTCTAAGGACCAAATGAGGTCTGTTCTTTTCCTGATATTCTTTTGACCACTTTTAGAATATGCCAAGTCCATTCACACAACTAAGTGGCTCAGTGCTCTGTTTTCTGGTCTTCTCAGATTAGATTATCCACCAGCTGGAAGTTTAGACATTAAAAACAATGGCTGTGAGCCTTTCCTTTCATTGCCTTCCCTTCTCTTTCTTTCCCTAAAATGGGCCTCTTGATTCCATTATACTAATAATTAGTAGTAGTAATAGTATTATATTAATATATTGGTAATTATTTTTATTAACAGCCTTATGATAATTAATAGTGTATGTATGTACACACACATATACAGAGGAGAGAGAGTGATTGGTAGATACTTAGGCTATTATATGAAATGCTAAAATTTCTCGTTAAACAAGTTTTGTGGGTGTGTTTGTTGTTGTTTGTTCCCTTTGCAACTCAAATAACCTCGTGTTCTTGGGATGCGGAGAAAACATGCTCAGGAGACAGAGCCTCCTATTCCCCTGTTGGTAGGGAAGACATATGCGAAAGGCGTGAAGGGATGTGTTTTCAGTAGCCAGGGCTCTGCGAGAAATAACACTGGTAGAGAAAAAGGCTCAAAGGGAAGTAAAAGCTTACTTTCTCCTGGCAGAATAGCCTCGTCCTCATCAGCTCTTCCCCTGCCTCGGAGGCACATTTGGAATGACCAAAGTAGAGCGCCTGGCTTTTCTGCTCAGAGTTAGCTAGCCTTTGGCTTGCCATCTTCCCCTTCCCAGTGTGAGCAGGACATCTCTGACTCTTCCTGTCATTCACACACTCAGCCTAGATGAATAAATCCCAGTTGAGGGGGGCAGGGGGTCTTGGCATCCACAGGGAACCAAAATGATATCTGATCTCCCCACTGGAGAAAAGTGAGAAAAAATAATTCTTTGGGACTCTGAAAATAAAAACACAAATAGAAAATTAAAAGTGGAGAATCCACGTGGAGTCGATAAAAGGGCTAAACTCTCTGTTGGTCATGTGACTAATTCTTGGCATTCAAGGATCCAGAGGCTCTAGTGGTCTAATCTGGAGAGAGTCACTAACTCGCTGTGTCACCTTGGCAAATTGGTTGATCTCCTTGTGCTGTAGTGTTCGGTCCAGCTGCTGGAGGGGATGAAAGCAAGACCTCACTGAAACCAGATGCTGCCTCTCTGAAAGGCTTTCAGCAATAAATAATATCATATATACTTTGTTCCTGGCAGCAAGTGCTGAACTGTTGTAACCCCCTGTTTTCACTTGCTTCTAAGATTCTGGAAATTTCTCCTTTGGGCTTGAATTTTTCCATGCTTGTCCTCAGCCCAAAGCTTTTTGGAAAGTTTGACCAAAATTTCACTTAGCTGTTTTTCCTGAATGATGGGAGAATGAGGGCAATGCATTGTTTTTTTTTCAGCTCATGAAATAAATTTCAGTTTTTGCCTGGTATATGTCAGAAAAATAGCAGAGCTGCTCCATTTAAAGTGTTTAGAAAAGAATCATGGGATGGTAAAGAATGCCTGCAGAAGATAATTTTAGGTTGCTGAGTGTATCCTTTTGTGTTTTAACAAGACCACACATAATCGGGACACACATGAAAAGCTCTAGTTTAGTTTTTTTTTTTTTTTTTTTTTTTTTGGCGGTACGCGGGCCTCTCACCATTGTGGCCTCTCCCGTTGCAGAGCACAGGCTCCGGACGCGCAGGCCCAGTGGCCATGGCTCACAGGCCCAGCCGCTCCGCGGCACGTGGGATCTTCCCAGACCGGGGCACGAACCCGTGTCCCCTGCATCGGCAGGCGGACTCTCAACCACTGCGCCACCAGGGAAGCCCTCTAGTTTAGTTTTAAAGATGGCCAAAGAGGAAGATTACACATATTCTCTCAGTAACCCATCCCCAGTTAATTACCAAGAGGCAGCTGCAGCTACCATCAGTTGTCATCCTTCTTGACCACTTGCTCCATGTATACATGGTTCCTAAAGACTTCATGATTATGTACCGGCACTGACCCCCTTGTCTACATTTTGAATAAAGTTGACCATGTCTTTCAGGTGGACTTCAAAGACACCTTCTCTGATCATCAGACTAGGTCATGCATTTCTTCATAGCACTCGCAACATAATTACAGACATGTGTAATGACTTCGGTTGTGCTTCCCCACTAGACCCATAGCGCCATTATGGCAGAGCCCACGTCTCTCTTACTCATTGTCTCTGGAGCACTTAGCTTAGTGCCGAGCATATGGTAGACACTCATTGCTGGATGAATTAAATGACTCTGGATACCACTGTTCTTACTGGAACTTGTTCACAGATTTGTCCAAACATGCATGCGTGCGTTTGGCAAGCATCGTTATCTACTTTATGCCAAGCATCGCTGGGAATCTATTTGTCCTTTGGTAGATAGCACAGGAGTTCTTAAGGATTTATTACTTATACACCAAAGCAATTATGTTATTTGGGTACCAATACTATACTTGTAATTGGAATATTGGGCTAAAAAAGTCAAAGCCGACCCAGGGAATTTATCATTTACTGAGCATCTGTTGTGTGCCAGGCACGGTATTACATACTGAAAAGAGAATGATTGGTAAGACACGGTCTCTGCCAGGAAGTCACTTGTAGGTTAACAGTACCAAGAAGACAAATCCTGAAATAACTATTACTCAAGGTGGAATATAATAGAGTCAGGTGGGACTTAAAATCATGAGAGATCACTGTGCCACAAGATACCTTGTGATCTCGTGCATGTCTCCTGAAGAATCAGGAAAAGCTTTTCGGTGTTCCGATATGGCCGGAGGTCCAGTGAGGACAGGCAGTTAGTTGCACTTCCTCTCACGGCCACATGCAGCACTCCTTAACTCTACCAGCTTTGCACTCTCTGTGCCTTCAACCATGAG
Organism: Physeter macrocephalus; assembly: GCF_002837175.3. NCBI lineage: Eukaryota > Metazoa > Chordata > Mammalia > Artiodactyla > Physeteridae > Physeter > Physeter macrocephalus. The sequence continues at coordinate 51,801,254 of NC_041221.1, forward strand.
AAACAGGTCCAATCTATCAATACTGCAAAACAAACTGGAATGAAGCTCAGGCTCTTGCCTTCAAGGTCATTATTGTATGCATAAGACCCCCAAGACCTCTTTATGCTTTATACAAACCTGGGTACGTTTTTGTGTCTAGCTTTCCTTGTTTCACCCCAAGTTTGAAGAATACATGGCAGAGACCTGAGTGTCTGCGGTTATAGGTGATTGACTTGAGGACAAGCATCTCACTAATCTCCAGCCACACTGACTTTCCTTACGTTCCCTAACCCACCAAGCTAACTATCCCCTTGTCTGGAACACTTTGCCCTCAGATTTTTGGCACTGCTGGCTCCTCTTGTCGTTCTGGTCTCAGCTCAACCGAAAGGTCTTCTGTGATCCCAGTTACATGAGTAACCTCTCCTACCCCTGTTTCCATTTACTCTCTATCACATCATCCTATTATGCTTGCTTTATAGCAATTACCCCATCTGATGTTTTTTCACTTGTTTACTTTTTTTTTTTTTTTTTTTTTTGCGGTACGCAGGCCTCTCACTGCTGTGGCCTCCCCCGTCGCGGAGCACAGGCTCCGGACGCGCAGGCCCAGCGGCCACGGCTCACGGGCCCAGCCGCTCCGCGGCATGTGGGATCC
>NC_041221.1:51801979-51829097 GCF_002837175.3 Physeter macrocephalus
TGTTTTTTCACTTGTTTACTTTTTTTTTTTTTTTTTTTGCGGTACGCAGGCCTCTCACTGCTGTGGCCTCCCCCGTCGCGGAGCACAGGCTCCGGACGCGCAGGCCCAGCGGCCACGGCTCACGGGCCCAGCCGCTCCGCGGCATGTGGGATCCTCCCGGACCGGGGCACAAACCTGTGTCCCCTGCATCGGCAGGCGGACTCCCAACCGCTGCGCCACCAGGGAAGCCCCCCTTGTTTACTTTTCATTTTAAATTTCCCCCATTAGAATTCTCAGTTCCATGAAATAGGAGACTTTTACTGTTGATTTAATGTGTGTGGTGTGTTATAGGTGCTCAGACACAACTTATTGAATGACTAATTGAATGCATGAATGGTCAGAGGCTGAGGGAAATGGTCAAGAGTCCTGTCATGCTCTTTGCCTGAAGAAAACCTCTTGCAAGAATGTCAGCTGATCTTCAGGTGCCTTTGCCTTGGCGCCAACCCAAACCTTCTCTCTACTTGCCCATCAATAGATACTAGGAACATGTATTTCCATCCTTTTCAGATTAAAGGATGGCATCTCTGATATAGGCTCCCTTTGGTCTCTACTGTGAAGCTGCAGTTGCTGAGACCAGTATCTTTCAGAATTTAGTCCGTATTTCTTATTCTAGCCTTTCTGGTCATCTGATGGGCTGGCTTCCAGGTATAATTTAGAATGTTGCTTCGGTGTTGTAAAGCTATTTATGCTATAGATCTTCTTTGAAATTTTGCCAACACATCTTAATAACTTTACAGTTTCTCCTGCTAATGATTTTTATCTGCCAGAGAGCCTGTCTAGTTAAAAATCAGATTGCTGAAGACACCTCGGGCACACGTTTTTCGTAATACTTAGGCTGATTTTGTTTTAAATTGTTTTTGCTTTGCTGCGAAATCCTAAAGGATGAGGAAAACAAACTGACTTCTCTTTTTTAAAAGAGGAGATGTGGGCTTCCCTGGTGGCTCAGTGGTTGAGAGTCCGCCTGCCGATGCAGGGGACACGGGTTCGTGCCCCGGTCCGGGAAGATCCCACATGCCGCGGAGCAGCTGGGCCCGTGAGCCTTGGCCGCTGAGCCTGTGCGTCCGGAGCCTATGCTCCATCCGCAACGGGAGAGGCCACAACAGTGAGAGGCCAAAGTACCGCAAAAAAAATAAAAAAAATAAAAAAAAATAATAATAAAAGAGGAGATGTTATTTGGGTTGAGAAGTTCTAGTTATACAAAATGTATTTCTCTAGTTCTTAACTGAATCAAAAATGAAGCAAACAGACAATTTGGGGAAATAGTTTGGGATGAACAGGCTTTGACATATTCATGGGTTCTCTCAGCTATTTTAAAATTATTTTGAAAGACTTATTTGCATTCTACAAATTAAAGATTTTAGCCCAAAGGAAAGACTAACGTCATGATTTTTTTCAGCTTGACCTTTTAGGGTGTTACACATTTATAAGCAGGAGTTTTCGAAGGGGGAACATAGATGGGACCTTTGTACAAAGTCAGTGGGCCAAAAGAAACACTCCATTGTTCCATAGTTTTGTGTTGCACATGGGAAAGCATCCCGAGCATTATGCCATTAAGGTGACCCAGATTACCAGATTTGTAAGAAAAGGCCAGTGGTCGGTTGAGCCACTTTGTGTGTAAAGGGTGGTGCATGTTGACTGCCAAATTTCTTTCGACACAAGAAAAAAAACATTCATATATCAAAAAATAATTCTTTTCTCATCCATTATGTAAGAAATTTATGCATGTTAGCACTTACCAGAAGAAATGGCACAGACACTTTCTGCTTTCAGCAGTTTGTTGAAATATCTTGATCAAAGGCATTTTCAACTTGAAGCTTGAAAGTGACAGTGTAAATATAGATAAGTTCAGTTTTAACAGATGGGTCTTTGCATCATCTTACCACTTTGTTCTTTTTACTCTGGCAATGCTATTAGCTATGGAGATCAACAGAAAACCGCTAAAGGTAAAAACCTTTTTCTCTGCTCTTGAAATGACAAGTCAAAAAGCACCCCTCCCTGCACCCCGCTGACCCGCTGCAACTACTCCCGGCTCATCCTGAAGAAGAGCATGGTGTCTAATCATCACTGTTCTCTGCTGCCAGGGTGGGTTGCCATTGTGGTTGCTGGTTGGACAACTTTTCTCACTCGGAAGGTTCTTCCTCCTGTTATAAGAAAGAGTATCAAACCCCAAAGATGCATGCACCTTGTGATGAAGTGGTTAGCTATGCTTCTATTCAGCCAAGGCTCATTAACTAGAGGAGAAAAAGAACATTTTATTAGGGCCTCTAATTTTCCAGGCATTATGCAAGATAATAGAGGAGGCACAGATGAGGTCTTGCTTATAAAGTCTTAGATCTCTTTCCCTTTGGGCACTGGGGAATGAGAAGGCAGAACTGAAAAGCTCTGGATGATTTTAAAATTTATTTGGTTCTGTAAAGCAGATGATCACATTTGTCAGGCACCCTTTCCAATATTAAACAGTGTCAGTTTAACACCAAATATATTTAATAAGTCTCTACCGCCCTAAGGAAACTTCTAGTTTGATGAAGAAAAGACCGCTTACAGCTCACTGTCAGACAGGCTGTGATAAACTGAGTAAGAGAGTGACAAAGAAAGTACACTGGAGCTTCAGAGCACAGAAAGATCCCACCTGATTCAGTGCCTGAGGAAAACTTTCTGAGGGAAGAGACAGGAAAGCTTGGTAAGTCGCATTACAAGGTGAAAAGAGCTGAAATACGGAGAGAAGGGAAAATAGAGGGCACTCCAGGTAGTACAGAACATATGGATTAAAAGTTGGGGCATATCCACGTAGCAAATTGAATGAAGTTGAGTGTAGAGCGTGACTTGAAAGACGGACCAGGACCAGTTTGGATGGGGCCCTGATTGCCAGCTAAGGACTCAGAGCCCAAGCATGGGAAGTCATTAAAGAATACTAAACAAGAAAATGTCATGTTCAGAGACGGACTTTTGATTCCTGGCAGCAAAGTGCATGATGGATTGGAGACAAGAGTCAGTAAACAGGGGGACCAATGAGGAGTATGTGGTGGTTAATGGTCTTTGAAGTGAGCAGAGGCAGATCCACCCTAGGTTATGATCACAACAAAACCCCTTCACAGAGTAGTGTCTTCCAAAGGGGTAGGATCTGTCTAGGACAAAAATTAAGTGGAACATCCACTGGAGATTCACTGTAATGGGATTTAGTCAGGGTGGTCTAAATGTGGGATTAGGAGCAATATCTAATGATGTTACAGATCAGTCAGCAGATAAATACTGTAAGACGTATATCCGTCAGTACAAATCTGCCTCTACTTGTTAAAGTCCTGGCCATCTCATTGTTCTCTGCAGCATTAAAGATTTCAGTGCTGTGTGCCTCAGCCAGCAGTAAAGGCAGCTTTGGCCCATTTCCCGTTGTTCTACAACTACACAGAAGTCTGAGTCTGGAAGGTAAATCTGTCCGGCCAGTTTTGAGTTTGACAGCCTGCATGAAAGTGGATGTTCCACACCATGCACTCCTGAAGCTTGCTGTCTCAGACACAGCCTTAACCCTTTGGTGGGTCACTTAGTTCCTGCTTGGTTGAGGCTTCAGCAGGTTTCAGATCTAGAAATATCCTACTTGCCTAAGGTGGGCTTTTGAAGTATATTTACTCTTGTCATCCCTTCCATCCCTAGGATATAAGATCTATGACTTCTTTTGTATCTATGATTTCTTTTGCATCTGTGATTTTTAAATATTCCATTATTAACTAAAAATGGAGACAAAATCCGTTCTCGGGACCAGCAGAAAAATGAACAAATGAAGGGACCCTTCATCTTTCCTAACTTTATTATGCCGGCCCCATCTTCTTCACCTGAAACAAGTTAAATGTAGAATTAGCACTAGAGTGAGTGTGTGAACTTGTTCTCTTTTGAACGCTAGCTACGTAGGTTATACTACAACACAAATTAAAATTCTAATGGAAGAAGAAAAATTGTCATGTAGTTTTTCAGTTTTAGAAATATCTGACAAACTGTGAGGCTTATGAGGAAGACTCAGACAGTCAAACATTCAGGGATGCATGGGAGCACTTTACTCTGAAATTATTGTCATGAAAGAACAAGTCCGTGCTGTCTTGCAAAATCATTCACGTTGCCAATTTAGTTAAAAGGGCAAGATGAGCCACGGGTGGAGCTCAGTGGCAACTAGGGTGTTCTCATTCATTGCCTACTCTGCCTTTTTGCTTTAAAGTGGGAATCACATAAGAACTCAAAGAATAAAAATGTTTTTACATTTTCAAGGGAAAAAAAGTAATTGGAAGTTAACTCACAGGACTTTAAAATTTTTGCTCTCCGGGGCACGAACCCGTGTCCCCTGCCTCGGCAGGCGGACTCTCAACCACTGCGCCACCAGGGAAGCCCGCACCAAATCTTTTAATGTGCAAGACGTGCCAGTTTTGCATAAGCTGTGTCATATTCAGCAATAGATTGTTGGCACAAACTAAGTTACCTAGTCTCCTGGTTTTTTGTCTCTTTCAATAAGAACGGGTAAATAGAGTTTCTAGAGCTGCAGCTGAAGCTCCTCTGACCAACTTTTTGGAAACATCCTTGTGAAGGGCGTTACCCTAGGACATGCAGATAAAATATATAAGGGAAACACTTCTGCATCCATAGAAATATACATAGAAGCCTGTTGGGATAATTATATTATTTCTTAAAAGTAAAATCAAGGAAACTAATGAACAACTTTCTCAGGATATTCTCTGCAGTCATTTGAGGCGTCGAGCATGGTATTCTGGTGCATCTGCACTTAGGAGCAGAGATGACCACAGATGTATGAAGTTCACCCTGGATCACTACCTCCTGTACAGGGCTTCTGCCTGTGCTGTCCTTTTATGGTTACTATATTATTATGATGATGTTTCTCAACCAACTGAATCACATAGTAGTATGTGAAATATTTTGATTCTTGTTTTAATGGGTATTCGCTAGCAGGTTTCCCAATGGTCCACTTGAGTGAAATGAACCAGCCCTTTCACAGCCATTAGTTGCAATTCAGGGAGACAAAACAAGACCCCCTGTCCAGCTTACTGAGATCTTATCCTGTATGTGTGACTTCCAGGAAGAGAGATTGAGAACCATTTATTAATCATTATGCCCCTAAATCAGATAGTTTTTCACTGGAGTACTGAAGCACTCAAATTAGCATCCTTCTTGAAGGCTAGTGAGGAATACAGCTTTCTGTGCTTTCATCAGCCTCTGCTGGCACCAGAGCTCTCAGAAGCCTTGTGACAGGACCTGGCCTGTGCAGCATCACATGTGATTTGCTTTTCTTCTTGGAAGGTCCACTCTGTGGCTTTTCTCTGGAATCTGGGAAGAAAATGTTTCTCAGCCTGGAGACTGGGATTGAGAAAGCTCCCCTTCCTCCTCATACAAGTCGGCTAAGGGGTAAGTGGGATGGATATGAGGGTGACAGTCATGGAGTCAGTGACTTGAACCTACCTGAGTATTCCAGCACCCCCCCCCCAGTGTTGTCACAGGGATGGATACCCTATGTGTGGAAAGTCATCAGAACCTCTCTCTAGCTTTCCATCTGTGTAATACTTAATGAGCTTGTCACTTTTGACTCTGGGCAGGGATGTAGATTTGGGGCTCTCTGACTTACTTTGCTTTATATTGTTATTTTCTTAATGTACTAGGGATGCTACAATACATGCCCATGTACCTACCACCCATCAGATGTAAACATTTTTCCCGTACCTGCTTCATAGCTGTTGTTTGTAAAGAAACAAACTATCCAAGTAAATGTGAAGTCCCCAGTTTTTACCTTCCCCAGTCTCACCCTGCTCTCTACCACTCCCCAGGATACAACTGTCATGTATTGGAAGTTGCACAATCCTGTTTTTTATACTTTTAAATTTTACTACACATATGAAACATGCTTATTACATACATGAGCCAAATTATTTGCATATTTTTCAAGTACATATTTTTTTTTACTTTAGGGGTGGGATGTGGTACTCTGGCAATTGCTACTTTTACTACCAAACATTTTGTTTTCAGAACTTGTTATAGTACCCTAGTTCGTTTGTTTAAATTGCTGTATATTACTTCATCTATGAAACTATCACTATTTATCCATTCCCACACTGATTGGAATTTTGAATTGATTCCATTGTTTTCCCGAAATAAGTAATACTGAAATAAATATCCCCTAGGAAATCTCCCCTAGGACATATGTGATAGAGCTTTTCTGGAGTACATATCAGTGGGTTTGTCATGTCATAGGGTATGTGCATTTTTGTGTCTGAGATATTGCCAAATTGCTCTCCAAATTGCACAACCAATTTATACTAGTACCAGCAATATGTGAGAACCCTCACTTGCCCAGGTCCCTGCCAGCACTTGATTATTATCAGATTTAATTATTTGCTAGTTGATGGATATGAATCTCATTGTTTTAATTTTCATGACTCATTATTTATGAAATTGAACAGCATTTTTTACAGGGCCATTTGGATTTCCTCTTCTCTAACTTATCTATTTCTACTCTTTGTCCATTCGTTTGTCTGTTCTCATTACTGATTTATAGAAACGTGTGTATATGTGTGATCCTAATGTATATGTATCGTAGTATATGTTTATATTTTATAATATACATTCATATATATGTAACTAATCCTTTGTTATACATGTGGAAAATTTTGCCTCTCATCTGCTGATTGCATGGTAATTTTTTAACTTTTTATTTTATATTGGAGTATAGTTGATTAACAATGTTGTGTTAGTTTCAGGTGTACAGCAAAGTGATTCAGTTATACATATACATGTATGTATTCTTTTTCAAATTCTTTTCCCATTTAGATTGTTACATAATACTGAGTAAAGTTCCCTGTGCTATGCAGTAGGTCCTTGTTGGTTATCCTTTTTAAGTATACCAGCGTGTATATGTCAATCCCAAACTTGACATCTTTTAGCACAAACAACTTTAAATTTTTGATGTAGTTAAATTTCTTTTATTCTGCTTTTTGTGCCTTGCTTAAGAAATCATTTTCTCCTCCATGGTTATATTTTATATTAATTCCTCCTATACTCTAAAGTGTTTTAATTTACTTCTGAAAGTTTTGTTTTAAAAATGTAGACTTTTAATTTATGTGGAGTTAATGAGTTAGTGTATGGTGTAAAGCATGAATCTTTTTTTCCCATATGAAAAACTAGTCCCAACAGCATTTACTGAAAAGCCCCATTCTTTCTCCATTGTTTTTACTGTCTTCTCTGTTGTATACTAAGATTCCATATATGCTTTGGACTTTTCTATATATGTTTTTCTCATATACGCTTTTTTTTCTGTTGATCTCAACTTCCCTATCCTTACAAGATACCATGTCATGTAAATACTATACCTTTATAATAAGCATTTTTATGGTGTACTTCATTATAGTGGGAGTACTTCAAAAATTTCACTTGAAGTATGCTACTAGTATAGTTTTTGGGATGACCTATTTTTTGTCAGATTAAGAGAACTATTCTCTAAGTCTAGTTTATTAAGAGAATTTATTATAAATAAGTATAAATTATTAATAGTGGTCTTCTGCATGTTAGAGTAACCATTTGATTGCCTCTTTTAGATTATTAATGCTGAAGATCATATTGATCTTTCTGATAATATATTGACCTTTCTGATAATGAACTATCCTTGCATTTCTGGTCTAAATCTTACTTGAATTGTATGTATTACTATGTCTTTTTTGTTTTGTTTTGTTTTTTAAAGTCTTAAAACATATTTTGGTAAACTGGCTTTTTATGGGTATTGATTTAAATAATTACTTTTCAGAAATGTTTCTTTGAAAAGCTAAACATGCAAAGGTTTGCCTTTCATTTTATTTCAAATATAGTCATTACCTAGGAAAAGGGATTCTCCATTTTCTGCCTATTGAGAATGAAAACATCCCCAGAACATAAGCCTAAAACATCTCCTTTTCCTATTTTTTAAACTCTGTGAAGACTGTCGCTTTTCTAAGAGTTGTGATCAGGCTCAGCTTCTCTCTCCCTTCCTAGGCTCTCTGGTGGGGTGTGACACCCCTCAGTCCTCCCTGGTGTGGGTCCCAGCACGACCCGCTAATTTTTGTTGTTGTTTGTTTTTTTGCGGTACGCGGGCCTCTCACTGTTGTGGCCTCTCCCGTTGCGGAGCACAGGCTCCGGACGCGCAGGCTCAGCGGCCATGGCTCACGGGCCCAGCCACTCCGCGGCATGTGGGATCCTCCCAGACCGGGGCACGAACCCCTGTCCCCAGCATCGGCAGGCAAACTCTCAACCACTGCTCCACCAGGGAAGCCCAACCCGCTGATTCTTAAGGCAGCAGAAGCTGCAATGACCACATTGTCAGTGCTCACCACATGCCCACGTATTCACATAACCCTCAGTCAGGCCGTTCACTCCCGCATCAAGCACCATTAGTGTTCCCATTTCACATGTATCATCTATCCTTCTAACAAAGTAGAAAATCTAGTACATTTTAGTTGTCCTTTGAGATGTCTACTATCTCCCATATCGTTATTGCCTAAATTTATTTTCATCTTTTTTGATCAATAGGAAATGTGGTATTGTTTTTACAAGCAATATTTAGTTGAATTAGCCATCAGATTTTATCTTTTTTTCCTCACCATTTATTTATTTATCTAATAAATCCTTAATGCATGCCCTCTATTGGCCTGCCATGGTTATGGGTACTTGGAGATACATCAGTGAACAGATAGTCAAAGTCCCTGAACTCATATAGTTGATATTCTAGTAAGAGGAGAGAGAAAAAACATTAACAACTAGTTATATAATAAAGACAAGTGCTATGGAGAAAAATAAGAGCATAAGGGTTATTACTGATGTAGGTTATCAGGAAAGAGCTCACAGATAAAGTGATATTTGAATGGATACTTGAAGGAAGTCTGGGAGGAAAGTACCCTATGCAGGGAAAACAGCATATGGTGCATGGGGGCAGCAAGAAACATCAAAGAGTCCAGTGTGTTGGAGCATAATGAGCAAAAAAGTATGGTAGTCAATGGTGGCAGAGATAGTGGGTAAGAGCGGGGGTGAGGGTTGAGGGAAATCCAACAAGACTTTCAGACCATTGTAAGCACTTTGGCATTTACTCTAAGTGAGATGGGATACCATCAGAGGGTCTTGAACAAAGAATTGATATGTTTTTGTTTTGGTGAGATCAAGATCTTGTGTTGGTGGCTTATGTATTTGGAGATAAGGAGATTCAAGAGCAGAAGCATGTAGACCAATTAAGAAATTATTATCATAATCCAGATGAGAAATGTTGGTGGCTTGGATGAGGGAGATAAAGATGGGGATGGTAAGAAGTGATCCCATTCTGGATATAATTTGAAGGTATATCTAAGAGGATTAGTTGATGGATTGATCAGGGGTATGAGTAAAAGTCCTGAGAATCTGGAAGGATGAGGGTGATACTGCTGAAATGACCAAGACTGCAGAATGAGCACGTTAAGAGGGTAAAAACCAGAAGTTTGGTTATAGATTTATAAGTTTGAGATTCCTATCAAACATCCAAGGATATTATTAGTCATTGGATATATGAGCCTGTAGTTCAAGAAGAGATTTGAATTGAAGTTATATATTTGGAGAACATAATTATAGATGATATTAATGTCATAACGTTGAATGAGGTCACCTAGGGAGTAAGTGTAGATAGGGAAAAGAGGAGAGGAGAAGTAGGGAATATACTTAGGGGTATTCCAATGTTATATGGTTGAGAAAATGAAGAGGACACAGCAAAATAGACCAAGATAAAGAGCCCAGTAGGGTGGAAGAATCAATGGAGAATGGTGTCCAAATATCAAACTAAGATAGTATTTCAAAGAGTAGGCCACTGTGTCATATGTTGTTAACAGGTCAAATGAGATGGTTAAGAAATAGCTACTAGATATAGCGATATATAATAGAAGTCATTTGAGACCAGGACACAAGGTATTTAATAGGAGTGGTGGGGAGTGGAGTCTGATTTCAATGGGTTTAAGAAAATAGACAAAAATGAATTGGAAATAAAAATATAATGCAAGTCCTTCAAAAAGTTTTACTTTAAAGGGAAGCAGAGAAATGGCTCAATAGCTACAGTATAACTGGAGTAATTGGAAGAGGATCTTTTTTTTTAAAGAGACAAAAACTTCAGCATTTATTTAAGATTTTTGTCTTCTTGCAAAATAGCTTCTTCAGTAATTATTTAAATTAGAATCTTTAGATAGTAAACTCTTGTTTTCATACACCTCCTGCCCTGTCCCCACCCACACAGAAGACTTAGGGAGAGCTTAGCTGGGTATCAAATTCTGAATAGGTGGTTATTTCTCTACCACTTTAAAGGTTTTAATTTGTGTCCTGGCATCTATTGTTGCTGAGAGAAAATCTTCTACCTGTCCATTTGAGTTTCTTACTAGGTAATCTGCCTCTTATTTAAAGTAACTTTTAAAGATTTTTTTCTTTGTCCTGATGCCCTAGAGTGGATTTACTTTTCATTTATACTATTCAATGATTACATTTGCTTTTAATCTGAAAACTCACTTCATTCTTTAATTTTATAAAATTATCCATAATAACCTTTTCCAAAACTTATTTTTTGCAGTTGAGTTAAATTCTCTTCTTCTGGAACTCCCATCATATATATATTGGAGCTTCTCAATCTGCCCTCCTTGGCTTGTAATTGCTCTTTCACATTTTCCAGTACTACTGTTTTAATTTTAAAAAATAATAAACCTACCATTGAAGTATTTGACACAGAGGAGGAAGTACAAAGTGTAATCTTGCACATTGGCTGCACTTCTGGCCCTGGTTATTTTTTAAAGTTATTTTTAAGGTTAATACACTGTATCATGCAGCTGGTTCAAAATCAAGTATTAAAAGCCTAAGCGTTGTCTGATATCAGCCTGGCAAAATCAAGCTGATTGAAATATTCTCTCCCATTTTCTCTTCTTGCTACACCTTCATCCCTAGAGAATAAGTAGGAAGCTTTCCCTTAAAAAAAAAAGTGTAAAAGAGCAAAAATAAAAAAGGTAGGAGCTCCAACAAAGAAAGGAACTCAATAAAAGGAGGGAGGGCATATATAGATAATTCACATTAAATGTTTCAAAGAATTAACCTCACTCATTTTCAAATAACTGTCAGTTAAAACAGTGGAAGATCATTTTTACCCATCAAATTAGCAATGATGGGAGGAAAAGAAAATTTTCTCTGACAGTTGTATGCTGATATAAAAGTTCACTGCTGGTCTGCTCTGAGTCTAAATTAGGACAGTTTGAAAGCACTGAGTGACAGCTATCAAAAACCTCATAAATGTTTTACCCCTTTCATGCAGCAACATTATTTCAGGGAATCAACCATTAGGCAATAAATGGAAATACAGGCCAAATCCCCTCCCCGCCAAGGGATGTTTATTGTACCATTATTTATGATATTTAAAAATTAGAAGCAGTCTATATCAATGGGCTACAAACTTTTTTGACTACTATCCACAGTAAGAAATAATAGGGTCTTCATCGTGAGCCAATAGTCATACACGTACATTAAAAAAATTTCAGGGCCTTCCCTGGTGGCGCAGTGGTTGAGAATCCGCCTGCCGATGCAGGGGATACGGGTTCGTGCCCCGGTCCGGGAAGATCCCACGTGCCGCGGAGCGGCTGGGCCCGTGAGCCATGGCCGCTGAGCCTGCGCGTCCGGAGCCTGTGCTCCGCAACGGGAGAGGCCACGGCAGTGAGAGGCCCGCGTACCACAAAAAAAAAAATTTCAGGTGACAAAACCACCCATTCCATTCCATTCATCTTAGTCTCTTTGGGCTGCTATAAGAGAAATATCATAAACTCAATGGCTTATAAACAACAAAAGTTTATTTCTCACAGTTCTGGAGGCTGGGAAGTCCAAGATCAAGGCTCCAGCAGATTCAGCGTCTGGTGAGAGCCCACTTCCTGGTTCACAGACAACTGTCTTTTTGCTGTGTCCTCACATGGCAGGAAGGTGGAGAAAGCTCTCTGGAACCATGAGGGCTCTGAGCTAATCACCTCAAGGGCCCCACCTCCATATACCATCACACTGGGGATTAGATTTCAACATATGAATTTGAGTGGAGGGGGACAAATGTTTGGTCCATAGCACCATTCCATTACATTCACTTAAACAAATTGACAAACAAAGCTGGATTTGACCCACTAAATTGATTCCACAGCCTAATTATAGGTTAACACTCAGTTTGAAAAGCACTGGCGCCTAAATAGGCATATGATGGAATATTAATTAATGCATCCATTACATTTTATGTTCAGTTTTTTACTTTTGTTTTGCTTTGGGGTTGGGCGGGGATTATGCTTTTTCAGCCAGCAACGGAGAGGATGTTTCCGTGTAACTCCATCTAATGGGGACTTACTATAATGATACCAGATCTCTGTTGCTGTGCCCAGTCATCCTCCTGTGTCTCTCTCTCAATACGTCATGGATCCTTCATGGATTCTTCATGATGTCCCCAAGCTCCCCCTCCTCTTACTTGTAACCTTTCCAAGCAGAGAGAATCTGCCTGGGTCGGTCACCCAACATTTAATTTCAAGCATTTATTATTGGTCTGCCATTGGTATTGGGACTTCATTCTCAATCTAATCAGTTAATACTAGCTGACCCAGGTTGATTTCATTTGAATCAACAAAGAATTGCTAAAAGCTGCATTTCCTAGAAAAAGTGGGAATCTAATTGGCAGATATTTGAGACGCTAATGTTAAATGCAAAAAGAAAAATAAAAAGCAACTTTTTTGCATTGGGCCTGTTTTCAACTTTTTTTTTAAGAAACTCTCTTAGAAGGAGAGAGACAGAAAAGGAATCTAAAATTTGTTTTACATTATGTTAATACTTACCAAATTTCTACAAAACAAGTATTGTAGGTTTATAATCAGAAAAAATAATCAGAATTGGCTCTGGGGAAAATGATCATTTTGCAAACCAGCATCATGTACTACTCTTGATTTATCTCATGCTCTTGGTATAAATATCTAAATATGAAGTCTCTATGAATAAAATTCTGTTTGAAGCAGAAAGCCCCCTGTTTGTCCTACTAACACCATTTCAGAATACATTGCTCAGTATACAGCTTGGTTTGGGAGGGCTGGGTACAAAGACCTAGAAAGATCCTTTCCCTAAGGCCCTACACTTCCCCACTCTTTATGTAACCGTTATTTATTGCCTGTTTTTATTTTTTCAATAAATCCCCTAATAACCTGAAGTTTGGAAATTTGGTTTGGGATAGGATTGGACAGAGTATCACCTCTTTTCTTTAACAGACCAAAATATCATTTGTCTGCTGAGGATGGCCATTTCTGTGGGCCCTAATAATTCCCTAAATAAAACTACTCACACATTCTAAAGTTCTAAATACTTTTGGTTCTAGCACACTAGGATTCATAACTCTCTTAGAAAAGGAAGGAGTATCTCTTAAGGCCCATTAAAAAAATCCAGATCAAAATGTCATGTGCTCGGGTAAATTTTCTTTCTTTTTAGGTATTGAGGATAAAATTTCAGCTTATGCTTTTACATGTCTTGTGTGATTACTGTTTCCCACTTCTTTTCAGTTGAGCCTGAAAAATTAGGTGAAACAAAATGTTTCTTTCAAGAATTAGCTAGAAAGATCTGGGCTGCCTGGTCAAAAAACCACTGACTAGTTGGTCCTTTACCAGTGTTTAAACAAGCTCATTATGTGAGATCCCACTTCATAGTGAGTTCCAGAAATGTTCCACAGATTATTTAGATGCCCTCATCCATGTGTTTGGTGATCCAGACCATCAAGCCAGTGGGAGTGGAGAAGGGGAAGCGAAAGGAGTACACACCTTCCTGAAAGATGCTTATATGCCACTTCTGTTCGCGTCCTGGTGGCTGCAAGGTGGGCTGTGAAATGTCACCTTTCACTAGATTCTGTTACTAACGGAAAGTGGGGAGAGTGAATACTGGGGGACAACTAGTAACTATTAGTTCATATTATAGGTTGTGGTGTTGATCCTATGAACAAGGCAAGTCATTTGAATGTTTTATTCAGAGGGATGCCATGATCATATTTGTTTCAAAATGTAATTTTTGTGTGAAAAGTGGATTGGAGGAAGCCCAAGTGAGTGTTAAGAAGCCATTTCTAAGGTCTAAGTGAGAGATCATGGCTAGGACTTGGCAGTAGCGCTAGAGAAGATAAAGGGAGTGGAATGAAGTCAAAAGACACTGAAGAGGTAAGGCTGATGGATGAAATGGGGGCAGAAGAGGTAGAGAAGCTATCCAGGTAACTCCTAGATTTCTGGTTTGTGTTGCAGACTCTAGAGGAAGACAATGTTTGGGGATGAGGTCTCTATGGACCCCTGAGTTTAGCTTTGGAAACATCTGTCAGAGAGGCTGTTTCTACACATCCAAAATAAACCACCAACTCACAGTCAGTGAGAGTCTCACATCTAGTCGTTGTTAACTCCTCTGTTCGAATGAACGTTCCCCTGTGAGGGTTCTTTATGTTAAAGGGCTTCGCGTGTATCGCATGTCACAGAATGGTTCATTGCACACAAACACAGGAAGGCCAGCCAGGCAGAGAGAGTCTTTTAGGCCTTGCTAATTCCTACTGTGGTCATCAATCGTGAACAGTCTTCTTTTGTGGGAAGCATGGACAGGACTGTTGGTCACACAGGACTAATAGTTACGTAGCCTTGTGTTGTGTACTGCAGCTGAACCCACACTCAGTGATGGGACTCATTGCGATTGTTCTAACCCGTGAGAAGCTACAAGAAATCTGGTGAAGCTGCAGAGCTAGAGAGCAGTGTTTCTGTTTCTCGGGCTGCTCGTGTATGCAATTTACTAAATGGTTAGTGTTTTGAGCTTTTTATTTGGTTTGGGGTATTTTTTCTTAGACCTACTTCTCTCTACTACAAGGTAACTAGAAAGAAACAAACCCCACCTAATCTAAGTGCTGTGTCCTCCTGCCCGATCTACCAAAATATCCTACAGTGAATGTGTAGATGGTGCTAACAGTTTTCTAGTCAACTACTTTGTGCCACTGATACTATGATTAAACATTTAAAGTTAAGTATGTTAGGATTTCCAATGGGCACTAATGTTTTAAAATTCAGTCACTTATCCTTCATTTAACAAATATTCAACATTCTACACTCTGGGCACTTGGGATACTTCGGTAAGAGACCAGTAAACACGATGATGGGCACCTCTGCCCTCCTGGAGCTTCCCTTCTTGAACTCCTTAGTCGTGGGATTAGATTCAGATAAGCCTGTCACTTTTTTCAGCCCTTCCAGTTCATGGCCTTTGTCAGTTTCTAACGCGTGGCTTTCTCAGCTGGCCTGGCTGGCTCCATCGGGATGGGTCTCATGAGACTCCAGCCCAGGCCTGGCCTTCACTTCAGTTGGCAGAGCCCAGAAAAGCACTGGGCAAAGGTCAGGGGATTCGTTATGTGAGGCAATGGGCTGTGTGCTTTAATCTGCTCTTCTGGTACCAGGGTGTGTGTGTGTGTGTGTGTGTGTGTGTGTGTGTGTGTGTGTGTGTGTGTGTGTGTGTGTGAGAGAGAGAGAGAGAGAGAGAGAGAGAGATTGGGAGGGAGAGAGGGAGGAAGAGGGAGGAAATGTAATTGATTTGGGGAGGATTTTGCGAAGGTTTATATAGGAAAGCAGCATGACCAAGAATCTAACGTGCCAAGCGGTAACCAAGAAGCATTTACCGTATTCCTCCTTCACCCCCCACCCTCTCCGCCAGTTTTAACCAAATTATTGCAGTGTGGTCTGCTTGCATACATGACTGAATGAAAAAGGAAATTTAAAAGTTCTTGCCATAAAGCCTGGAGGAAACCATACAAAAATCCAGCCTCTATTTCAGGAATATCTGCCGGACTGGTGGTTAGTATTTCCCTTCTTGTTCACTTTGATTAAAAGGCTGAGAGTCAGGTCTCTCTCTCTCTCTCTTTTTTTTTTAACCTTGCTTGTGAGATTTTTAGATGTAAAACTCCAACTTGGCTTAGCTGGTTGCTTTCCTTCTCCTCCCCCCTCATTCTTTCCTCTTCGGGCTTCATTTCTCCCTGCTCCCTCCTTGCTCTCCTCCTCCGCTCTTCTCCCTCTACTCTGAGCGAAACTTCTTTCTCTTGTCCGGCAGCTTATAAAATACTCTGATTAGGCAAAGCCTCAGACTGCCTTCCTCCCTGTCTGATCACCATTAAGATATAATTTGGGTCTTTGAAGTCCATTCTCTGCGCATATAAGAATCTGGCACATTTTGAGAAAGTCGACAGAGATAATAATTTGCACTCAGGAGACATTTCAGGGTTTTAATTCTGGCCTATGTTTTACATTTCAACAGTCAGTTTATATTTTAGAAGAGTATCGTAAAGAAGAAGTGACACCACAATTGCATGTTTGTTTTGCATTTTATTCCAGGTTTTCTAAAGTCTTGTGGATTGTCAGCACATTGAAGAAAAGGAAAATAAGACTTAGTCTTTTTGTATTTTTAGCCGTATATCTTGGCTGGTTTACTCCGGTGTTTCAGGTTCCTTCCTGCATACCTGATTAAAGCTATCCCATGGTGCCTGATGTGATGGGAAACATCACTTATTCTATCTCGTTAAAAAGCATTCAGCTGAACTTTCAACAGAAGGACGTGTTCTACCCCCTTAAAACATCGATTTTAAGGTCAAGGGGTCTCTGTTCGTTTCTGCAACAATTCGTTTCAAGCTGAGCGTGTTAGGTACTGTGAGGTAGTAGGGGGTACAGAGATGACCCTCAGGGGAGAGATAAGAAAGTAGTGGGCATCTCACGATGCTATGATAGAGGTTTGGCAAGGAGAGAGGAGGGGCACCTAACTTCCCCCGGTAGGGAGTGGAGGTCGTTGCTCGAAATACATCTAAGTTGAAGTGACCTTGAGCTGAGTCTTCGGAAGTGAGTGGCAGAGATGGATGAAGCGGGAAGAGGACGGGAGGCAGAGGGGCCGAAGGTGTGAACAGCCTGGAACCTTCTGAGAAGATTCCTCCATGGATAGAGGAAAGGGGGAGGTTTGGGGAGATGGTGGAAGATGGGCATGGGAAGGTGAAGGAGGCCAGATCCGATCACACAGGGCTGGAGGCACCTTGTTAAGGGTTTGTCACGTATACTGGACAGTTTGAAACAGGGGCTGCAGAGCTGCAGATGAAGGAGATCACGGTGGTGTCAGTGTGGAGAATAGATTTTTGCAAGGGTCTAACCAGGATTATTCTCGGAAATTTAGGCTCAGCTTGGTCCACACTTGAGGGCTGGTTGTGAGTCAATTTCATTTCTGGGTTATTCCAGGGCTTCTTGTCCTACTTCAAAGAAGGTGGCCAGGGGAGCTCAGCTCCTGTGGCGCTGGGGAAGGCCGGGAGAGCCCAGCTCACCTCATGTCCGCACTTGTTAGGATTTGTTTATACTGAATGTCTCACGATAAATGACATTAGATGTGACAGCACGGGTGAGCCTTTTTGCTCCTTGAAAACAGAGTGACAGGTTGAAGACGATGGGGAGTACTGAAAAACCCGCTGGACCGGGGACGGGAGGCCTGGCTGCTGCTCCCAGCTCGGCTGTAACCACCAGTGGGATCTTGTACACGTCACTTCATCCCTCTAGGCTTTGCCTACCTCATCTGTAACGTGACATCTTTATGGTGACATGGTCATTAGGGCCCCATCCAGCCGCCGGGCTCTCTGATTGTGATTCTGTCTCCCCAGTGGGCCCCCCGACCCCCAACCTCAGGCTGCCAGACATTCTGATTAATAGAGAAACTAGGAAAGCCATTTATTTAAACTAAGTTTCAGTTTAAAGAATATCATCTAGTGAGCGTGGGAAATAATTTTCGAAGGAAAAAAATTGTGATTCGTGTTTGTCCTATGCAGATGGTAAAAGGGAAGCAGAAAGCCACCTGCACACAACTTCCTTCTTTTGCTCTTGACTTTTTCTGCTTGTCCCTCCTGCAAAAGTAGAGAGGAGATTGTCTGGGGATTCTGAGGGGACTGAGGGTAAGACACTGACGGGGAAGGCTGACCTATGGGAACCTGAGTTCTCCTGCCTTCCAGAGGAGCAGTGCAGCCTTTATTTGGCTTGAGCAGCCATTCAGGTGGATCCTCGGTAGAATTTTGAGTAACTGTGACCTTCTTTGCCTTTGTGAAAATCTCTTGCACCTGCATCCTGCGCTCTCAGGTTATATAGGCCCATCCCCCAACCTCTAAATTACCCTCTGCTCTCTTTTACCCAAACTAACTTCTCCCAGAGCTGAATGATGATGTGGATATTCTTGAGGTGGGGAAAGAACTTCTAATGCCTCTGACCTACCTTACACCCACCAATATTCCCTCCCACCCCCCGCCAAACACACACACACACAGTGCACATATCTCTTCACTCATCAAATCCTGCAAGGCATTTTGGTGGGAGTGGGTGCAGAGTGATAAACAGTTGAGGAAGGTCTGTGTCTTGCCCTGAGGAAACCTACAGCAGCACAGGCAGTGAGGACTCATTTATTCCACATACAGGGATTCGTTACCTTGTGACTTCCATGTCAGGGCACATTTTATAGTAGAGGAATGAACAGGTCAGTCTCGGGGGAGCGTAGAAGGCTTCATGGAGGTAGTGATATTGGAGCATGCTTTTGAAGAGCAGATAAATTGGGCATTTGTCCGGCAGCAGCCTTGAAGGTAAAGGAATAGAGGCCCTGAAGGAGGATGTTTTAAGTCTAGAGAAGTGTGGTGAGCATTGGGGGAGGAGGAGATACATCCCAGAGAGAATTCTGAGGTTGAATAACCCCCTCATGGTGACTAGTGACACATGATGGGGTTGGAGTATCCGGTAACCAGGGAGCCCTAATCTCATCAAACATGTTAGAAAATGGATGAGATGAAGCTGTTTGTTCATGAGGTGGGGCCTGGGGGCAGGTAGGAGATGTGAGTTCATTCCGTTTAGACAGGAATGATTTTAGATGCTTATGGGTATCCAGGTGACTGTCTCCCCATGTCTGAGGCACCTGCCCTCTGGGTCTTTAACATTTACGTGATGCTCTGAGTAAACTGCCACCTTGGGGATTCCCTATAGCTTTTCTTCTCCATTTGGAAGTAAAGTTTTGACTGGTAACGTGATCACAAGTGATTGAAAGTGGAAAAATTCATTTGAATCACTTTTCAGTTTGATGGGAAGATGAATGTTTTATTACTGCTCTCCAAGATGTGAAATAACTGATTTCTCTCAAACAGAATGCAATGAAAAGCATTTTAGTGTCTGTTCCCTTTGACTTCTGGATAGGTGGACAATCTTCTTGAATCAATAGCAGTTCAGGGTTTGGCTCAGCCTGCTTTTTCCAACCCTTTTCCATCAGCCAACTGATTTAGGAGAAACACGGCCAGGTCACTGAGTTACAGGTTCCAGAGTTATGCTGTGGTGGTCCCTTAGGGTGGTAAACATAAGGCTCCTGGGAATTGAACATTTAATTCAGGAGGACTGAAAACAAGCTCTCCTGAGCCAAGATGTTAGATTTACAGGGAAATGTAAAGGTAGCCTGTCCTTCTCCCTTCCACACAACCTTTTCCTCCATAAATACATTCTCCTTGTCCTTATCTTCTCCTGACCCTAGTCTTTTCATAGATTTTGACCTTGATTTTGATTTACCTTCACATTGACACATTGTCTGTTTTTAATTTCCTGTCTGACCTGAGGTTAAGATGAGAAGCAAGGCCAGCAAACTGATTTAGACAGGATCTCTCAGGCTTTCTCACTTTCCCTGGGATCAACTTGTGTCCAGATTTATGTGTTCGAAAATAAATTGCATCAACTGACCCAGAGGTGATTAGACTCTAGGGGCTCAATTTACACTAGCTAACCTCGTGAGATGGGCCAATATACCAGAATGCCAATACATTTGTTTATTCTCTATTTCAGCTGTGAAGCAGTTTCATTTCAGCTGGTTATTGTATTAGTTTTCCAGAAAGAGAGCCCAGAAAACAAGATGAGAATCAGAAGGTCATGTGGCAATTGTAGAGTCGCAATGGAGGGAACTGTGTGGCCCTCAAGGGAGAGCATCAGCCCGCTCTGAAAGATTATTGTACCTGTCTCTGTATTGGGACATTCTCGTTGGTCCCAAGTAATTGGATGAGACAAAGTCATTATTTTCTTCAGCATTCTTCATCAAACATTAATTGATTAGACTAGATTATCTCTAAAGTCCCTTCTGCCTCCAAATTTCTGTGCTCTGCTAAAAATCCCCTCTCCTTATGGCTATGTTTCAGTCATGGCTGGATAGTTGTCTTCCAGATTGATGTTTAAGAAGTCAACCTCAGGCTCTATAACAGGCTTTTAAAGACTGTCTTCATTTTCTATTGCTTCTAAAACAGATTACCTTAAACTTAGAGACTTATAAAAACCCATTTATTAGCTCACCGTTCTGTAAGTGAGAAGTCTGGACACAGGCTGGTGTAACTGGATTCTCTGCTCAGAGTTCACAAGGCTGAAATCAAACTGTCATTAGGGCTGCATTACCCTCAGGAGGTCCTGGGAATGAATTTGCTTCCAAGTTCATTCAGGTTGTTGACGAAATTCAGTTCCTTGCTGTTGTAGGACTGTCATCCCCATTTCCTTGCTAATTGTCAGCTGGGAGCCCATTTTTGCCCCTGGAGTCTGCCTGCACTGCATCTCATGCTTCCTATATGGCCCCTCCAGCAACAGCAGGATAAGTCCCTCTCGAGTTTCTAACCTCTCTGACTTCCCCTTCTGCACATCTCACTGGCTAACTTCCTCTCCTGCTTTTACAGACTAATGTGATTACATTTAATCACCCAGACAATCCAGAATAATCTCCCTATTTTAAAGTCAGTTGATTAGTAACCTTAATTACATCTGCGAAGTCCTGCTAGAGCAATACCTAGGTTAATGTTTGAATAACCAGAGAAGATAATCTGGGGGCAGGGGGGACCTCTTTAGCGTTCTGCCTATCCAGTCTCATCAGCAACATTTTGAAATGATGTCTTGTCTTTATTGGAGTGATCATATCTGTGGATGACTGGTTTCATCTATTTACACATATTCTTTTTATTTGCAATTTCATAGGATAGTATTTTCTGATCCTACTTTCATATTTCAGCATTTCGACCCCTTGGCTTAGAAGGTTCTGTGTTACAAAAAGTACATTTATTGGTTGGCTAAATGGGGGAGAATGATGTTTTTCTCTCCCCCTCACCCAGCTGAGGCTGCTTGGGGCAGATGGGCTCTATTCTCACAGATTTCAAAATCATAGCAAATTTGATTTGCGTTAGTTCAGTGATTCTCAGTTTACCTGTGGTAAAGCCAGGGCATTTGTTTGTAAGGTCTAATACACAACCAAGGCTGAGAACTATTGATATGCTCCCAACATACTATTTTGGAAATAAGGAGGCTGAGGGTGAGAAATGATTCACTTCAAGTCCCATACCTAGTGACAAATCTGGTGCTAGGGTTATGGTTTAATTATTTATAGAGTTCAGTGCTCAGTAATTATATGCAAAATGAGTGTTAAGGTCTGGAACTCCCTGCTTCTCGCTTCAGTAGCAAAATTCTTTCTAGGACTTTAAGAAACTATTAGACCTTGCAAAATAAGTTTAAAGGTCTCTTCTCAGCGGTTTGGTCTGCTCATGAGCAATAATAAACACAGATACATTCTGCACTAGCCAGGAGCTAGATGCATGGACCTCCCCAATCTCAGTGTCTCAGAGCTGCACCATCCAATGGGGTGGCCACTCACTGCCCATGGCTCTTGAGCATTTTAAATGTGGCTGGTGCCAGTTGTGATGTGCTGTGAGTGTGAAATACACAACAGATTCAAAGACTCATTATGAAAAAAGAGTGTATGAAATACTTCAATACTTTTCATACTTACTGCATGATGAAGTGATAATATTTTGTATATATTGGGTTAAATAGGGTATATAATTAAAATTTATTTCTTAATATGGTTACCGGGAAATTTAAAATTACACATACGACTGGCATCTGTAGCTGGCATTATATTTCAGTGAGACATTTCTCTTCCTGAGAACATGTTCTATTAAAGCAGTTAACAATGAATGGTCCACGCCAAGCTATTACACCTTCTGTGATCTTGAAGAGTGAAGTGGTGTATTGTAAACTTCCTGGCGATGAGACGTGACATTGATCTGCCCCGTGTTTGCCATCTATCTGGCAGCCAGTCAGTCTGGCGAAATAGACTTCTTTCTATTTATAATATAGGCTCAAAGGAGGCGGGGGGATGCCCCCGTGTCACGGAAAGGGCACACTTCATACCTCTTAAGTAATGTACCCGAAAGTAGACCAAGTGCTCTTGGAGGCTCTAAGACAGAGAGATGAATATCCCTTAAACAATTCTGCTCCTAAAGAAACTGCAATGTCAGCATTTATGAATTATCACTGTCCTTGACAGGCCCAAAGTACTGGAAGTACTGTGGTGCCTACCCTTGCCCATAATGCAAATCCAGATTTTCCTCTCTCTCTTTTTCTTGTTCTCTGTAGTTTGGCCTGCCTCACTGGTACTCTACTTGTGTGTTTAGTGGACCCAGTTTAGCATTTTCAAAGAAGCATGGGAAGGCAAAGGCAAAGACAGGCAAGCCTTGGAGACGGTTCCAATCCTGACCCAGAAGTAGTCCATCTCAGTTTGCGGGATCCCCTTAACTTCTCAAAGCTCCTCTAAACTTTCATTTCCTCAATTTTAAAATGAGGGTCTCTTGCAAGGAACGAATGAAGTAATAAGGCACTCAGCACACTTATTCCTTGGCAGATTTTGGAGGGGACATCTACTCTGTGCGGCCCAGGCCTAGCTGCTGGGGATAAAAGAGTGAGTGACACACAGCTACTGCCCCCAGTTTGCTCGCAGCTAGAGGAGGAGAAAGACAAGGAGCCCAGCAGCATCAGGACAGGAGAAGTCCTCTGTCCCTGGCAGCTGTTCATTACGTTGCACTGCGCGGGGTTTGGCATATCACAAAAGTCTGGTATGGTGTGTAGGTGAGGGGACAGACCCACAGTCATGAAGTGACTGCCCGAGTCGCCACATCAGGTGATGCTGGGCTGTGTCCAGGGCACAGGATTGCTGACTCCTTCTCTAGCAGTGCTTTTCCCAGGAGAGCACATTGC
This sequence comes from Physeter macrocephalus, assembly GCF_002837175.3. Classification (NCBI taxonomy): domain Eukaryota; kingdom Metazoa; phylum Chordata; class Mammalia; order Artiodactyla; family Physeteridae; genus Physeter; species Physeter macrocephalus. The sequence continues at coordinate 51,825,130 of NC_041221.1, forward strand.
CTCACTCTTGGTTTCCCAACTTGTTTACCCTAAAAGAACAACTTCACCACTTTGGACTTGATAAAAGGAAAAAAAGAGTTTCTTCCAACTTTTGCTCTATATATAATCTGGGCATGTGAGTGACTCCTTCAGTACTTGGAGTTATTGTAGTAATCATTGTCAGATTATAATCTCATCAAGATACTGAATGTTTTTGTTACCTGAAAACTTCCTTCTGTGAGATCTTCAACAGCTCATCTATTTCCTGTTAAATCAGGTAAAACAAAGCCTATACTTCCATCTGAGAGTCTTGGAAGAAACTCCAACATCTTCAACTTTGTTTAAGGCACATTCTCTGTGTTCTATGTGATCTATCACAGTAATAAAATATTAGATCATTAAAAAAAAGCCACTTGTGGAAAGAGAGATAGCAGAAATCCAGTAAGAGGTTTGCTTTTTCAAATTCTATTTTGGAAGACAATGACTTGGTAGGTGCAATGCTGTAAGATATAAAAAGGAACAGAACATATTGTTCAAATAAGCACCCACCTATGCAATTGATTTACTCTTCCATGTAAGAGTTACACCTGCATCATGCATCAGTGAATGCGCCAGGTAAATCAGGCTGGGTGAGTTTGGTCTAGCTTTGTGGCGAGGTGTTTCAAAGTGCCACTGGGTCCTACTGGTTTCAAACAGAATGCCCCATGCACCAAGGAAGGCCCACTCCCAACAGAATGCCCATGCATATACCAAGATAGGAGAAGCACCAAGCTTCTGGTGTTGAAATGGCCCTTATTCTTTCACTCCCTGGAAAGGAAGAGGTGGAGACCCAGGCTCCTGTAACCCAGCTGCCTTCTCTGTGTTCTCACAGGAAGAGTCCTCACTTCAAACCAAGCCTCTTATTGTTGGAATTCATCTACCCAATTGTCAGCTCTAGAAACCCATGACTCACGAAACAAATGATCTGGACCCAGTAACAGCAGTGTATAATTTTCCTACAGTAGATGAGATAGTGATTAGGGGAAAAATCAGCCTCTGGATTATTCCCCCACACTTGGGCCTCCAGGTAGAAGGTGTGCGATTTGCCTGTACACCTAAGCAGAAGTGATCAGCATTCCTGCCTTATCCTGGGAGACGTACACATTACATTATGATGATCCTTCCCCTCCCCTGGACTCTCATGTGATGTAAGTGCTTGATTGAAGAGTGGAGTCTCACGTATTGTGGCTGATTGCTTTACCATGTCCCTAGACTTCCTTTCCAGGACATACAATGAAGGCCCCATTCCCAATCCCATGGAAACCTAAAACGGTCTATTTAATCACTAGTATCAGAAAGTGTAATAAATAGCTAGTATTGATATATGCAGAGGGCAGGCCAAGTGCTTTGAATCAACATCTCATTCAGTTGCCTCCTGATTTTCTCATGAAAAGAGGAATAATATTATCGTCTCCATATTAGAGATGAGTAACCTGAGGTTTGGTAAAGCCAGGATTTGAACCTGATCCACAGCTTGTGCCCTGAACCCCTAAGCTCACCCTCTCTATAGGTGAAGAGCAAGGATAACATCTGAGGTAGAGTCTGATGGTAATTTCTATAGACCTGGGAAAGTATCTATGAATGATTATTAACTAAATGTGACCATCTGACAGTGGAACAGATGGCATCAAATGAAATCAAGTGGCCAGGGTTCACTCCGTAGCACTGTCTCCTACCTCTTGTGTCAATGTCAGCAGATTGTTTAATCTTTGTACCTGTTACCTCACCTGGAGCCTAGAGAATATCATTTACTTCCCCAGCTGGTGGTGTGCTGGGTCCAGCTCATACTGGCTTGTGAATCCACATTCAGTGATGTCAGTGATCCAGTGAATCCGTGTTAAGTGACTTGGTAGCTTAAAATCAGCCTTGGTGGAGGTATTTATACCACAGAGATTGGCAAATGCTACAAATCATGGCCCTTTTAAAATTATTATTCCAGAAAGACAATTGTTAAATATTAATACACCACTGGCTGTGACTCAAAGGGAGATACAGTGTGAATTGTCACATTCTAAAGGTAAACAAAGGCACACTAGGTACCCTAAAAAAAACTTCTATAAATATAGTCTTACCTAAGTCTTCCGTGAATCTTTTATCCCCATCATTCTGCGTTTGGGAAGACCTCTGAAAACATAACCATAGTGATTTTATATGTCACTACAAATATACAATTTTATTTTGTGTATTGTTTCTGTTATGAAAACACATATGCTCCTGTAACAGTCTGTTTCTGAACGCAGATACAAACATATAAGCCGTAAAGTGTATATATAAATGTTGTCAATTAGAAATATAAAATATAATGCCACGTATGTAATTTAAAATTCTCTACTAGTCACATTTTAAAAAAAAGAAATGGGGGATATAAGTTTTTAATATTTTATTCAGCAATCCAAATTACGATTTTAACGTATAGTCAACATAAACGTTATTGAAATATTTTGCATCCTTTTTTGTACCAAGCCTTCAAAATACATGTATATTTTATACTTACAGCACATCTCAATTCAGATCCTAACTTTTCATCAGAAATACTTGATCTGTACTTAGATTTATAAAATGTACAGCTGAAAAAGGTTTACATACCCAATCTGTTCTTAATATACTTAATTAAATATTTAATTGAAATATTTAATTAAAATTAAGTAAAATTTAGCTTATTTAACTCCTCAGTTGCACTAGCCACACTTCAAGTACTCAATAGTTATAGGTGACTGGTAGTAGCCGAACTGGTCAGCACAGGTGACCATATATGCTCTGTTTTTTGTTTTTTTATAAAAATGGAGATGTATTATATATACCACTCCCAAAGTTTTTTTTTCCCTCATACCGTACACATCTAAACTACTTTCCCACCCTATATTCCCCACTGGATCCCTGCGAGGAGAGAAATCTCAGCGAGAGTAATGATATCAATAATGTCTGTGAATTTCTTCTCCCTCACCGATGGGAAGGAGATAAATTGACCTAAGGCATTTTGTGTCTGACCAGTTTTCAAATGACCACCACCAAAAAGTGAATAATAACATGAACTCCAGATACAAACTGTTCAAATAAATACCTGCAGCTAACCAGAATGGATCATTTCAAATACCCTTTTGGATGAGCCTCTTCCTTTTTCAGTGCTGAGTTCTTAGAAAAGCTTCATCAGGAAATCAATGAGATTCAGTTTTGCAATATTTCATTAGTAATCAACACTAGCATTAGAAAGTACACATTTATTAGGTTATCTACCTGGAGTCTTGGTTTTGCAATATAAACAATTCTGCTTCTGTTGGGGTTTTTATTTTTTATTTTTTATTTTTTTTGCGGTATGCGGGCCTCTCACTGTTGTGGCCTCTCCCGTTGCGGGGCACAGGCTCCAGACGCGCAGGCTCAGCGGCTATGGCTCACGGGCCCAGCCGCTCCGCGGCACGTGGGATCTTCCCGGACCGGGGCACGAACCCATGTCCCCTGCATCGGCAGGCGGACTCTCAACCACTGCGCCACCAGGGAAGCCCTGTTGGGGTTTTTAAAATCAGCTCTCTCTCTTTCCATAGCAGAATCACTAGATCAGTAAAACAGACATTTGAGAAAACTTCTTATTTCTGATCAATTCAGCTGTCATTTTGATATTCTTTGTTACTTGGCCATAACAGAACTACAAGCTCCTAAATCTATTATTTTACTCCTCCCACTTATTAAAATGCTAACATCATACTTTTAAGGATGCTTTTGACCATTTTCCTTTTAAGTACTTGATACAGATCAGAGAATCAGAGGGTGTAGGTGGTTTTGGGTGGTGGTTCGTTTTGTCTCTGACAAATTACTAACCAGATATGATCACATTTTTTCCTGTATGGCTTCATATACTTTTTAATGTTACTTTTTTTTTTTTTTTTTTTCCTTGCGGTACGCGGGCCTCTCACTGCTGTGGCCTCTCCCGTTGCGGAGCACAGGCTCCGGACGCG
>NC_041221.1:51829530-51851049 GCF_002837175.3 Physeter macrocephalus
GCAGGCTCAGCGGCCATGGCTCACGGGCCCAGCCGCTCCGCGGCATGTGGGATCTTCCCGGACCGGGGCACGAACCCGCGTCCCCTGCATCGGCAGGCGGACTCTCAGCCACTGCGCCACCAGGGAAGCCCTAATGTTACTTTTAATAAAGATGACGTGGGGATTCTTCACAAAATAGTCTTGTCTTCACATTAAATTTGTCTGCTACTCGTCGTTTCTGTGTAGATATCTCTGAAATCCAGTAGTGATTTCTCTCTCAGTGGTTTTGATTGCTTTTATATTCTCCAGTGTGCCTTGTACAGTGCTAGCAGCCACTGGTAGTTCAACAGATACTTGCTAATTTTAAATTAAAGAGAATGGAACCAATGGCTTTCTTTGCCTGGAGTTGGTTTTAACATGTTGGGAAAAAATAGTGTATTTAATCTCCATCTCTTCTCATGTGTTTATGGACTATTTTATAGCCAAGGAACAAAAGTATATCATTGGCCTCACTGTGATTTGGAGGCCTCCTGTGCTGCGCAGTTTACAGAATTAAAACTCACGCCAGCTGGGTCACAGGGCTTTTCAAATGGCTCTCCCTTGAGGAAGCGGGGGGAGCCGGCAAAATGCCTCAGGCTCGTTGAGATCCGAATGGTGTGAGTTCCCTTCTGCAAAAATAGAAGCTCCTCCTTCCCCCACCCCAGTGAACATCGTGCCATGTGGCTATGGCCAAAGAATGCATAAATATCATTAGAAATTTAGAGAGGGATTTTCCCTAGGAAAATGCTGCGAACTTTAAAAACCCCGTAGACTAAGGTACAATTTAATAGATTCCTCTGAACAATGCCTGCCTCTAGTTAGATTATTATATCAGGAAAAGGAAATAAAGGGATTTTCTCCTGCTCACATCTGGCACATCACTGATAGATTAAAGTTCCAAACTTTGTGTGTTGGCACTCTGTCCTCTCCCAGGAACATTTTATCTCCTCCAGAACCTAATAAAAGAGGACCTTCTCATCTAGAAGCTGCCATGCAGCGCCCTGCATCGTTGAAGGGGAAAGCTTACAGTCAAATCGGCCCAGGCCAATGAACGTTCTGTTCATGTGATGGCACTAAAGAGAGTTCACTATGGGGGTGCAAGGAGAGGGGGGAGTGCAAAGGGGGCCGCTTTCGGAGCCATCCCCACTGAGCCAGCAACAGTGGACTGGGAGTGTTAGTCTCTAAGGAAACCCTTAGCCCTTACTGAATCCAGCCACATTGCTTTATCCTCTTCTCTGTTCGCACCCCTAGTTAGAGCCTTAGAGTTGTGAGTCCCTATGCCCTGCTCTCATTGGCAGTGACTGTTCTCTTCTATGTGGGAGGATGGCCGTTTTAAATACCTCCTTTTCTGCTGTCGGAGTGTGCAAATAGGTTTCTGGTTAATTTTGCTTTGGGGATTCTGATTTGTGAGATAGAATGTATTCTGTGGAGATGTGTTTGGCTCATAAAGAAACTGTTGCAATAATCAGTTCCTTATTTGGGAGAAGCGAAGTTCATTTGTAGGCAGCAGCTTTCAAAAGATTGGGGATGGGAGGGCGCCAACTACGATTCATCTGAAGCAAAGTTCACTTGTCTCTGTCATCTGCCAAGTCTCTTCGAGAATTTCGAAGAGGTAACTTCGAAACCAGGGGAAGCATCCTTCTGAGAAATGCAAACCTGTTCGTATCCTTGTTCAGCTGGGGAGCATACAGTATTGCCTGGGAATGGGACTCACTGTTACAACCCAACATCAAGAGAGCCTGTGGCAGAGGAGGGAGGCTTCTTTACCCGACACATGGTGTGTTGAGAGATGGCGAGTAAATCTAGCACTATGTACAGAATCCAGTTCCTCAGTGCTTTTCCTCCTTAAAAAAATACTTGTAAAATAGAATTTAAAAGGAAATATCCAGTTACCCAGAGGATAGCATTTTCAACCTGTAATGTATTTGTTTTTAGCCTTTTTATGTATTTCTGCTGTAGACTTCAAACTATGATTACAATGGCCTGTTCACTTAGGAGTAAAGGACCTTGGGAGAGAAGCTCAGTGAAAGTAGCTGAGGATGATGCAAGGCCATGAGCCCAGAGCCTTCCAGGTTAAGAATTTAAAACATGGGTGTTATAATAACCACAACTCACATTAGTCTGAACTCTCATCTACGCCGTCACACTCAGTCCTGTGAATGACCCCATGGGTCAGTGTATATGGGGCATCCTCACGCATGTGGGCTACACCTGGGTATTCAGACGCGGGGGGAGATTCCATTCACCTAGAGGTGTCTTCTTAGAATTTTTTAACAACGTTAAAATCATATAGAATTTTAAAAATGATGCATCATGCACTGTCTAGAAATGAAAGTGTAGAGTGTGAGACATTTACTACCTATTCAGAATTACACAGCCATTACCCGGACCACAGCATTCCACTCTCCGTGAAAACAAACATTTGTGTTCATCGTTTCAGTTTGATTAGGGGTAGCAGAAGGGCTATTTTATTACTGTCAAGAATGTACAGTAATAAAAATAAGTCCAATGCAGGCACTGGTGGAGCTCCCAGTATGATGATCAGATTTGCCTGAGTGACTTGTAAAGTACCGTAATTTCATGGAAATATTGCAGCTAAGCTTTAAAGTAGTTGGCGTGAGTCGTCAGATGTAGCAACAGCTCTCCAAAGCGCAGTCTGCTGAGTTCATTTTAAGCCAGCCAAAACTGTCTCTTTAGAGATCCAGGAGGTGGACACCTGGTTTGTTTATTCCCAAGAAGCTTCATTTCCTCCAGGTAAAGGTGTGTGCTGGCTGAGGCATGCTGATCTGCTCCCCCATTCATCAAACGGAAGGCTTCAAGGTGTGGCCACACTTGGGATTCCAAATGGCTAGCCCAGCCACAAACTGACCCTTCTTAGAGTCTGAGGTGTTCACATTCCTGGGCCTTTCAGAGACCACATTCCTCCTGAAACCCACAAGGACACCAGGTGTCCTAGGGGAGGCCACCTAGGAAGCACCAGTGTTTTGTTTTCTTTTGCTTCTCACCCCCTTACTGCTGCCTTCTGGTTAAACCTCCTTAGGATGGCTCATTAGCACAGTGTTTTGAGTGTTAATTGAGCTCTTTTGTTCCCTGGGCCACACACTGGAGAAGTTTTACTACTACTGAAGTGGGTTGTTTTGTTTTCCCTTTTATGGGCTGTCCAGCTCAAGGCCCCTTGCTTGGTGATACTGCTGAAGAGTTTCTATTTCCAGATCAGATTAAAGTGAACCACACTGGCCCTGTTATGGAAGCAATGCGTGGGGGTCATTTGTTGTGTGGTGGTCCTATGGCTGCCGGCCGGGATGTGAAAATCTCTAGTGTCCATGTTATTTCCTGAGGCAGGCACCCACCGGAAGTAGAATTTATTACAACCTGCTGTTTGCTCTCATGAAAAGTATGACAATGTGAGACTCTAGGGCAGTGAAAGACTTACACAGATTCCTTCTAGAGCTGCCGTGCATGTCAACTCATTCATAATTTAGCCAGTCTTTAATCAATTTTTAATGAAAATAGTCTGCTTTTAATTGCTTAGCTTTATCTTATTCCTCTTTGTGTGATTGCAGGTCCTACAGGTATGGCTCTCTGGCAACTGCTGTTGACCTTGGCAGTGGCAGGCTCAAGTGATGCTTTTTCTGGGAGTCAAGGTGAGTTCTGCGTTTCCATTCCCACCCACAGTGTTTTGAAACCACACTGAACTTTATTTGTTAAATCTAAGTTCTTTGTATGATGTAATTAGAAGAGGTAAGTTTTAGTAGCAGTAAATAGAAAACCTGTTGTAGCTTTAAAATCACAAACCAGGAGGACGTTTCTGGGGATGTTTTTAGGAGGAAAGCAGTAGTCAGCTTTGGCATCTGATGTTTCCACGTCAAAAATAAATGCTGCAAATCATGCTGAGGGCATTTCTGGTGAAGGCAAGCCAGGTCTCTTGGTCCTCAGGCTCTGGGAGAGAGATTGAAATCGCACTGAAGGATTATTAACATATTGATCACTCAGCTCATCTGTGGCTAAGGATATCATAGCCTATTTCCAGAGCTCAGAATTAAGTCCTCTTAATCATATTCTCTGAGAGTGGAAATTGCAGATTTCAAATAAATTTTACCTCTTACTCTCTGGGTGATTACCATTTGGCTAAATCTGAAGGAGGAAACACCCGAAATAGTTGGATAATATACTCAAAGTCACGAGTTTCCTTGGCCATCTCTGTAATTCTCCCTCCCTCTTTATACCCTCTTCCTATTGGAAGCGTTGCCATATATTCAAACTTAGGTCTCATACAGCAATAACTGGAACAGGAGAGAAATGAAAGGGAATGAAAAGTATTTTTCTGCCCAGAAAGAAAACTGTGCTCGTAACGAGGGTGGGAGACGTTTTAAAATATCATCTTGAGTACTTGATTGTTTTTCTTGCTTGAGCTTGAACAAAGGAAAGAAATCATCATTTCTCCTATTCTGTGACACCACAGTCACTTGTTTCTTTAAGAACGGCCAACTCCCCTACTTAGCAGGCAACTCATCTTGGAAAACACAGTTTAGCAGCAGAAGTAGTGCCTTAAAATGTCCTCCCTGACCTTCGAGCCAAAAATAAATCCCTAGTAGTGAGCTGCTGAGGGCAACCAGAGTAACTGAGAAAACAAGAAGTGTAAAATATGTTATTTTATCTCCTAAAACAATTTTAAAATATTTATAGGAAAGAAGTCATAATTGTTTGAAATATTTTGGGGTCTCTCTGGTGTTATAATGTCAACATTTTGCAAGTCAAACATGGAGGGAATTGCAGGCTCCATGTCAGCAGCTTTTCCCATGGCTGGTTTTAGACCCTGGTTCTGAGCCAAAGAATTACAGCTGAGATCCTCTGCTATTCCAAAGTCACGGTGGTTAGGTCTCTACTTTCTTCATTAAGGTGACTTTCACTCCACTGGGCAAGGCTCGAGGAATTTAAAAGACTTGTGAAATGAAAAGTGTGGCAAGGGAAATCTTGAAAGAAAATTTAAAATGTATCCCCAGCTAAAAGACTAGAGCTCAAGTTACATTTTTGACCTAGAGAGTCTGCAAAGAGCACCTATTTCAACTGCTTTGACATTTTAGCAAGCCTTTAACTTCATAGAGGAAACAAAACCATTAGCTGGTTTTATGTTTGCTTTTTTTTTTTTTGATAGTTTGTGTTTGCTTTGTTTATTTGGGGGGATAAGAAAATGCAATGGTTTACAGTAAATACAAATCACATAGTTTAACATTACTTACACATACTAAGTAATTTAGCAAAGGAAAAAAGTTTCTTCTTTTCTTTTGCTTAGTAGGCTAACCAAAATTCCTTTGGAATATGTGGCTACTCCAAAATTCTTACCTTAAAATGGCCTGGGGATCGTTAAGGACGCGGTATGATGTTTATATAAGAAGGTGCAGATGAGCATGTTTGAACACGAGCGTGTGTGTGTGTTTGCTGGCGCTGGCCATTTATCCGATGAGTTCAGCCAGAGTGATCTCCTGATATGACATGGATTGAATCTCAGATGACATTCGTGGGCCATGTGTTTCTTTTTCTGCCAGGTCTGGATTGTACCCAAATCACTTTATTTTTATTTTCTCTCCCATTGTATGAGGCAGACTAAAAATGTAAGAGAGGACTTAAAAAAAAAAGGTGCTACTGTAGTTTCACCAGCCATTCATTGAATTAAGTTTAGTCAGTGGAAGAGGTGGCACTGCTGAGGAAAGGAACTGGGAAGCATCACGGGGAGAAAAGCTGCCCAGGCGCTGGGAGGAGATGACAGATCTGCATGCCTGAGGAATGTTGGCACTTGAAGCCTTGAGCAGGGCTCTTCTTGCTTAGGCAGATGAGCAATTTAAAATATGCTGGCCCTAAAAGGATTTTTTTATTAAGTCTAATTGCCCTCTTGGAAATTTAATGAGAACTAAGCATCGAACAGTGCCACCATTGTATTAGCTAAAGTGTTATAATTGATGCTCTCTGTTTGTCTTTCATCCTTAATATTAATTAGTCTTTACATCTGATCCTCAAGGCAGGTTACATACTCTCAGGGAGAATTTCTTTCTTTTTCTTTTTTTTCTGGATGTACCACAGTTTATTTCATTTTTAAAATTAAAATATAGTTGATTTACAATATTATATTAGTTTCAGGTGTACAGCCTAGTGACTTGGTACTTTTATAGATTATATTCCATTCCAAGTTATTACAAAATGATGGCAATAATTCCCCATGCTGTACAATAGATCCGTTTGGCTTATCTATTTTATATATAGTAGTTAGTACCTCTTAATCCCATACCCCTATCTTGCCCCTCTTCCCTCCCCTCTCCCCACTGGTAACTACTATTTCGTTCTCTGTATCTGTGAGTCTGTTTCTCTTTTGCTATATACATTTGTTAGTTTTATTTTTTAGATTTCACAAATAAGTGATATCACACAGTATTTGTCTTTCTCTGTCTGACTTTTTTCACTAAGCATAATACCCTCCAGGTCCATCCACGTTGCTGCAAATGGCAGAATTTCGTTCTTTTTTTTAATGGCTGAGTAATATTCCATTGTGTATATATACCATATCCTTTTTTATCAGTTTGTCTGTTGATGGACACTTGGGTTGCTTCCATGTCTTGGCTATTGTAAATAGTGCTACTATGAACACCGGGGTGCACGTGTCTTTTCAAATTAGTGTTTTCCTTTTTTCTGGATATATACCTAGGAGTGGAGTTGATGGATCATACGGTAGTTCTATTTTTAGTTTTTTGAAGAACTGCCGTACTGTTTTCCATAGTGGCTGCCCCAATTTACATTCCCACCAACAGTGTAGAAGTGTTCTCAGGAAGAATTTCTTATTCCAAAATCAGGAATGAGCAACAACGTTTCATTTTCAGAGGGCTTCACAGGGTTGAACTGTCAACCGGTTGCATCAAAACTGCTGCTCCTGGGCTTCCCTGGTGGCGCAGTGGTTGGGAATCTGCCTGCCAATGCAGGGGACACGGGTTCAAGCCCTGGTCCAGGAAGATCCCACATGCTGCCGAGCAACTAAGCCTGTGCGCCACAGCTACTGAGCCTGGACTCCAGAGCCCAGGAGTCACAACTACTGAGCCCATGAGCCTAGAGCCCGTGCTCCGCAACAAGAGAAGCCACCGCAACGAGAAGCCTGCGCGCCGCAACGAAGAGTAGCCCCCGCTCACCGCAACTAGAAAAAGCCTGTGCGTGGCAACGAAGACCCAATGCAGCCAAGAATGAGTAAAAATAAAAATTAATTAATTAAAAAAGAAACTGCTGCTTCTGCAAAGATAATTTTAACGAGAAATGTGTTTAAAGACTTAATGGATACAAATATTCTTCTGAGGAGCGCCTGTTATACGTTGTTATACCTCTCCTATTTCTGTTGGTCCACAAGTGAGCATCCTCTTTGACCTCAGCAGTGTAAGGTGGGAGCAGGCTAGTCCCGACCTGAAGAAGTTCAGTCTAGTTAGGATATGAGAAACTTCTAGAAATTAATGAGAGACTGTATAGTTTTAAGGTCTAGATTGTGTGATGAATACAGACGGCCAAGATGCTCTAAAAAAGGCTAAATTAAGGTGGCCTGGAATAGTTAATTCAACAAATTCAATGTACAGATATTTCTTTAGAGCTTTCCATTTTTAAAGATTGAAATTACAGCTATGAGGAAAACAGTGATTCTTCCCTCAAGGAATTTATCATGACTTAAGAGATCAGGAATATGTATAAAGAATTACTGTATGAAGCAGAATGTATTAACTATAGAAATAGTGGCCTGAACTACACTCTTTAAGAGGAGTGAAGAGAGGAGAGTCACCTCAGGGTGTGGTGAAGCAGAGAGAACTTCACAGGGGAGGTTGGTGTTATTTCAGCAGATATTAGGATACTGGGTTAAGACTTTGAAAGGCCTAGAAGAGCAGGGAGTGGCTGCAGGAATAGCATGTGTGATAAAGGAACAACATAAAAGACGTGCACAGGTGTAGATATGAGGTGTACGCGGAGAACAATTCAGCCAGTCACTGGGTTTACGCTGTGTCTGGGGCACTGTGCTAGGAGTGAGTAGTTCTATGTCACACACACAGCATCCAACAGAGGTTTTTTGAGCACTTGCTTTGTGGAAGGCGTACGATTAATTTGGCCAGAGTGCATGGTACATGAGCACTGTGTTTGTAATTATTCCCTTTGGACGTAAACTTAGGTCAATGAACTCGAGTTAAATTACAGAAGGTCTAGAAATGGCAAAAGCTTCATGGAAAAGACAAGTCTTGCTGGGTCTTGAAGGATGGGTAGTATTTTGGAGAGGAAGCAAGTCATAGTTCTTAAAGTTGTAGGCCAGGTAAGAGGTTCATGATGGTACTCTGTGTGTGTGTGTGTGTGTGTGTGTGTGTGTGTGTGTGTGTGTGTGTGTGTGTGATATTTATATAAAGCATATACAGGGAATTCCCTGCAGGTCTAGTGGTTAGGATTCCGCGCTTTCACTGCCAGGGCCCGGGTCTGATCCCTGGTCGGGGAACCAAGATCCCGCAAGCCACATGGCGCAGCCAAAAAAAAAAAAACTATGTGTAATATATGTGTGTGTATATACATGGCATGGTTTGCATGCAAAGCACATAATTAGTATCTTATCACTCTAAGTATCATTCCATACCAGTCAAGATAAAAAACTTACACTAGGAGTGAGATGCCATGTCCCAAAGGAACCAGGATCCCCCAAATAATGTTCTTTGTATACCTTTGAACATTTTTCATAAACTTAGGCAAACACACACAGCGCTTGTGTGAAAGAAAAGACAATTCTATTCTCATTGCTAACAGATAGGAAATAATGACACAGTGGCAGGAACATTTTATTTTTTTTAAATAAACCTTACACTTTCATGCCCCTTTGCTGGTGAAGCTCCACAGAGCCCTAAGAGCTTCAGGACATACAGGATATATTTCAAGCAAGTATCAGAGTCATGGCTGTAGTTGGTAAACAGTGAAGCGTGAGCCTGTTAAAAATGTTTTCAAGAAGGAAAAACGCGCACTTTCCTTGAACGCACACTGGAAGTGAGGGAGAAAGCCATAGAGCTTAAGATTACTGCTGTCTTTACTTCAAGAGGCAAGAAGAAAACTTAGTCTCTTCTAGTGCCATGGACATTAGTAGACCTACATCACCTGGTCTTCCTGGTGTCACAGATGCTATGATGCCCGAGTTCAGGTCATAGCAGGCCAGGCGACGGAGCTTCTGGTCTCGTCTACCTGGATGATGCCAATGGGAGATATGCATAGACCTTTGTGTGTGATGAGGACTTTTAGCAAGTTTTTATCGAGCACGTTTATGTTTGTTTTGTTTTGTTTTGTTTTTTTTTGCGGCACGCGGGCCTCTCACCGCTGTGGCCTCTCCCGTTGCGATCTTCCCGGACCCGGGGCACGAACCCGTGTCCCCTGCATCGGCAGGTGGACTCTCAACCACTGCACCACCAGGGAAGCCCTCGAGCACGTTTATGGATTCAAGGATGAATTTTGAATTTATGTTTCTACCTTTAAGGAGCTCATGGTCTATAGAAGAGAAGACAGATAAGTAAACCTAATTTAATCATGGCTCCCTAAGTTTACTAAAGAGTTTTAAGCAGGGTAATAATACCGTTAGATTGTCCTTTTGGAAATACAGCTGGTAATCAAGTCAAAGTGTATTGGAGAGCAATGAATGCGGAGGAAGATGGTTGTAATAGGTTAGGAGAGACGATGCAGGTGTGCCAGTGGTGGCTAAAACAAAATAGATGGATTATAGACAGATGTTGCGGAGTACTCAGAGTCCAATTACATGTGGATTTTTTCCAGTTACATGTTATCAACATCAGCAGTGACTCATTTTTAGTAGAGTGAAGCCCTGGAACACAGCTCAGCCTATTAGCAGTGAAGTGGTACTGGAATGGAACAGCTCTGTGGAGGGGGAAACACTGAGACTGATGACAGCAGAGTATCTAAGCAAACTTTCTTTTGTGCCATTTCCCAGAACCCCTCCTGCCTGTGCCCAGCCCAGGTCCCACGCTGTCTGCTCCCCTCTGCAGTGTGTCTGTGCGATGGCTTGGTCACTGTGCCCTGAGGGTCCGCAGCGGGGACAAAGGCCTGACTCCATACCTATGTGGTCTCTGCACATTCATGACTCGATCCCGAGACCTTGACATACCCCCAGATATTTGATCATCCCTAGAATATGTACTTACCTCATGGAATGCAATAAAATATACGCAGGATGAGTCAAGGGCAGCAGAGTTACGCACTGAGCAGAATCTGGGAGGTCGGCGAGGCTTACACAGTAGCTACGTGACTCACCTCTGTGAAGCAGCTGGAAGTGTGAGTGATGAGGTTTGTGCCTCAGCTAATTAGTATTAAAAGGACTGGGACCACCCAAGAATAGCCTGAACCTTGAACGTTCAGGTCACACATGCCAATGATGAGCCATACTTCCAATCTTCTACCTTAGATTACAGGACAATCTGCCAACCATTGCAGGACAAGAGCCGGTCCTGGTGTGCAAAATGTCTCCACACCACTTTGGTTCAGTTGCCTAAACTAGGGCTTCTGTTATGGGAGGACAGGAACGGGGCTGACAGAATGTGTTTGATGTGTGGTGCCGGCCCACCGGCTCTTGTTCATTGACACACCTGGGTTTCTGCCTCTAGTGGAAGCTAACCCAAGTTTAACTGTGCAGAAGTCCACACTGGCTTGGACTGGCCCGGCCAGCCTCTCCCTGCCTGATATCCTCCACAACTAGGGCCCCAGGGTCCCTCAATCACCCAGCATCTTTTCCCTAGGAAAACCCTCTCAGGAAGAACCTGTGGGTGGTGGTTTTCTTCTCACCTTGATTTTAAGTCAGTGTGTTACTTTGGTTTAGTTTAAACCCGTAACCTTCAACTCGATGATATAGAATTCTAGGCGTTTCAGAGCCACCCGCAAAGGCATCTTCGGGGGCCTATCCCCTGCTCCTTGTAACTGCCTGCTACACATAGTTATGGATGTCTAACTTGTCACACCAGCAGCCACAGCCCAAGGACCACCATCAGTCTTCACAAGCAGCAGGCATCAGGGTCCCATTTGGGCTCTTCCAGAAACACTCACAGGCTGTCAACACTGTCATCCCTCAGACTCAGAGCGAAGCTTCCTCCTCGTCTGTAGTTAGCAGCATACGGGTGGTGATGATGTGTGACATAAACACACTATGAAATCGGATGCAACTGATCGTACAGAGAGGATTCCGTGGCGCCCCATCCGGCCGGCACCGCGCAGACCGGGAGGCCCGGGGGCCTGGAGCACTTCTTCGACCTCAGCTGCAAATCAGTCTTCTGTGGTCTGTATTTCCCAAATTCGTCCAAAGTGAATCCACGATATTTCATCAGATACATCTATCAGGAATCTCTGTTTCTGTTTCTGTCACAACGTACCAGCCTTAAGCCTTAACGTTAACTAATTACAGCGTCTGTGTTACAGCTCCACAGCAGGGTTGCAGGTATTAGAGTGTGGAGGCGCGTGTCCCAACCACGGAGGGGATATTTCAGGATGTTGTTTGTTGTTTTAGAAGCTTTCCCCAAGATGCGGGACACAGGGATGGACAGAAGGGCAGCCAGTGGTGGAGGATCAGGGGTTTGGGGAGGCGACATTTGTTTTGTGTCTCTCTTCTAAATGAAGTCGTTGTGACATCTGCGTTTTAAGTCACTAAGCCTGACTTCCTGGAAAGCTCTTAGCGAGGAATAGAAAGACCTAGATTAACTTCTGTGCATACCATGGCCATATATGCGTGTCAAACTTGTGTTTATATAGCCATTATAGGTGTGAAATCCAGACAAATTCTGGATTGAGCTTGAAATATAGACAATTTGTTTTCGAATGATTGACAAAATGACCACTGCGTACTCTGTGTAATAAATTGTTATGGGTTAAAACTCACTAGACCGGGCTTCCCTGGTGGTGCAGTGGTTGAGAGTCCGCCTGCCGACGCAGGGTACACGGGTTCGTGCCCCGGTCCGGGAGGATCCCACGTGCCGCGGAGCGGCTGGGCCCGTGAGCCGTGGCCGCTGAGCCTGCGCGTCCGGAGCCTGTGCTCCGCAACGGGAGAGGCCGCAGCAGTGGGAGGCCCGCGAACCACAAAAAAAAAAACAAACAAAAAAAAAACACCTCACTAGACCTGAAAATTCATGGAGGATGTTTTGTTCACCCCTGTATCCCCTCCTCTAGCATTCTGACACATGGAGTAGATCTTCATTTTATTTAAGGGAATCAACATCTAAATCCTGACCTGGAACTTTCCCAGAAATTGTCCACAATTGTCACTAATGCTCTGTTATGTCCAGCCTTAACCAGGGCAGAGGCTGGATTTGGACCCCCTTCCAGTAGAAAGTGTCTGGAAATAGCTGTGCAACTGGAGAAGCTATTCTCCAAGAAGCCCCAAGTATCCCTGTGCCCTACCTGAAGCCCTGATTTGTGGCCTTTCCCTGTGGATGGAATGCTCTCATTTTCCTGCTATATACTTCAGATGCACCCAGGGTCAGAACTTTGCCCAACACACCAATGCCTGGGAGCCTGATGCCCTTTATAAGTCTTGCCAACCTTTTCCTAGGTGACTGGACGCTGTACCCCATGCACCAGCTACTGGCCAACATCCTGCACTGAATAAATCAGTCACCCGGGGCTTCCCTGGTGGCGCAGTGGTTGAGGGTCCGCCTGCCAATGCGGGGGACGCGGGTTCGTGCCCCGGTCCGGGAAGATCCCACATGCCAGGAGTGGCTGGGCCCGTGAGCCATGGCCGCCGAGCCTGCGCGTCCGGAGCCTGTGCTCCACAACGGGAGAGGCCACAACAGTGAGAGGCCCGAGTACCGCAAAAAAACAAACAAACCAGTCACCCAGCACCTACCCCTGACACCACCTTTATCTGTGCCCCACCTACCTGATTAAATCTCCTCAAATATTGACAGAGAGGTATAATGAGGCCTGCAGATTCCAAATTCAAGTTTTCTCTGCCCCTTCAGACATTGAACTTTAGATTACGAAAGACCATGACTAGGGATCTTATGGAGAGCTAGATCAGTTTTCCCAGCCTCATCCCTTAAATATCAGGTTTTTCCAGTTTCCAATGAGAGCCTATCTTGAAGTATGAAACTCTCAAAATTAAATCAGGTATATGATAACATCCTTAATTTCTTCATCCATGAATATGGGAAAAAGTTGTATTTTGTGTGATCTAATCTTTTAGTAAAATCTTGCAAATTTGTAAAAGGAGAAATAACGTTCAGAATATTTGACTTGTGGATAGCTGTGTGTTATTAAGTATTAATAGACCTACATTAGTGGAGATTGAATTGGTGATGTTTACCACGCCTGGCTTCCCCCTAACTGAGAGCTCAGTTTTTTAGGAAAGGACCGTTTTGTGGCTGTGTAACATTCAGGACCAGTCCTCCTTCCTCCGCTACCCAACCAGTGGGCCAGCTGCTTCCTTGGTTGAAGCAAGAAGCACCATGCTTTTTTTTTTTTTTTTTAAAGAGAGCAGGGCAGTCAGGGAAGTGGGGGAACCAGTCAAAGAGCCCTGCCCCATGTCAGGGCACAGTCGGGTCAGATTAGCTTGTGAGGTGGAGAATGCAGTGAAGTACCGAGATGCTGTGCTCAGACAGCCCAGGCCAAGTTTACGAACTGGTTTGTGATTGTGCCCGGCTTCCCTTGTGAGCCGTGCCAGCACCATAGTCTCTGGGTGTTTGCTCTGAACTTCATAAGCATGGCTGACTAGCTCTCTCTCCCTTTGTAGCTATCTCTAAGCCTGACTTCCTGGAAAGCTCTTATCGAGGAATAGAAAGACCTAGATTAACTTCTGTGCATACCATTGCCATACGGACATGCAGGCTCAGTGGCCATGGCTCACGGGCCTGGCCGCTCCGTGGCATGTGGGATCCTCCCGGACTGGGGCACGAACCTGTGTCCCCTGCATCGGCAGGCGGACTCTCAACCACTGCGCCACCAGGGAAGCCCTAAAAGCCTGTATTTTTATGTCTTAAAATCTTACCTGAAGGAAAAAATATTAAAGACCAAAAAGGATATGTAGCACTTTCATTAACATGAGATGTTTCTAAAATGAAACTAATCCCTAACCGTCAAATTTGGGCAGAGGGTGATTTCTCCAACATGTTGGTTGAGAGTGGGTTGCTACAGACCCAAAGTCAGAAGCCTTTGACGTGGCGGAGAGTCAATGGATGCCTTAAAGCAGAAGGTAGAAGGAAGAGGCTGAAATTCCAGGCTGAAATGAGGGCACCGTGGCGGTCACTGAGCCCACAGTTGGTATTCAATAAATACCATGTAGATTACTGATTGATTTCTGCAGTTAGTTGCTAGGAGCCCAGTTTGATCTGCACTTGACTTGGTTATGCACAGTGTCCCTCTGGTTCTGTGGTCTTGCCCTTGGCTGTCACTTCTTTGGGGCAGCAGCAATCAGCCAGAGGCTTAGACCATCAGAGGGTAAAGGGGGCCTGTGAAGGAACTCTGGAGGGTTAGGAGAGAGGCTGGTCAGATGGCCTTGGCTGGTACTCAGAGAACATACAGAGATGCTTAGAGAGTAGGGCCAGTAAGCAAGTCTCTGCACCAGTCATATCTGATTCCTGCTTCCATCTTTGCCATCATCAGGAGAAGCAGTGTAGATTGGGGATTTTAGAGCATTGATCTTGAACTTTGTCAGAATTGAGTTTGGATCCCAGATCTATCATTAATGAGTTGTGTGATTTTTTTTTAGGTCGAGTTCCCCAGAAGCCAGATGCTGAGACAAGGGTTCAAATGAAAGTGAATTATTAGAAAAATATTCCAGGGGGAAACTGACAGGGAGTAGGGAAATGAGACAGGGAAAAGGCTAAGACAGGAAAATAAAAAACAAGCAAGAATGCAATGTCAAGTGTTATCCCACGGTGGAGTGGATGGTGGGGATGGCATCTGGCTCGGTCCCCTCTAGAAGTAGTGCTTCAAGTTGTCCAGAACAGCCCTCAGTTGATGGTTAAGGGCGACCCTTGGAGGTCATAAATTCCTAGGCACTATCAGCTCTCCAAGTGCAGGTCAAGATGGTTCCAGGTGCCGACAGAGACACAGGTGCCGGGTGTTGGGAGTGAAAGCACACAGGGAGTCCATGTGCACATAAATGGTTATGGGATCTATATCAGCAGAGCACTGACAGCATGTACTACAAAGGCTTTCGTAGTTTCTTACACTTTCTGAGCCTCAGTTTTCTCTGTTAAATGGGAGGAAAAGAACTTGTTTAAAACCATCAAGGGGGTAACAATAGTAAAGCACCTGCTGAGATGACACAGGAAAAGCACATAAGTAGTCAACAACTGGTAACTCTTATTGGCCTCAGGTTGAGTTACTCCAAACCCTGAGGCCTTAAATAAACATGCAAACTAAACAGACATGTAGAATTTGAATTTTAACAATATATGCCTAAAAGGAGCAGTTCAGTTGCACAAGAAAGTTTTGGAAGTTAAAGATAATTTTAATAATGACTCCAGAAAACTGTCTAGAAGAGGATTCTAATGTTTAAGATGCTTTCAACAATAGAACTAAGGCATGATGGCATAAACTTTGAGGAAACAGGACACTGTTCTATATTTATAGTTTTAACAATGAATGCTCAGAGGCTAAGTGTGATAAAAAACCTTAGTGCTCTAGTTCTTATACTTTTAATAAAATTGAATATGATCAGTACAGCAAGTGGGTCTGGAGTGAGTTGACTCTGATGCTGGGAGTGACAACGGGCAAGTCAGTTGAGTTCAACGAGCGTTCTTTGAGCATTTGCCAAATGGCAGACACGAGACCAAGAGGAATGAGGCAGAGTTTCCCAGGTTAGTCACCAGGTGAACTGGGGATGTAGGGAGAGAGAATTAAAACCGGTTCATTGCAAGAAAAATAGAAGCATTTCATGGATCCAATTTTAAGTACTTGATACTTGTAACCTTGGTTAATTCCCACAGCAATGGTAAGAGGAAAGTTCCATTATTACCCTACTTTAGGAAAGGACACCAAGAATAGTTATGTAACTAGTTTACATAACTAGTGAAGGCCAACGTGAGAGTCCAATCCAGGCAGTCTGACCCCGGAGTCAGACTGCCTCACGTGTCTTAGGATTTCCGTGGTACCTCACTATGTGTAGTACTCACCTCTGCAGCAATTCCAGCTGAACTCTGGAAGTTGCATTTGTTTCACTTACTCAGCCAAGGTCAAGAATCATAGTTATGTCAAAGCAACAGGAGGTGATTCCATGAACTCCTTCTCTAAATCCTCTAAGATTCAGATTCATTAAGTTTAATGTAGTACTTGGGCTTTTAATGTTGACCTCATTATTTCATATATAAGTATTGATACTTATATATACTTATATACAAATGTAAAACTTATGATGAGGCATGGGTAGTTTCCTCAAAGCAAATGGGCATCTCTTCCCAAGGTCATATCAGTAGCCAGAGTTTGTGAGGACAAGGCCACCTCTTCTCCTTTGAAAAAAATCCTTGAAAGGTACGTCCTGGGCCACCGGGCAACCCCGTCTGGTACTGTGCAGCCCTGTTAGGTGTGCAGGACTCTCCCTGCATTGTTCTAAGGAGGTTCAAGAACTGTCTTATGAAGTCTTATGAAATCAACTCTGGGTTTTCTCTTCTGATCACTCCTGGATTCTCCACAAATGCAGAAGCTGTCAAAGTAAAGGAAAGCCAACTACTAACATGCCTAGAGAATTATTCTACTATACACACTCACTATTATAGCATGTACTTTTGCCTGTTTCTAAGACTGTACCTCCTTACCCAAAGCTTTTCCCATCGTCACTGTATTAACATTTCCTATTTTGTACACAGGACTTGTGTTGGTATAACATTGTTCCTACACGATTTCCTGATAAGATTTGTCCATACAAATCAGTGGACGTGAAACCAAGCTTATATGAACAAGAGTCTTCCATTCACTGGAATTTTTGTGTTGCCCTTTTAAGGTAAAGGGGCACATTGTCAGAAAAGAAAACTGTACCAAGAAATTATTTTAAAACAAATTTGGAGTATCTTTCTTGCCATCAGTGATCTCACCTAATGGTGTGATGGGAAAAAAACATCAACCAATCACCAACTCTGGGTTATGAGTCCAGTTGCATCAGTAATCAGTTCTGTGGTTATGGGCAAAAGCTGTTCATTTCTATAAACTCAGTTGCTGATATATGAATAAAACTTTTCAGAGAGAAAAAATCAAATCTGTCCCTCTCAACTCCAAAATTATTTTTTCTATTATTTCTTAGATACAGATGTGGTACCCAGCTAGGGATTCCTTCATGCCAAGCCCTGTCTGAAGGTCTTTGTGATAGACTTTCTTCTCCTGAGCTTTTTTTTTTTTTTTTTTAAATTAGTGACTAGAGTGAGGGCGAGGAAGGCAGACTCACCAAATCTACAGATGATGCAAAGCCAAGGATAGGTAATGTGCTGAAGCACAGACATAGGATTCAAGATATCCTGACAGCCTCAGTAGTGGGCCAAAAACTGCAAGATAAAATTTGATAGGGATAAATGTAAAGGCCTGTGTTTAGGTTTTATAAAATCATAAATGAAGTGACAGTCCTGACTCACAGCAAGTCCTCTGTAAAAGACTTGAAGTTATTTAGGTCATTGCAAATATATAATTTAACTCACCTGTTACAGTGTAGCTACCAAAGTAAGATAAGATAGCTCAGGCTGCCTTAATAGAAACAAGAGGGTCTAGAACAAGTAAACTCTGGACTTGTTCAGAGTCCAACTCTGGACTCTGCACTGGCCACAACATATCTAGAATAGTCTGGTGAGTTCCAGATATCGAGATTTAAGAAAGATACTGATAAACCAGAACAAAATAATCTTAATGGTGAAAACTCTTGAAATCACACAACAGGAACTGGAGATGTTTAGTCTGAGGGTGATGAAGGGGCAATGGCAAGGTATTTGTTTTAAAAATGTATCTTGTTGATGAGGGCTTTAATCAACTGTGTTTAGAAAGCATGGAGAAATAACATACCAAAAAGGTAGACTTTGGGAACCAAACATGTGCATGTATGAGTTTCAGCTCTGTAAGTTTCAACTCTGTGACTGAGTCATTTCTCAGCATATCCGTTTCCCATCTTGAAATAGGGGTAATAATATCTTGCTCAGAAAGCCATCCATGAGAGTTAGATGAGCTGGCACGTTAAGTACCTGGCATAGTTATTGGTAAGAGTTAGGTTTTTTGTGAAGGCTAATCTCTTCTTTGTTTACCTTCCCTTCAAGAGGGGAAGAAGGAGGACAGTTAGGTTGCTTTTCCAGAAAGTATTCTACGCCTACTGCAACTATCCCAAAATAGGATGAGTTGCTAGGTCAGACAGGGCTGGGGTTACAGTCTGGGAGGGCAGCGCTGGCCCGCCAAGGCACTCTGGTGCCCCGCTCTTGTCCCCCACTCTTGTCCAAACACAGCTTCATGTAATAATTTTGATTTTACACAGTAAGTTTCCAGGTATGATTTCGTGTGAATGAATAGTTCAGGAAATGTTTTAAAAGGCAGAAAATCAGTGGATAAGATGATCCCTAAGAAGCCTTTGTTCGCCCTGTTCTCTGCACGTCTGTGTTGTTGGGATTGATACTCACTAGAACATGCACAATCCTGCTGGAGATGGAGTTAGAAAAGACCGAGATGTGTTACTCCACTACACCTATGAAGTTAGGGAATCATTTTTGTAAGTTATAGAAACATAATTCAGGTGTGACAAACAAAAGGGATTGCTAGCCCCCTCTTTATAATTCTCTTATCACTGCGGTACCGTGATTTCCTGCTCCACTGCCCCCCTCCCCACCGGCAAGTCATGTATGATTTTTCTCAAAGGCAAAAGGTGGAATTAACTTGCCAGTATTTCGACACTGGGTTTTCTTTTAAACAGCTGATAATGAAATCCATCTAGCCCTCTCTAGCTGTCCTTCTAGGAGCTTTAATCGCAAGAAGTAGGCGAACTTGTAAATGTTCCAAGAGAGCTTAGACAGCAAAATTATTCTTCTTGAAATGCATGAAAGTACCTAGGTGCTTCCAAGCTATGCCCAAGTGCCTTCTCTAAAAGAACATGGTGGGCAAACCAAACATTCATCCTGGGTCAGCAGTTGGGACTCAAACCACGAACTTGCTATTCCCATACTTTCTGGTTAGTTTGTATATTTTTGAGTAAGGTGACTGAATGCAAGGAGTAGTTTAGTATGGTACACTGAGTGATTTCTTATAGGACATACTTAGTCAGAAAAATATGTCAGACAGGAGCTCACAGAACATAGGGTTACAATAGTTTTGGAGATCGAAGGCCTGGGTGAGGGTTTCTCAATCTTGACAATATTGACATTTCAGGTCAGATAAATTTTTGTGGTGGAAGCTGTCCTGTGCACTGTAACATGTTAGCAGCATCCGTGACCTCTAGGTACTAGGTGGTACCCTCCACCCTCAGTTGTAGGAACCAGAACATCTCCAGACATTGCTAAGTGTTCCCTGGGTTAGGGGGCACCGGGGGTGGGAAATGACCCCCAGTTGAGAACCACTGCCCTAGATCTGGTGATTGCATGTTGACCTGACCGTGTCCAGGGTTGTTGCAGGGGTCAAATTAGACAAAGCGTGTTTATAGACTTTTAAAAGTAAAGAAAAAATGTATACATATAGTTACTATGCAGCCCTTATCTTTTCCCTGGTTCATTTGTTCATTCATTCATCCTAAGATTTTTTTGAACCAGGTGGTGGACACCCTTAAATAAATAAACCTTGAGAGGCTGAAAGGTGTGCCGAGTAAACAAAGAACTTAGAAGAAAAAGAGCAATCGTGTAAGACATCCCGTAATGAATGTATGCATATAACATGCACAAAATGTTATGGGAGCCCCAAGGAAGGAAGGGCTGCCTTTGACCCAAACCATAGAAAAACCAGTTGGACTACACAGCTGAAGCTCTGTAATAACAATTACCGTTTGACTAATTGTGACTAATTCTCCTTCACACGATGACATATATTCATGCAGCTTTGCCAGGAGTGTTTAAGGTGTGTGCTGACAGTGTTCAGCACTGATTAAGGTATTAATCAATTTTTAGGTCTACACTTGGGTATGAAGTCTGAATGAGCAACTTAATTGAAGTTGTTACAGACACCTGTTATTTTCGCCTTTTTTCATAACTGCTCCAATGGTAGCAAACAAACAACAAAATAGACAAAAATTCCAGCCCAGATTTCCTGAAGTAGAGCCACAAATCTCAGACACTAGAGAATAACACAGGAAGCTCAGTCCTGAGTATATTCTTCAAATGGACCTCGATCAGTTCATCTGAGGTCTGTTGATTCAAGAACCATTCCTAGAATCATAAACACCTGTTTAAAGCTCTAAATCTGACATTGCATATTTAGATAGAAATATGTCTGCCTGAGTAATTACCTGCTAGTACCATGGAGATAGGGTTGACCATTATGAAAGAATCAGAATTTCCAAACTTTATTCCAGAATGTTCTGCATTAAATATTCGTTAACAAGGAAACTCCATATAAAAGCTGGTGTGCCCTATGGAGCCACATTTACCTTAAAGCCTGTCCTGCCTTTAAACCTCCCCTGCAATTTTACCTATTCTGTGTTGCAGAGGTACACACGGGTTGACTAGAGCAAGAGTTGCTAGCTTTAGCATGAGCTGCCCTAATGGTTTTGAGTCACATTTGTTTGGAAGATCACACTTAAAGCCTGTCACTCGTGCTTGTTTACGGGGAATGCAACAACTTTGCTATCAGCTAACAAATCCCCATGAATGCACAACCACATCTGAGTGCTTCCGACAAATGCTTCCTGTCAGTTCTCCCTCGACAGCTTCGAGCATTAAAGTCTAGTGAAGTAAACTGGGAGACATCCCTGAGCATGTAGTAGAGGAAGCCTGGTGGAGTGTGGGAACTGCAAAGCCAGCTGTTGAAATCAGTGTAATTGGTGTGAGATTACATTTCATCAGCCTTAAGACCTGCCTTTTGCCACCAGAGAAATCAGTCTCCACGTTTAAGGTCACATCAATGTGGAACATTCTGCATACTGAGCTGTCTGTCACGTGCCTTTAGAATACCCATGCCGTGCTGTTTTTTAAGCATTACAAGCGAAACAGACAGCTGACGGGTGGGTCCTGTGGTACATTCAGAATCCCTGTGAAAACTCCCCCAGCACTATATCTTTAAATCTCAACTTGATTATATTTATGAGAAAGACATATACTGTGTACAGCATAAGCATGTATCGATAGCCCTTATTTGATGACTCATTGTGAAAACCAAGCCTGTATTATGATTTTTAAATCAGGAATTGATTGGATATATTCATGTCTTATCACTGGATTGTACTGTCTCTAGCTTCCCTCACTTGAAAAAAACTTGCTTTTCGTAAAATTACCAGGAATTGATTCAACACATATTTTTGTTTGTTTGTTTGTTTGTTTGTTTTTTGTGGTATGCGGGCCTCCCTCTGCTGCGGCCTCTCCC
>NC_041221.1:51851218-51880448 GCF_002837175.3 Physeter macrocephalus
TCCCAGACCGGGGCGCGAACCCGGTTCCCCTGCCTCGGCAGGCGGACGCGCAACCACTGCGCCACCAGGGAAGCCCCGACACATATTTTTTATTGTAAATTAACTATACGTCAATGAAAAATGGTTTTAAAAAAACAAATATTTTTGTGCACCTACTTTGTGCCAAGTACTATTCCAGGTGCCTGGGATGCTTTTGTGAACAGGAAACGTAAAAAAATCCTGCTGCCGTGGAGCTTTCCTTAGCAGGATGTGTATGTGTTTTGAAGAGGGTGTGTGGGTAGGTGAGGCAGATGATAGCCTATAAAAATAATAATTAAATTATTTGAATAATTATAACCACTGCATTTGTTCCTCATCGGAGTGTAACCAAAAGTTGATCTTGAAATATTTGTATCTGAATCGCCTAAGTTTTCAATGTTAGGGACCAGTTCAAAATAATTTGACACTAAACATGTCCTCATGGTCTGTCTGGAAGCGTCAACACGCACCCTCTCTGTTTACTGATGAGAAAGCCCAGGCCCAGAGAGGTTAAATGACCTTCCCAAAGTCCCAGTAATCTTCAGCAGGGGCAGGGCCGAGATGCAGACTCCTGGTCTGCTGTGCATTCCTCCACAGCTCAGCCTTTGACAGCAAGCAACCTGGTTGGCAGAATCTATTTGTTTCTTTTTTTTTGGTTTTGGTTTTGGGTCTTTTTTCTGAACCAGTGATTTTCTTTAATACGACAGGTAGTTCCATTGAGTTAAATATAAAAATCCCTTTGCCTATTAAATTTTCATATTATATTTCTTCACTGGTCATACATTCGGTATTTATTTTTTATGGTAATAGAGGTTTTTTTTTAACTTTTTATTTTATATGACAGTACAGTTGATTAACAATGTTGTGTTAGTTTCAGGTGGAATCTATTTGAAAATCTGTTTTGAAATGTCGCACAATTTAAAACGTCTTAAGATACATGCCGAGTGGCAGCCTCACGGCAGAGCGGTCAGTAGCAGAAAGGAGATTTTCAGGTGAATGAATTGGGTCGAGGCAAGACCCTGATGAAATCACTCTGCTCTCCGCCGTGGCCGGCCAGCTGCGGAAGCATAACCCCTGATCCTTGCACCCTCGTTCGTCTCTCTCGCTCACAAACCACCACTGCCCATTCTCCTCCTGCTTCCTGGAGCACCAGAAGACATGGCTAGGGATGGGTCTGTGGCCTTGCCACCACAGCTTTCTCTTATTCCTGTCTCCATTCCTGTTCTGCATATACCTTGGACTTGGCCGTCATTCTTAGAGCTCCACTAAATCATTTGTTGAAAAGATTGTTTATAAATCCAGGTTAAGAACAGAATTGAAGAGGCACTGGAAGTAGTCATGTACTGGAATAAACTGAAGTCAGTAGTCATGGCTCCTAGATCTACCATTCTAGGTGGCCTTGCTAGAACTTGGTTTCCCTAACTATACATGGGATTTTTAAATCTTCCTATGGACAGGCTTGCTGCGAGGATTAAAAGGTTAAGGGAGATTGTGTCTGTAATAACACTCTGAAAACTGTAACTTGCAATCCATATTCTAGCAATTTCAGTTACTTCTGCCCCTTCTTTCTCTGAAGACGAGTTGCTGGAGGGATAGACAATTTTACCATTATTTTGAAGGTTGCTTTGGGTATATTTTATTTTAGTGAAATTAGTCTTCTGAGAGTTGGAAGAGACCTCAGACACCCTTATGAGGCCAACCTTGGCTGTTAGTCAGAATAAGCTAGGAGTTTTTTGCAAAATACAGATTCATAAGCTCCATACCCAGAGATTCTGATGCAGAAGGCTGAGAGTGATGTCCTGGAGTTTGTCTGTTTTCATGTTATGGGTGTGTGTGTGTGTGTGTGTGTGTGTGTGTGTGTGTGTGCGTGCGTGCGTGCGTGTGTGTGTGTGCGTGCGTGCGTGTTTTAGGAAAACTCCAAACATGAATCTGAAGATTAGCTGGTTTGGAAAACCTTGCCCCAGCTTCCTCTAACGCTGAGCTCTTTCTCCTTCCGTCCCTGGCTTCACTTAGCAATGGAAAACCACTAATCACTCAGGCTCTCATCTTTTCCACTCAGTTGACTTGCCCCCTTGCAGCCCCCATTACTCGGCACCCCACCTTGACAGCTGCTCTTGCCAAGCGCTGACAGTGAGCCATTTGGACGTCCTCTCCCTTCCACCTGCCGCCCTCTAGTGGAGGTGCCGACAAGCAGCAAAATGTTTCAATGGAGCCACAGGAGTTGGCCAGTCTGAGCTGGCAAGTCCCCAAGGAGATAAACACAGACCACAGCTATGAGAGGAATCATTAGGATAGCCTCAAGCTCATGGGACACTGTTTGCACATGACTTACATTTAGAGCAGAGCTTTATAAAGATCCTGGCATCTCTTTATGGGTTTCCCCCCACCCCAGGTTTCAGAAATCTACCTGGAACAGATTATCCTTGGGATATTTTTGCTTCCTTGTCCCCCTTTTCTTCTATCGTTTACCCAAATTCCACCTCTTGCAGAAGAAGTCGGTTCCTCCCTACCTCCCCAAACCTTTGGATTTTTTTAATTTTGCAAAAAATGAAAGGGTATTTTTTTTTTTAATCCTTACGCTTTAGAAACTTCTAGTCACCAGATTAAAGGGGCAGACGTGAACTCAGCATTAAGTGTAAGGGACACTTAGGCACTTGTGCTCACCTTGCATCCCTCCAGGACCCTGCGAGGTATATGTGGTCGTCCTAATTACCCAGGAGGCACTGAGGTTAAGAGAGTTTGCGGGGGTTGTGGTATGTCACCCAGCAAGGGGAAAAGCTAGAACTAGAGCCCCGGTCTGGCTGATGGTGAGCACCCGTGTGTTCCTTTAATGTGCTCGCTACCCCCATGCAGTGGTTGCTTAGTCTTCTACTTAGTAATACAGAAATAATAACTTTCATGGTAAATGATATTAAATCTCATGGTACTATGTTCATAGTAAAATCGTTCTTTTCCTTTAATGAATGTTTAATAATCAGTGTATCTCTGCACAATCCTCAGTTCCTCATGTTAATACTCTTGCATCTAGAATTATTTAGGAAAGGAATTTGGCAGGTGGGTGAGTTTGGGTAGGAGATGAGGACAGCAAAAGCCATAGAACTGTTGGAAATTTGAGACTGGATATCACAGGGCAGATGCCATATACCCCTGCAAGCTTTGGTGAAACTAAATAGTTACCTGTATTAACCAGCAGAACAGAACTCAGAGGCCAGACACTGACATAAACTCTGTGCGTGTGTATGTGTGCGTCTCCATCCATCTCCCACAGGATCCTGCATGATTGCAATATCAGCATGAATGCACCCTTTTTGTGGTGGGTTTTCACTCTTCTTTTATCCTTGATTGTCAATATATTGGTGAGTGATTTTTTATTAATTTTTTTCTTAAGGAACATAAACAATAGGTTTCACTTGGCTTATTTTTCTTACTATTGTATATCATTATTACTGTAATACTGTCATGCAATCTATTTTACGTCTTAACTGGAATATGTGTACACACACACACACACACACACACACGCCTGAACTGCCTTTTCCCCTGTAATGATATAAAATACAGCTCTGTGTAGATAAGAGAATTGGTATGAGTCCCAAACCCACCCTTTACTCTGTGTGTGAACAGCATAGTATGGAAAGAACAGTACTTAGGATCTGGATTCCAGTTCCCTACCCTCCTGCCATTTTAAAACTTCGTTACTTTGGCCAGGTGAGTAAAATGAGCCTTGTAAAACCAGGATTATATTACATATAATCAATTGAGTGGGCTCGTCTGAAGGATTCCTCAGGGTCTTTCCAACTGTATGAGCTGTACCTTCATTTGTGCTGTAGTTGAAACCCCTGAATAGTTAAACGGAAATCGTGTTAATCAAAATTAAGTAGCCATCGGTTGAATCTGTTTTTCCACCAGCTTGCAAGAATGATGCCTTGCCTTCCCTACTCAACTAGAGGATTCCTTGGATCTGCTTTTCTCCTTTGTGGTTTTTCTAGTTCATATGTAGCCTACAAGCAAACACTAAACTGGCATAGTTAAAGGGATTACAGATTAAGCCTTTTATAAAACAAATATGTCTCTGTAAATAACCACATCACATTTGTAATTGAATTTTATTTTATTGTGAGTTCAGGTTTTCTGGTGGAGGGCACATCTGGCTAGACAGCTGGAGGCTGAGCTCCAGGCAGTGGGTCATCGTCCAAACCCCACCCCTGGAATGTTCCATATGACTTTCTGTGCTTCCTTCCTACAGCTGAGCACTGATGAGCTGGCAGGGTGTGAGGAGGAAAGCCAACGCACCCTCCTGGGCTCATGCTGCACCTTTTCTAGTTTGTTACTGTTCTCATAGCTTGCTTATTGGAAAGCAAAATTTAAAAATAAAAACCTTTATTCCCCAAATTTTGACCCTTTGAAGTTTTAGGATTTCAGGGAAAAAACCATGTCTTTATTTTTTGATGAATAAAATACTAAATAAATGTACAAATGTAATCCCTATAACAAACGTGAAAGAAAAGTGGAAGGTGGTTGATGAGGTTGAAAGAGAGAGGATGCTCTCTCTCCAAGCTTGCGGTGCTGACCTGCCCAGCGCCGCAGAGGCTGCGTAACGCAGAGCCCATCAAGCAGAGAGTGGTGCAGGGAACAGAGTGGATTTGAATCCTCCCTCTACCACGCGTTGTGTGACCTCAGGGAAGTTACTTCGCCTCTCTGTGCCTCCGTTTTCTCATGTAAGAGAGGATAATAATACTGCCTAGAATACAGGGTTATCGTGAGCATTTAATAAGTTAATACATGTAAAGAACTGAAAACCTATCTAGCACATAAGCGCTCATTAGACGTAAGGTCTTATTGTTATAAAACTAAAGAAAGAGAACCCAGAAGTCATATGGTTCGGTGGGATATTGGTAATGTTTTCCTTTCTTCCTCTTCCTCTGCCTTCTCTGACCCCACTCTCCTCACCTCCCGATCCACACTGCCTCCTGTTTCTCTTCCTCCCAACTTAAGAATTTTTCAGCAGAAATGTTTAGAAGAAAAGAAGATGTGTGTGCTTTGGAGGGCAGGAAGCTTTTTGATAATCAGGTGTACCTTTCAGCTAAAGTGGCTGCATCCAGCAGTAATGGGCTTTATGGCAACAGAAAGCTTATTTCCTAAGAAATGGGTTTAACTTTTTGATTGGCTCAATGACAAAAATAGGACAGCTGGACTCAGGGCTCTAAAGGATGAACATTAAGGACGTGTCACTATGCTTTTAGGAGAGACATTTACTCTGCAAAGCCTACTTCTCTTACTTCACCAGTGTTTGGGTTTAGTTGCTGTATTGTGTACAGGTGATACTCAAGCATTATGGAAATCAAAATCAAAGAGCAGAGTTATCCCTCGGGCTATCAGTGCCTGTGGTGTGTCTCTCCTGAGTCACAGGTCTTCACCCCTCCTCACCAGGGCTCTGCTGACCTCAAAGGGCCCTTCTTACCAGGCCATGAAGTACATCTGAGCCAGAGGGCTGGGATTCTAGCCAAAGCTGAATGAAGGTGCAAAATGTATGACTAAATAAAGCCCAAACATGTGGCACTGGGTATCGCAGATAAGTTTGTTGGAGAAATAGTTTATAAATAACATGGAAAGGGGAAAGGGAAGAGGGTCAAAATATTGAGTTGCTGTCTGATACTTGAGGAACAACATTTCTAATACTGAACCCAAAAGTGATAACACGCTAAAAAAAAAAAATGGGCTCCCTGGATAAATTAACTCCACATGGGCTTCTGTTTTCTTATCAAGATGTTTGTAAGTTTGGCAGTAAGCATTTTAAAACAGGATTGCTTTTATTCGGAATACACTGGAAAACGTGTATAGTTTCAAAACAATTGAATGAAAACAAGACAAAGCAAGAAACAAACCCCATGAGGGCGTCATGCTTTTCTGAGCATGGTCTAAGGCTGGGAAACTGGAATATTTAGGGATCTTATTAAAATGGTTTCCTTCTCCTCCAAATAAAGCACCATCACAGGAGGATGGATGGACTAAAGACAGAAGGAATGAGGGAAAAAGGAGATCAGTAACTTGGGAAAGTTTTCATTTTCTTTCCCCCTTTCTGTTTTTGGTTTTGTTTTGTTTTTCTCTTGTCAAAGCCAGAAGGGATCCGAATTCTGGTCCAGAACTCCCAAGACCAGAGGGTCAGGGAAAGCCACTCAGCTGCTGGAAGCTGTGATCTTATCACTTGTTTAAACCCCTCCTCCTTCCTCCCTGGGAACCTTGTGCAAACACAACTGCCTGGTCTTCCTGTTTAGTGGCAAAGGTTTTGCTCCCTTCTCTTTTTATTTGGGAATGTGAACTTTGGGGGTTATCCTTTGCTGCTGTCTGTTGGTTTTTTTTTTTTTTTTTAAGAAACAGAGACTTGACTTGTTCTTCTCACAGACCCTTTCCCTGGCACAGGAAGACCACAACTAACTGAAGAACAAGATGAGATGCTTAGACAAATGGGGCCGCATGCCTCCCCCTGGGGCTGGACCATGTTCCCTGCTCACCATCACCTCTTCTCCCCACCCTACACCACCTCCATCTCCACCATACCTTGTGGTTATGTGTCTACCCCTTACTGTGAGTTATAATCTCCCAGAAGGGTAACCCATTAGCTCAGGGCCAGTCTTCTGAGAAGTGAATGAACTTGTCTTTTTCTCCTTGCCTGGATATCTGCCTTTGCCAGAGAGGACTGAATCAGAGAGACTAAGATTTTCAGTGTTAAAGTGTGTATTGTTTAAAATTTTGTTAATTTGCTGTCTGCTTTGAATCTCATTTTCAAAATCAAAATGATACCTTGAGTCAGATCCTACTGATGCAGCTTCCAGAGAGTGAGAGAAACTTCTGTAAGAGCACAGGCTTTGCCAGCTGGAGGTCAGGCAGTGATGCAGGCTGATAAGGAGTGCCCTGTACTTTTGCAAGAGAATTTCCAATTCAAACTTGGTACTTTACCTTTTCTCCAAATTAATTTTGGAGAATTTTAGTTCAGTTTAGTCCATTAGTTGAATCTAATGGAGATCTGGTAGGTTGGAAACCCTGTCCTTCTTTTTTCCTCCAGAACAGAATTACCAATTTTCTTTCAGGACTTAATAAATCCATATGCATGCTCCCCACTTTTGGGGGTTCTTCTACCAAAGCCTTTATAACAAAACCAAATCCAAAACCTTGCAACCTACCCACGAAGGTCATGACCCAAGCTATTCAGAATTCTGCAATTCACTTCTTGGGTTATTTGTTTAACCATCAGTGAATTCACTTATCGTTGTAATTTTCCGGCCACGGTAATAGATTTTACTCACAACATATCATGAGAGACTATGTCCCTTGTCTCACTGAAATTGAGAAACATTTGATGAACAACACTCTCCTAAACAACAGTCAGATAATCCTTCTGAAAGGAAATGAAGTACATTTCCTATAATGATTTGTTCTTAGTGAATCCATGCTGGTTCCAAGTGACCCGTGGTTTCCTTTCTGGATACTTAGAAACTAACAATTCATTCTAGAATGTTGCTGGGGATTGAAGTTAAAGGTATAGGTTAAGAATCTACCCTTTTAACTTATTTGAATATTGGGATATCTCCTATTTTTGTCCTCTGAAAACCCTCAGAAATGAACTCACTGTTAGCTTTGGGATTATGCTTATTGTTCCATTGGCTTTAGACTTCAATTAACTACATTTATTCTGTACTCTCCAGTCCCTTGACTGAGAAGAAGAAAATTCTATAAGTGTTTCCCTTTCCTTTCCCTTTCTTCTCTGAGTTGAATCATCTGTTCTTGCTGTTTTCATAGTATTGGGTTGGCCAAAAAGTGTGTTCGGGTTTTTCCGTTACATCTTACGGAAAAACCCGAACACACTTTTGACAAACCCAATATTTTAGTTCTGTGAGAAGAGAGAAAATGTATCTCAGTTTAGAGCTTTACCTTTTAAGTGTAAAAGTTCTGAACTATCAATTATTGCATCAGCTTTTTAAAAAAATGATCTGTAGTCTCCCCCTCTCTTTCTTTATCTGTGTACACATATACGTACAAATATATGTGTATATATATATATATGTACTTGTGGGGGTCTCCCCCTCTCTTTCTTTATCTGTGTACACATATACGTACAAATATATGTGTATATATATATATGTACTTGTGGGGTTTTTTTTTAGTATTAATTGGCTCTTAATTACCAATTTTCTTTCAGGACTTAATAAATCCATATGCATGCTCCCCACTTTTGGGGGTTCTTCTACCAAAGCCTTTATAACAAAACCAAATCCAAAACCTTGCAACCTACCCACGAAGGTCATGACCCAAGCTATTCAGAATTCTGCAATTCACTTCTTGGGTTATTTGTTTAACCATCAGTGAATTCACTTATCGTTGTAATTTTCTGGCCACGGTAATAGATTTTACTCACAACATATCATGAGAGACTATGTCCCTTGTCTCACTGAAATTGAGAAACATTTGATGAACAACACTCTCCTAAACAACAGTCAGATAATCCTTCTGAAAGGAAATGAAGTACATTTCCTATAATGATTTGTTCTTAGTGAATCCATGCTGGTTCCAAGTGACCCGTGGTTTCCTTTCTGGATACTTAGAAACTAACAATTCATTCTAGAATGTTGCTGGGGATTGAAGTTAAAGGTATAGGTTAAGAATCTACCCTTTTAACTTATTTGAATATTGGGATATCTCCTATTTTTGTCCTCTGAAAACCCTCAGAAATGAACTCACTGTTAGCTTTGGGATTATGCTTATTGTTCCATTGGCTTTAGACTTCAATTAACTACATTTATTCTGTACTCTCCAGTCCCTTGACTGAGAAGAAGAAAATTCTATAAGTGTTTCCCTTTCCTTTCCCTTTCTTCTCTGAGTTGAATCATCTGTTCTTGCTGTTTTCATAGTATTGGGTTGGCCAAAAAGTGTGTTCGGGTTTTTCCGTTACATCTTACGGAAAAACCCGAACACACTTTTGACAAACCCAATATTTTAGTTCTGTGAGAAGAGAGAAAATGTATCTCAGTTTAGAGCTTTACCTTTTAAGTGTAAAAGTTCTGAACTATCAATTATTGCATCAGCTTTTTAAAAAAATGATCTGTAGTCTCCCCCTCTCTTTCTTTATCTGTGTACACATATACGTACAAATATATGTGTATATATATATATATGTACTTGTGGGGGTTTTTTTTAGTATTAATTGGCTCTTTCAGTGCATCCTGAATATCTAAAGATCATTTGTGCTGCATGTGAGAGGACTGAGAGTCTACCCATGCATGAGGTGAATTTAAGGTGGAGATGATTCCTTTGAGTTATTATTCCTAGAATAAGTACCAAGTCTCAAAATTATAATCTAAACATAGCAAATCATCAGATTTGGTACCAATACTTGGCAAGATGCAGTGAAACCCAAGACCATTAAGTTCAGGTGGAGAGGGATGGTGGTGAGAAATTGAGAGCTGGAGAAGGCCAGCTGGAGGGGAAAACACATGAATGGCTCTGGGCCCCTAGGGGTCAGCAGGAGGTCAGTGGGAAGTTGGGAAAGGGAAAGGCAACATTAACCAGTTATTTCATTCATTCATTTGTCAATGTTTATTGGGAGCGTGCTGCATGCCTGGCATCATCCTAGTTTCCCTGAAAAGGGTGAGGGAGACACAAAATAAGAAAGTGAGAATAATGAGGAACAGTCGCCCTCCGCCTTCTATTACAGCTGGCCAGTCCATAGACGCTTTTCTGTTCTGAACACACAGCCAAGCACTTAAAGTAATAAGCTACAGACAACTTCTACTTTAACACATAATGCTTCAAAATAATGAAAAGGATCCCCGAAGAGGCTATCTGTAACCATTTAAAGAGGCTAAAGATTAAAATCAGAAAGGAAAGAGAGGTGTTTCTGTGAGGAAAGTTTTTAAGACTAGAGTTTTCTACTCAGCTACTAAACAAGATGCTTTTTCGTTTTCTTCCTTCCTTTGCATATTGACTTTTAGCGTGGGGAGGACTGCTGTGTTGGCAGCATGATAGAGATGTGATCAGGGAAGTGGAAACACAAATTCAATATTTGAGAGCTACTGTCCCCCTGAAAGCAACCACAGAGCATTAGATTTTGCCACATACTCAGATTGCAAACCAACCGCAGAATGCCAAAAAGTTTTCTCCTAGAACCAATTACCCCTGGGTTTTTGCTACTTAAATTCTGTTGTGGGAAATGTAACTATAAACCAGCATTAAAAATAGGTAATCTTGATATTAAGAAACACTGTTACTCATAACAATAAGTACATGCATTGACATTCTAACCAGTGACATCTCATGGGTTTCTAGGATCAGAAACCCAGTATGTATGCCTAGAACTGACCAGGCTGTTCACAGGGAGAATGGGAGTGAAATGAGTCCTTGCCTTCCCTATTGGATTTCTTTATACAGCTGTGTGTGTTTTGCCGGGACTACGGTTGGTTTCTCTGCTGTAAGCCTAGCAACTTGTTTTTCAGTTCAGCACAGTAAAATCTGAGCAGAAGAGAACTCCCTGTTGGCCACCCACCTCACAGTCTCTAAAAGGGAACTCTGTGTGGAAGCATTCCACATCAGGCAAATGTACAGTTCTGCAATCAAAATGAAAAACACTTGAGCTGAATCATCTACGTTAGCTATGGCTTCCAACCCTTATTTAAAAGAATGCAGGGAACCCTGCAAATTTAAGGGAATTGGCAGGCGAGGAAACAGCTGTAACATTGTCAGAGGTTTTCTGTGGGAGCTGGGCAGGCTATTGACAGCACTTAGGATGCCCAGAAAAGGGGCAGACCTTCTGCGTTAGGTCAAAGGAGTGCCAGCAACTCCATTCAGGAGTGAACTTTTGACCCCATTGGAGGCAAATGGCTCTCGTGGAGCTTGTACTGTCATTTCCCAGACTAGTTTTCTCCTTCAGAACCAGCGGGTAGGATCTTTGGCTTTTGAATTGTTTCACTTTCATCACAAGTTAGAGGTTCTTACAGCTGCAGCTCAAGGGAGGGATGATGGGGCTTGAGAATTGTGATTTCCCACTATCCCCCAGTGTCCGCCATCTTCCCCCAGGTGGGAAAATCATGTCAAGACTGCTGCACTAAATCTCAGATGTGCTCTCTAGGGAGACCGAGCAGTTGGCAGGGTTGTTTTCAGCGTCTGAATCCTCCACAGCTCTCTTTGAGACTCCCTCTTTCTTGTCTCCTATCCGCCCCATGCCCATCCTACACCCTCCCACTGTCCCTGCCACCAGGACATCCCTCTGCTATCCCTAACAGGCCTGCCCTCCCAAAAGAGCTCCAGACTTTGGCCTTTTTCTCTTCCATCTCGAAACCTATTTACATGTGCCCCAAACCGATGGCCCATGGGAAAATCATAAAATAATTTATGCTGGGATGTTTGACCAGCTGAGTATTCTGA
The DNA here is from genome assembly GCF_002837175.3 of Physeter macrocephalus. Classification (NCBI taxonomy): domain Eukaryota; kingdom Metazoa; phylum Chordata; class Mammalia; order Artiodactyla; family Physeteridae; genus Physeter; species Physeter macrocephalus. The sequence continues at coordinate 51,862,652 of NC_041221.1, forward strand.
ATGTGACAGCTCCCTCAGGGGAATATGCATTTTAATAGGGGGCCATGATTCATCCAGATGCATAAATCTCTAATGGTACAATTTCTGTCCTCCAGCACCAGCTGGTATGGACATCTTGGTGACCCAGGGGATTCTTCCCTCAGTCCCTCAGGTCATACTCAGCAAGTGAATACATTATCCAGCTCCCCATATTTTCTTTTTAAAGATACAGAGTTTAGTTGTTATGTCCTTGAAAACATTTATCTCCACTCCTTTGCCAAAATTCATTGAAATCAGTGAAAATTAAAAAGAGGTATTTTACTGCAGTTTATTTCAGGTTGTTAAACCAAGTCTCCAGTTGAACTGAGAATATCCCTTGACACCCTTACCTTCAGAAACCTTCAGAAAACTTCTGTTAACCAAATAATTTGAAGCAATGCAAGGTGGATGAATTGGTAGAGAGATTGCTTAGTCTGGTTAGTTAGAAAAGAGCAGTAGTTGCCCTCTAGAAGCCAACAGTCCAAAAGAAATGATTTCCAAGATTCTCCATGAAGGCCAAGCAGTTTCCAGGTGGAAAATCTGGCTTCGACCCTTAAATTTCTACTATAAGCTCCTAGTTTAGAAGCAAAGAATAATGAGGACATCATTATTATGAAGATGCTAGTTAATTTTGCAAACATTATTTATTGTTACAAAACAGTAGATACTGTAAAGACATTTATAGAAATGAATATTGGACTTAAATTTTCAGCTGTGTGATTCCATGTTATTTCCTTGGTTGCAAATGCATAGTGTAAGTTACATATCAATCTACATAGCATCTAGCAATGTGCTTTTTTTTTTTTTTTTTTTTTTTTTTTTTTGTGGTATGTGGGGCTCCGGACGCGCAGGCCCAGCGGCCATGGCTCACGGGCCCAGCCGCTCCGCGGCACGTGGGATACTCCCAGACCGGGGCGCGAACCTGGTTCCCCTGTATCGGCAGGTGGACGCGCAACCACTGCGCCACCAGGGAAGCCCGCAATGTGCTTTTAAAGTAGGCTTTAGTAAATACTTATTTAATGAGTTGCTACAGTTTTGGTTTTTGTTTTATTTTGCTTTCTTTTTTATTACTTTTTATTGGAGTATAGTTGATTTACAATGTTGTGTTAGTTTCTGCTGTACAGCAAAGTGCATCCGTTATACATATACATACATCTACTCTTTTTTAGACTCTTTTCCCATATAGGTCATTACAGAGTATTGAGTAGAGTTCCCTGTGCTATACAGTAGGTTCTTATTAGTTACCTATTTTATATGTAGTAGTATGTATATGTCAATCCCAATCTCCTTCCCCTCCCCTTTCCCCCTTGGTAACCATACGTTTGTTTTCTACATCTGTGACTCTACTTCTGTTTTGTAAATAAGTTCATTTGTACCATTTTTTTAGATGCTACATGTAAGTGATATCATATGATGTTTGTCCTTCTCTGTCTGACTTAACTCAGTATGACAATCTTTATTTTCCCTAGGAAGCAGGGTTAAGCCAAGGGAAGCTGTCTCTTAGAAGCTCTTATATATCAGTATTGATGTCAAAATAACTATTTTTGCATAAGCAAACACATTCAACTGATTTGGTGAACATTCTATATCTTTACGGATATATATTGGTTTCTGTATGTGGCCCTGCCTATATTCGAGGTGCTGAGTACTGGGCAGCTGAAGAAGTCTGAGGCACTCTTCCTTCAATCTTTCTTCCCTAATTGGATCCTGGACTTTACCTTGGTAGAGCTACCTCCTAAGGAGGTCACCTGTGCTTAAAGGGCCACGAAAGGAGCATCCCTGCCGAGGGTATTTCTGAAGGTGACGTGCTGGCATGTCATGCCTGGGCCTAGAATTTAAAGTGGGGCCCTGAGGAAAGTCACACACCTTTTCCACTTGTGGGGGAATTCCCTTTGCTGGAACGAGAAGGTGATTTCAGAGACTTGATCCAAACCTTGCTTCCTCTTCTGAATTGAGTAGGCTCATAACCGTTCTTGAGGCTCTGAAATAGTGACAGATTTTCTTAATTGGGAATTCAGCTGCTGGTTTCTGAAGCAGAGCTTTGAAATTCAGGGTTGAGAAGGGCGCCAGGCAATAGAGAAGCCTAGACCAAGGGGTCATTTCTCGAGGCCAGCTTTCCTCCTCCCACCACCACCCAGATTGCACCTGACTCATCCTTAGAAAAGCAAACAAACAAAAACCTTGCAGCCCCCAAACGACATGTTTCTATTTAAAACCCTTGCTGTTGGGGAATTTTCCTACGTATCTAACCTAAATTTCTCTTCATGAATGATAAACATTTTTCCATTGTCAGAATTTTGTCAACCTTTCGTCAGCATCTTGCCATGAAAATATCTTACATCTATTTATATTCTATCACTTTAGCTTTCTTTCCTTCTAGATCATAAATTGCCAGACTTTTCAAATGTGATCCCCATTTAGTGGCAATTTCTACAGGCCTTACATCTCCACATTATTTATTGAAATATTAGGCAGTCCTTGGAGTTGACATGGCTTCTTGGATCCAGTCCCCGGGGTCACTCTCATTCCCATACAGGTTAATGCCATCCTTAAATAACCGAAACCTTGTCATCATTTCTTGTAGCTCATCTCTCACATGCTTTCCTTTCATCTTTTTTAACATGTAAAGACTAACATTGCATATATTATTAAAATAATGTCATGACCAGCGCTGTGAGGTAAAGCTGAAGTTTTCCCCCAAGCCACTGAGGTAGCAATGCCAGCGATGGATTCCCTTTAGAGCAGCGGGCCCCAACCTTTTTGGCACCTGGTTTCGTGGAACTGGTTTCGTGGAAGGCAGTTTTTCCACGGACAGGGGGTGGGGGGTAGTGGGGGGCTGACGGAAGGATGGCCCGGGCGGTAACGCGAGCGATGGGGAACGGCAGATGAAGCTTCGCTGGCTCACCCGCAGCTCGCCTCCTGCTGTGTGGCCCGGTTCCTAACAGGCTGCAGACTGCTCCCGGTCCGCGGCCCGGGGGTTGGGGACCCCTGCTTTAGAATGATCGCTTTAGTAACAGTAGGTCCTAGAGCACACACACTGTAACTTTATAAACACCTTGCTTTTCTTACTTGGTAACCTACATAGTAGAACGGCAGTTCCCAGAGCTTTGTGTCTCCCGACCCTGTTACATATTCCTCCAAATTATTGGACGCCGAAGAGCTTTTGTTTATGGGGTTTTATTGATATTTACTGTGTAAAAAATTAAATCCAAGAAATATTTAAACCAACACATAGCCATTAGAGCGATGATAGCATCACATATCAGGTAGCCTCTGGAAGATTCCACAGTGCGCTCATGAAAGAGACAAACAATAGTTTAGTATTATTATAATGACAATTTTGACTTTGTGAACCCACCAACATAGAATATTTTCATGACACATTTCCCTAGAAAATGACAATCTAAGGCCCAAAATAAATACTAAAAAAATGATGCTAAATTCTGATTTAATGAAGCTTCCTGCAGTAATTCTAAATAAAAAAAGATTACATAGAAGCCAAGATGATTCATTAGCCACTTGGCAGTGCCTACTCTCTTATCTTACTACCTGTGCTGGGGAATTGCTTTAGCTGATCTTCATTTTATAAGAAGCAGGCCTATGAAATGATTTACTGTAATCTTAGCAACGATGTAGAACACACTGTTCTCTTTTATTATTACCCATTGGAGAAATGCTGAATGCTGTAGTAAAAACTCTGCTTCTACTCAGAATCTGGTGTATGTTTATCTAATGGCCACTGTAAGTCTCACAACTGTGCTTTCTGCTCTGCTTTGGCCACCAGGAAGGCAAGAGCTGAAAACCCAACTTATTTACTGTTCAGGGCCCTATGGCATTATTACTATAAGGAATTTTCCCTGAAATTATCTTATTCCTTAGATCTTGTGTTTCCTTTGCTCTGATTTATTTTTCTTAATATGTTTCATGGTGTATTTGTTTAATTTCCAATGGGAATGAGTGAAAAAATGAGAAAGAAAGATGTGGATCCCGTTTAGAGGGATTGTTGGTGTACCTAGAGTGAATGCAGACTAAGTAGGGTGAGCGGTTTAAAGTTCCCTTAATGAAATGGATCTTAAGTGGACCTTAGGAGGAAAAGGAAGTGGGTTGCTGGAGACGCAGGTGTTTTACGTGGGAAATTGTCAGTAAGGAAGATGCAGCTGTAGAATGAGTGAGTGATATCCTGAGGGCAGTAAGGAGATCTGTCTGCCTGTGGTACCAGAGCTGATTGCCTTATTATGTTTTCATTTCATTGAAGAGACAGATGAGGATAGGAACTGTGGAAAAGTCAAGTAACAGTTTCCTATTAGGGAAGGATTCTTGCTTCAGTTTCTAAAATAAATAAGAAGGTAGAGAATTAAAGGCTGAGAGGCAAATTAAGAGAAAGTGCTGATGGTATATATATAAAATTAGAAAGGGCTAGCTAAACCCAAGTATGGAAGAAACAGGTGAGAGTACAAAAAAGAATCAGTGCATTGTAGCCAGCTTTTGTCACCTGGTAGAGTTAACATTAATTCACTACTTATTGACTTCTCACCAGGTCTGCTTTATCCATCACTGTGTACAGAGCCTACCACGGTATATAGCACATAGTAGTTGCCTCATAAATGTTCTTAAACGAATGAAGTAGGTCCCTACCTCCAAGGAAAATGAAACAGATAAATAAATAAAGTCAAATATGTCTCAATTGCTCTGAGAAGGTCTTTTAAAACAAGGAAAAGCAGCAATCACAGCACAAAGGCTGGAGCAGAAGTCCGTGGGGAGAGGGCAGTAGAAGCAGATGTGCAACTCCTGCATTGCCTTTTCACATTCCGGGGCAGCACATACCGTCTTGCAGAGCCCTTGGGCCGTGGGAGGTTGTTTTTTTGTTTTTTTTTTTTAACATCTTTATTGGAGTATAATTGCTTTACAATGGTGTGTTAGTTTCTGCCATTTGGTAGCGTATATATGTCCATGCCACTCTCTCACTTCGTCACAGCTTACCCTTCCCCCTCCCCATATCCTTAAGTCCATGCTCTAGTAGGTCTGTGTTTTATTCCTGTCCTACCCCTAGGCTCTTCATGACATTTTTTTTTCTGAGATTCCATATATATGTGTTAGCATACGGTATTTGTTTTTCTCCTTCTGCCTTACTTCACACTGTATGACAGACTCTAGGTCCATCCACCTCACTACAAATAACTCACTTTCGTTTCTTTTTATGGCTGAGTAATATTCCATTGTGTATATGTGCCACATCTTCTTGATCCATTCATTTGTGGATGGACACTTAGGTTGCTTCCATGTCCAGGCTATTGTAAATAGAGCTGCAATGAACATTTTGGTACTTGACTCTAAGTCACCTGATGAGCGAAGCACTGGCTCCTCCCCTGGTGTGATCAGGAGCCAGAGTACAGTAGAAATATATGTCGGAACCTTGGCTCCAGCCTAATCCTGCCAGCTTAGTGTTTGTGGCTGCAGGGAGCACTGGCTTCTGTCCTGGCATGATCAAGTGTCTGAGCTCTAGGCCTTCATGTTGAAGAGAATTGATTGCCTTAAGCATCAGGTAAGAACTCTTGCAGAGCTTTGCAGGAAGCCAGCTCCTTTTCTTGGAGGCCAGCTTGTAGGGAGATCGGTCTTGAGCAAATGAGTCCTTCACTCTCAGCTCACCAGCCTGATTGAAAGGGTGGCCTTTAAGCATTTCAGCCCACGCTGCCAGTAACCTGTTCCACTCCAACCTGTAAGACTTGTGCGGCTGGTCAGTGACGTCACCATAGGACACTGTGAAGGATGTTTAGAAAAGGGTGACCACTCCAGGCTGTTAACTGAGTTCAGTCAAGGTAGATTGGCAAGGACTATTTGCAGTGGAATGCTGGTAAATGTTGAACAACTGCTCTTGGTGGTGGGGAAAGAGAGAGAGGGGACGCAGTGAACTGTAGTATTTGCTGACTTCTGTGGTGTAAATACTCCTCCCCATGGCCAATTTCAAGCTACCAGGGTGACCAAAAGTAGCATTGGGAAGAGAGGCACAGAAGTCCCCATTATATAGTATTTCCACCAGACAAATGCAACAGACATAAACAACCTCAAGATCATAGAGCATAATTAAATGTAGTGAAATAATTATGAAGTGATGGGTTTTAAGTCTTGATTACATTTGTTTTTAATATAATTTGTTTAATTTTAAGTTGATATCATTTAACTTTTAATAGTGCCTGTGTTTAATAACTAGCTCACACAATTCCTGAAAATGTGACTACCAGCTCACTCCCATGAACTGATAAGAGCTGACTCCAGCATACCACTAGGTAAGACAATCTGGAAGAAGTACTTTGCCCTGCCAAGAAAGGTGCTGGACGCGCAGGCTCAGCGGCCACGGCTCACGGGCCCAGCCGCTCCGCGGCATGTGGGATCCTCCCGGACCGGGGCACGAACCCGCGTCCCCTGCATCGGCAGGCGGACTCTCAACCAGTGCGCCACCAGGGAAGCCCTCATTTAACTTTTAATAGTGCCTGTGTTTAATAACTAGCTCACACAATTCCTGAAAATGTGACTACCAGCTCACTCCCATGAACTGATAAGAGCTGACTCCAGCATACCACTAGGTAAGACAATCTGGAAGAAGTACTTTGCCCTGCCAAGAAAGGTGCTGACACTGGCATCCATGGTTCCTGTGCAGGGGCGGGGAGAGACGAATAACTCGGTCCAGCAGCCCTGCTCCCAGGTCTCTTCCAATGGCCAGGGAAACCATCATTCTGTAAGAAGAGTGAGTCGTCCTGAATGGCTTGCTTAGCTTCAGGTCCTGGTATCCGTGGTTGATAGTCAGTTGCATTTACTGGATGGTGCAATGTCACAGGTTTGCCAGGAGGCTGGGAGGCCCTGAGAGCAGAAGGATGATGTTAGGAGATATTGGAATGATTGCCATAGCCACCGCGCCATGTCCAGTACTAAGTGGGAAACCTGATGACAGTTCACAACGATGCCACAAAAAAACTCGACACGACCTGGGTAACAGTGTTTTTTGTTTGTTTGTTGTTTATTAATTTACTTATTTTGGGCTGCGTTGGGTGTTCATTGCGGTGTGCGGACTTCTCATTGCGGTGGCTTCTCTTGTTGCGGAGCACAGGCTCTAGGCACATGGGCTGCAGTAGTTGTGGCTCGCGGGCTCAGTAGTTGTGGCTCACGGGCTCTAGAGCGCAGGCTCCGTAGTTGTGGTGCACCGGCTTAGTTGCTCTGCGGCATGTGGGATCTTCCTGGACCAGGGCTCGAACCCGTGTCCCCTGCATTGGCAGGGGGATTCTTAACCACTGCACCACCAGGGAAGTCCCTGTTTTCTGGGGCTTTTTTTTTTTTTTTGAGGGATTTAAGTGTAAGATAGTCAGTGTGCAGAAATGAAGAAGAAATCATTATAGCTCTGAAATGGGTCAAAGAAAAGTAAAGAAGGAAGGTTTGAATAGGGTCTTTAATGGTGACTGGAGAAGACTGATCACTGAAGTGGGAGGGAAAGATTACAGAGTGGGTGTTCTTTGGCAGAGGAAGCAAGGCAGACAAAGCGTAGGAATGTGAAGGCACAGAGAGTGTTTCTGTATTACCCAGGAACCTACTTGGGTACCTGGGCAGGGGGCTGTTGTGGTCTGAATACTTATGTGCCCCCGAAATTCAGATATTGACCTTCAAATCCCCAAAACAATGGTATTAGGACGTGGACCTTTGGGGGTGACTAGGTCATGAGGAAGAGCCCTCACGATTGGGATTAGTGCCCTTATGAGAGGCCCCCACAGTGCTCCCTCACCCTGAGTAGAGATAAGAGTGGTCGAGGGGTTCAGGGCCAGGTGGTCAAGGGCATTTTTATGTCATGCTAAAGAGTTTCAAGTTTTTTCCTTTAGTAATAGAAAGACCTTAGAATAAGCAGAGGACTGAAAGAATTAGGTATGTGTTTTTGAAAGAATTCTGGAGACACCCTTGGGCACCACTCTATTACCTGGGGATCATGGGTAAAATTTCCCCAGTCAGTGGACAGGCTGCTGGGTACTGCTGGAGGCTTTCTGTCAGGGCTTGGCCCTAACCTGTTCTTAAAGGGAATGTTTGCTCACTGCCAAAACTGTAGTCTTCACATCTAAAATTATTCTCCTCCTCTCCGAAAGGTAAATTAGAAAAGCAATATACCTTTAGTCAAGAGAATTAATCTTTCATCATTTAAGTAGCTGTTCACAGCAGCTACTTAAGTTTTAAAGACAGTCTGATGCACATAAATGGCTATAAGCCCCCGGAGCTCTCTTTATGCTTGCATCTTGAATTTATCGGACCCATCTTCTGCCAGTAATTCTAGAATTTTCTTTGTCCTGTTGTCTTCAAGAAATATATTTCTGTAAATCTGGATTGGGAACTTGGAAAAATACACATAGCTGAAGCCTCTTAAAACCTTTATTTTTTTGAAGAAAAATTACTTGAGTACATCTTAAAAGGAAAAACTTAAGAAAATAGGTATGTCAATGGAGTGTGCAGATATGAATGTGCAATATGAAAAGTATGTGTAGGCAGGAGCATCTGGAGAGCTCTTCTTCATTTAAAATCAGATTATCTGGCTCAGTTTCAAAGCTCTGGGTTACTCAGTTTTGCAGTTCGAAAAACAATGTAAAGTTGAGTTATGGAGCTGTCTATGTGACCACTGGCAGGGGCAGTGAATGAAGCTATTCTGTAAGAGATCAATAGCTTTAGTGCAGACTGAGTCCGTGTCACATTCCTCACTGGACATAGTGACTGTCTGAGATGGGTTTTAGGTTAAGCTCCTTGACCCCAGCCTGGTCTTCTGCCTTGGGGCATAAACTGAAGTGTTTCTACATTTCCACAGATGTCAGATCAGGCAGGAATTAGAAAAGCCAGCCAGCCACCAAACATCCTACTGGAGTTGGCCTCCGAGGGTGATGTGGACCAGAGCTTGAATCGCAGAGCCCACAAACTGATGTCCCTAGGCCAGATGTTTTATGTCACCCAGGCAGCATTTCTGTAAAGTCACATTGGTTGGTATCATTTAAAATCTGAAGGATTTAACAACCAAAAAAACAATTCTTATTTCTGGCTTTTCTTTGACTAATTGGACAAGCCTGGGCCTGCATTGTTAAAACAGTTGTCTGGAGCTAAGTAGCCCTTGCCCCTCTCAGATGGGGCAAACATTCTCTACTTGTCCACACTACCCGCCCCGCCCCGTTCCTCCAGGCTGCTTTAGACATTTTTGCTACCCACATAGCTTCAATAGGCCAAGGTCATATTTAAAAGATTGAATAACAGGTATTACATGGGCAGTCAGATATCAGTCAGAAAGAACCAGGCTTGAGCACCAGGACAGAATCCTAGAACATGACTGTGCTAGGCTGGACATTACCCGTTTAGTTACTGGATCATAAAAAGGTTCAGGAAATCCCAGGGAAGGAACTGGGGAGGCAGTTTGGGGAGTGGGGCCCTCAGGAGCTTGTGTTGGTAGCTTTTTACCAACTAGCTTGGAAGTACAGGCTGTTTATTAAGAGCACTCCTTAATCAATACCTGTGGAAGAGAGAGAAAGGAAACAAGAACAGCAGAGCAGGAAAGGGGCAGCATGAAGGTCTTTGTGGTGACGGAATCTCTATCTTGACTGCAGTGGTGGTTACCCGAATCTTCATATGTGACAAAATGACACAGAACTCTACATATACCCTGTACCAATGTCAGTTTCCTGGGTTTGATATTCTCCCATAATTATGTAAGATGTAACTACCTTGGGGGCATAGGTGAGGGATACAGAGGATCCTTCTGTATTATCTTTGCAACTTCTTGTGAATCCATAATTATTTCAAAAGTTAAAATCAAACAAACAAAAGGGGGAAAAAAGAATGGGCAGAGCAGGAAGTTGAGCTGTGGAACAGGCCCAGGGACAGCCTCAGCTGACCCCATGGGGAGCTCAGGAGCTGGATGGCCCTGCATAATTGTTTCCCATGAGGGCAAGATAACCTGTCCTTTCTGCCCCAACACAGATCACTCAGTGAATGTGGGAAGGGTCTTGCCCTTGGTGGAGGCTGCCCTCCACCGCCGAGGCAGTCCCTAGAGGGGCTGAGAACTGAAGGCTGTTGGCCTAGAGCACCTCCAGCACCTGGTCCTTCATTGAATGGGTCTGGACAGCACTCTGCAGTGGCCCCCATGACCAGCAGCTGTACCAGTGACCACAGATGAATATTAACCCTGCCTCTAGGCACAGGTTGTGACCCTGTCCTACATGGTACCCAAGTCTGTGCCTAAGTTCTTTGGACTGATTCAGAATCAAGCAAGTTCTGACCTAAGAGAGCAGTTTGATGCCATAATACTCTTTACCCCCTTTACTAACTTATCATTTAGTCACTACAGAAATTTTTTCATCTTCACATAGTATTAGATCATCAAACTGTTACCAGTCTGTGTCCAGAAATCTGAATCAACTCTTATTATATCTTATTGTAACCTCAAAAAAGAATGCTTTTTGAGAAGGACCAGAGTCTTTCTTCTTTTGATGTCTTCCCTTTTCTCTCCCCCAGACCTCTAACTCTACTGTGTAACCGTACAAGGAATAATCAGATGTCTTTAGCTCTGGTTTGTACAATTGCTGGTGCAGCTTTTAACTTTTATTGATTTCATTTTGATCTATTCATGAGGATTGTTGATCCAGGCATTTGAAAAAACTCACTTCATTGCAAAAGGGATGTTAGGGACCTTGACCCAATGATAGATATATTTTTCTAAGTGGCTCTGAAGCAGTTGTCCCAAAGAAGAAATTACAGTCCCAAACACATCATAGGTTTGTTATTTTCCAAAATCTCATTAAAGAGTTAATGCAAGTGGAATTTTCCTACTACTCCCCTACCTTCTCTCATCCCTGATGGGATTAATGTCATTAATTGCTAAAGTCTAATCTGATTTATTACAATTTTGTATTAAAGATACATAATGTAATTGCCCATAGATGTCAAATACTAAGGAACTTGTTACTATTTTAGTTGTGCTAGTTCTTATCCTTTCTATCTTTCATTCAGCTTTTTATTCCTCTCATGAACATTTAATGAAAACATATGTGTTAAAGGTGGTTTTTAATAGGGTTTGTAGCCCCAAAATGTTCTGTTTCTTGTCTTAAATTTTGAAAGAGGGAAAGAAACAAGCAAAGTATAAAAATAAGTCCGGGATTTATTTATAGTTAACTATGTCCTTAAACTCCAACTAGGTGTTCCATATTCTGCCAAGAGCTAGGAAGGATACAGCCATAAAAATGCTTACTCTGAGAGAGTGTACAGTCTAATCAGGAAGAAAAGACTGACACATATAAAAGCAAAATAACAAGGCACCATAATAAGTTGCTGAATGCTATTGTAATATGTACGTGATGGTAGAATTCAGAAAACTGAAAGGGGACAGGGTAGATAGGAGTTGGTCAAGAAGACCGCATGGAAGAGAAGGAACTCACTTTGAGTATTAACGAAGGGGGTGGGATGTGGAGAGAGAAATGGAAGAGACTCATTCCAGTACAGTAACACTGTTAGAGGCACAGAAAGGTGAAAATAGCAGAGGCTTGATATTGATAAGAACTTACTGTTAACTTTCTCCTAAGAATTTCGAGTGTTGAAACCATCCAACACCTCAGTCTACTTTCAAGATTTCCTGGCAAAGTGAAAGAGGCAAATATTTTTTATTGTTTTACAACTGAGGTTATTGACTTTCTCAGTTACAGTTTGGGCTGATTCTAATTACCTGCTTCTAACCTAGAAGAGTCAAGGAATTAGGCGTTCAGCATCAGAAGATGAAAATCTGTATTTTCTGGCAGTGTGAACATGAGCAAATTGCTTAATCTGGTGAACCCTGGTTTTCTCACCTAGGAATGGACATGAGAGCCTCATTTATGTTACTGGGTTATTGTGGCTATTAAGTTATATCAAAAAGTGTGGAAATTCTTTTTAAACTATTAAACAATACAAATGCTAGTGTTTTTGTTACTCTCTCCACTAGACCACACTTTTATGTCATGGATTTAGATTCTTTTCATTAAAAAGTTAAGTGCAATGTTTTTGTTTTGAAGATGAATTTGGGGTTTTTAAAAAATTTTGTTCATTTTTTATACAATTTTTGAAGGTTATAATCCATTTACAGTTATTCAAAATGTTGGCTATATTCCCCATGTTGTACAATACATCCTATCTTACACCCAATGGTTGGTACTTCCCAACTCTTATATTGCCCCTCCCCCCACCCCCACTGGCCACCACTAGTTTGTTCTCTACATCTGTGAGTCTGCTTCTTTTTTGTTATATTCACTAGTTTGTTGTATTTTTTAGATTCCACATATAAGTGATATCATGCAGTATCTGTCATTCTCTAACTTATTTCACTTAGCATAATGCCCTCCAAGTCCATCCGTGTTGCTGCAAATGGCAAAATTTCATTCTTCTTTATGGCTGAGTAGTATTCCATTGTGTATATGTACCACATCTTCTTTATCCATTCATCTGTTGATGGACACTTAGGATGCTTTCGTATCTTGGCAATTGTAAATAATGTTACTGTGAGCATTGGGGTGCATGTATCTTTTCAAATTAGTGTTTTTGGTTTTTTGGATATATACCAGGAATGGAATTGCTGGGTCAAATGGTAGTTCTATTTTTAGTTTTTTGAGAAGCCTCCATACTGTTTTCCACAGTGGCTGCAACAATTTACATTCCCACCAACAGTATATGAGGGTTCCCTTTTCTCCACATCTTCCCTAACATTTGTTATTTGTGTTCTTTTGCTGATAGCCATTCTGACAGGTGTGATGTGATATCTCATTGTGGTTTTGATTTGCATTTCCCTGATGATTAGTGATGTTGAGCATATTTTCATGTGCCTGTTGGCCATCATCTGCATTTTCTCTTTGGAAAAATGTCTATTCAGGTCTTCTGCCTTTTAACTGGATTGTTTTTTTGATGTTGAGTTGTATGAGCTGTTTATATATATTGGATATTAATCTGTTATCAGTCATATCATTTGCAGATATTTTCCCCCACTTATTAGGTTGTCTTTTTGTTGATGGTTTCCTTTGCTGTGCAAAAGCTTTTAAGTCTAATTAGGGAACATTTGTTTATTTTTGCTTTTATTTACTTTAGGAGATGGATCCAAAAAAATATTGCTGTGTTTTATGTCAGAGAGAGTTGTGCCTATGTTTTCCTCTAGGACAATAGTATCTGGTCATACATTTCGGTCTTTAATCCATTTTGAGTTTATTTTTGTATATGCTGTTCGAGAATGTTCTTATTACAGTCTTTTACATGTAGCCGTCCAGTTTTCCCAGCACCACTTATTGAAGAGGCTGTCTTTTCTCCATTGTATATTCTTGCCTCCTTTGTCACAGATTAACTGACCATAAGTGCATGGGTTTATTTCTGGGCTCTCTATCCTGTTCCATTGATCTATGTGTCTGTTTTTGCGCCAATACTGTAGCACAAAAACAGATTACTGTAGCTTTGTAGTATACTCTGAAGTCAGAGAGTGTGATTCCTCCAGCTCTGTTCTTCTTTCTCAAGATTATTTTGGCTATTCGGGGTCTTTTGTGTTTCCACACAAATTTTTTACACTACCAGTAGCAACCGTCAGGCTGCCATGATATTTATTTAGTAAGGCTCAACTAGTATTTTTTTTATTTTATTTATTTTTTTAAACTTTTTATTATATATTGGAGTATAGTTGATTAACAATGTTCTGTTAGTTTCAGGTGTACAGCAAGGTGATTCAGTTATACACATACATGTATCTATTCTTTTTCAAATTCTTTTCCCATTTAGGTTGTTACATAATATTGAGCAGATTTCCCTGTGCTATACAGTACGTCCTTGTTGGTTATCCATTTTAAATATAGCAGTGTGTACATGTCAATCCCAAACTCCCTAACTTTTAGGTTGTTACATAATATTGAGCAGATTTCCCTGTGCTGTGCAGTATGTCCTTGTTGGTTATCCATTTTAAATATAGCAGGGTGTACATGTCAATCCCAAAGTCCCTAACTAGTATTTTTTTAATGAAAAAGCATAGAACAGAAGAGTAAGATATATACTGCACTCTTTAGTATGGAAGATTATATAATTTATAGTAATGGTAGGTATCATTTAGTGACACACAGAGACATAAGTGATGTATATATGGGTCAAATGTATATTTGTGGATTGTTGTCAAAAATTGAAAGCCCTAGTTATACTACAGTACTGAAAGTACAAAACATTCAGTCCTCATTTTTTTTAAGCAACGTATTTAATTTATTAATTAATTTATTTATTTATTTATTTTTGGCTGTGTTGGGTCTTTGTTTCTGTGCGAGGGCTTTCTCTAGTTGCGGCAAGCGGGGGCCACTCTTCATCACGGTGCGCGGGCCTCTCACTATCGTGTCCTCTCTTGTTGCGGAGCACAGGCTCCAGATGCGCAGGCTCAGTAGTTGTGGCTCACAGGCCTAGTTGCTCTGCGGCATGTGGGATCTTCCCAGACCAGGGCTCGAACCCATGTCCCCTGCATTGGCAGGCAGATTCTCAACCACTGTGCCACCAGGGAAGCCCAGTCTCATTTTTTTTGAATCCTCAAGTTAAACCAAAAAAAAATTAGATTTCAGAGATAAGTTACACTACATAAAGAACATGAGATTATGATGAAATAGAGCATGGTACTACATATTCTGCATTTTTTTCTTATGCCTGTTGCTGAAACTCAAATTCTACCTTCACTTCTTCTACCCAGTATAGAAAGTAAAGGGTTGCTTCATTTGTTTCCATTAAAATCTACATGCCTAGAACCCATCCTACACTAAGTTTTCTGGAAGCTATTTTTTTTCCTATTCTTTTTCTTTCTTTTTTTTTTTTTAATTGGAGTAAAATTGCTTAACAATATTGTGTTAGTTTCTGCTGTACAGTGAAGTGAATCAGCTATAAGTATACCTATATCCCCTCCCTCTTGGACCTCCATACCCATCTAGGTTATCACAGAGCACTGAGCTGAGCTCCCTGTGCTATACAGCAGGTTCCCACTAGCTAACTATTTTAAACATGGTAGTGTATTTATGTCAAACCTAATCTCCCAATTTGTCACACCCTCTACTTCCCCCCTCCCCGTGTCCACATGTCCATTCTCTACGACTACATCTCTATTCCTGCCCTACAAACAGGTTATCTGTATCATTTTTCTAGATTCCACGTAAATGCATTAATATACGATATTTGTTTTTCTCTCTGACTTACTTCCTCTGTAAGACAGACTCTAGGTCCATCCTCATCTCTAAGAATGACCCATTTTCATTCCTTTTTATGGCTGAGTCATATTCCGTTATGTATATGTACCACGTCTTCTTTATCCATTCATCTATTGTTGGACATTTAGGTTATTTCCGTGTCCTAGCTATTGTAAATAGTGCTGCAAAGAACATTGAGGTACATGTGTCCTTTTGAATTATGGTTTTCTCTAGGTATATGCCCACTAGTGAGATTGCTGGTCATATGGTAGTTCTATTTTTAGATTTTTAAGGAACCTCCATACTGTTCTCCATGGTGGCTGTATCAATTTACATTCCCACCAACAGTGCAAAAGGGTTCCCTTTTCTCCACACCTTCTCCAGCGTTTACTGTTTGTAGATTTTTTGATGATGGCCATTCCGACAGGTGTGAGGTAATGCCTCGTTGTAGTTTTGATTTGCATTCCTCTACTAATTAGTGTTGTTGAGCATCTTTTTCATGTGCCTCTTAGCCATCTGTATGCCATCTTTGGTGAAATGTCTGTTTAGGTCTTCCGCCCATTTTTTAATTGGGTTGTTTGGTTTTTTGATATTGAGGTCCATGAGCTGTTTATATATTTTGGAGATTAATCCTTTGTCCATTGCTTCATTTGCTAATATTTTCTTCCATTCTGAGGGTTGTCTTTTCATCTTGTTTCTGGTTTCCTTTGCTGTGCAAAAGCTTTTAAGCTTAATTAGGTCCCATTTGTTTATTTTTGTTTTTATTTTCATTACTCTGGGAGGTGGGTCAAAAAAGATCTTGCTGTGGTTTATTGAAGTCAGGGAGCCTGATTCCTCCAGCTCCATTTTTCATTCTCAAAATGAAGTCAGGGAGCCTGATTCCTCCAGCTCCATTTTTCATTCTCAAAATGAAGTCAGGGAGCCTGATTCCTCCAGCTCCATTTTTCATTCTCAAAATGAAGTCAGGGAGCCTGATTCCTCCAGCTCCATTTTTCATTCTCAAAATGAAGTCAGGGAGCCTGATTCCTCCAGCTCCATTTTTCATTCTCAAAATGAAGTCAGGGAGCCTGATTCCTCCAGCTCCATTTTTCATTCTCAAAATGAAGTCAGGGAGCCTGATTCCTCCAGCTCCATTTTTCATTCTCAAAATGAAGTCAGGGAGCCTGATTCCTCCAGCTCCATTTTTCATTCTCAAAATGAAGTCAGGGAGCCTGATTCCTCCAGCTCCATTTTTCGTTCTCAAGATTGCTTTGGCTATTCGGGGTCTTTTGTGTTTCCATACAAAATGTAAAATTTTTTGTTCTAATTCTGTGAAGAATTCCTTTGGTAGTTTGATAGGTATTGCATTGACTCTGTAGATTGCTTTGGGTAGTACAGTCATTTTCACAATATTGATTCTTCCAATCCAAGAACATGGTATATTTCTCCATCTGTTTATGTCATTTTTGATTTCTTTCATCAGTGTTTTATAGTTTTCTGAGTACAAGTCTTTTGCCACCTTAGGTAGTTTTATCCCTAGGTATTTTATTCTTTTTGATGTGATGATAAATGGGATTGTTTCCTTAATTTCTCTTTCCGATTTTTTGTTGTTATTGTATCCTTACCAAATTCATTGATTAGTTCTAGTAGTTTTCTGGTGACATCTTTAGGATCTTCTATGTATAGTATCATGTCATCTGCGAACAGTGACAGTTTTACTTCTTCTTTTCCAATTTGTATTCCTTTTATTTCTTTTCCTTCTCTGATTGCCATGGCTAGGACTTCCAAAACTATGTTGAATAATAGTGGTGAGAGTGGACATCCTTGTCTTGTTCCTGATCTTAGAGGAAATGCTTTCAGTTTTTCACCATTGAGAATGATGTTTGCTGTGGGTTTGTCATATATGGCCTTTTTTATGTTGAGGTAGGTTCCCTCTATGCCCATTTTCTAGAGAGTTTTTACCATAAATGGGTGTTGAATTTTGTCAAAAGCTTTTTCTGCATCTATTGAGTTGATCGTATGGTTTTTATTCCTTAATTTGTTAATATGGTGTATCGCATTGATTGATTTGCATATATTAAAGAATCCTTGCATTCTCGGGATGAATCCCAGTTGATCATGGTGTATGATCCTTTTAATGTGCTGTTGGATCCTGTTAGCTAGTATCTTGTTGAGGATTTTTGCATCTATATTCTTCAGTGATATTGGTCTGTAAATTTCTTTTTTGCAATATCTTTGTCTGGTTTTGGTATCAGAGTGATGGTGCCCTCGTGGAACAAATTTAGGAATGTTCCTCTGCAATTTTTTGGAAGAGTTTGAGGAGGATGGGTGTTAGCTCGTCTCTAAATGTTTGATAGAATTCACCTGTGAAGCCATCTGGTCCTGGACTTTTGTTTGTTGGAAGATTTTTAATTACAGTTTCAATGAATACTTGTTACCTGTGATAGGTCTGTTTATATTTTCTAATCCTTCCTGTTTCAGTCTTGGAAAATTGTACCTTTCCAAGAATTTGTCCATTTCTTCGTGGTTGTCCATTTTATTGGCATATAGTTGTTTGTAGTAGTCTCTTATAATCCTTTGTATTTCTG
>NC_041221.1:51880478-51918673 GCF_002837175.3 Physeter macrocephalus
ATTTACAATTGTTGTATCTTCTTGGATTGATCCCTTGATCATTATGTAGTGTCCTTCCTTGTCTCTTATAACATTCTTTATTTTAAAGTCTACTTTATCTGATATGAGTATTGCTACTCCAGCTTTCTTTTGATTTCCATTTGCATGGAATATCTTTTTCTATCCCTTCACTTTCAGTCTGTATGTGTCCCTAGGTCTGAAGTGGGTCTCTTGTAGACAGCATATATATGGGTCTTGTGTTTGTATCCATTCAGCCAGTCTGTGTCTTTTGGTTGGAGCATTTAATCCATTTTTATTCAAGGTTATTATCGATATGTATGTTCCTATTACCATTTTCTTAATTGTTTTGGCTTTGTTTTTGTGGGTCTTTTTCTTCTCTTGTGTTTCCCGCCTAGAGAAGTTCCTTTAGCATTTGTTGTAAAGGTGGTTTGGTGGTGACAAATTCTCTTAGCTTTTGCTCATCTGTAAAGCTTTTGATTTCTCTGTTGAATCTGAATGAGATCCTTGCTGGGTAGAGTAATCTTGGTTGTAGGTTTTTCTCTTTCATCACTTTAAGTGTATCCTGCCACTCCCTTCTGGCCTGCAGAATTTCTGCTGCAGATCAGCTGATAACCTTATGGGGATTCCTTTGTATGTTATTTTTTGCTTTTCCCTTGCTGCTTTTAATATTTTTTCCTTGAATTTGATTTTTGTTAGTTTGATTAATATGTGTCTTGGTGTGTTTCTCCTAGTGTTTTTCCTGTATGGGACTCTCTGCACTTCCTGGACTTGGGTGACTATTTCCTTTCCCACGTTAGGGAAGTTTTCCACTATAATCTCTCTGAATATTTTCTCAGACATTTTCTTTTTCTCTTCTTCTCTTGGGACCCCTATAATTCGAATGTTGGAGCTTTTAGTGTTGTCCCAGAGGCCCCTGAGATTGTCTTCAATTCTTTTCATTCTTTTTTCTTTATTCTGCTCCTCGGCAGTTATTTCCACCATTCTATCTTCCAGCTCACTTACTCGTGCTTCTGCCTCCGTTATTTTGTTATTGATTCCTCCTAGTGTATTTTTCATTTGAGTTATTTTGCTGTTCATCTCTGTGTTTCTTCTTTGGTTCTTCTAGATCTTTGTTAAACATTTCTTGTATTTTCTCAAACTGTGCCTCCATTCTGTTTCCGAGATTCTGGATCATCTTTACTATCATTACTCTGAATTCTTTTTCAGGTAGGTTGCTATTTCCTCTTCATTTATTGGGTCTTGTAGGTTTTTACCTTGCTCCTTTATCTGTGACATATTTTTTTGTCATCTCTTTGTTTTGTTTTTTTTTGGTGGGTGGGCTTATGTTTCTGTCTTACTGGTTTTTGGCCTGAGGCTTCCAGCACTGGAGTTTGTAGGCTCTTTGGTAGAGCTGGGTCTTGGTGCTGAGATGAGGACCTCTGAGAGACCTCACTCCGATGAAAATTCCCCTGGAGTCTGAGGTTCTCAGTTAGTCCAGTGGTTCGGACTCAGAGGTCCCACTGCAGGAGCTCAGGCCCGACCCCCGGCTGGTGAACCAAGATCCCACAAGCCATGTGGGGTTCAGAAAAAGAAGAAAAGGAGCAGAACAATAACAAAGAGTAAAAAAATAAGATTAGAAAACTAACTGATATGTTAGAAAGAATAAAAAAATAAAAATATAGATGAAACAACAACTGGAAGGTAAACCAGAACCACAATAGTAAAAAAGAGGAGAAAAAAATAAAACACCAAAAAGGCCTTGGCTGTGGGGCAGGGCTTAGGGAGGGGCGGTGTTTCGGCAGTTGGCAGGGCCTATACTTAGGACCCACAGGGCCGGAGAAGGCCCTGGGGGTGGTGGGGGGGTGGGGCTTAGGCTCAAGGTAGCAGGACAGGCCCAGGAGTGCCTCTGGCCTTGGAGCGTGGAGGACCAGGTCGAGGACCCCAGCAGGCTCACTGGGCCCAAGTGGTCAGGGGATATGCTTGGCATGTCCCCCCGCATCCTCCAATCCCAGAGGGCCCCTCCCCATTGGTCTCTCTTCTTCTTCCCCCCACTCCCTCCCTCCTATGCCTCTAGGACCAACACAGCCCAGAGGGGGCCTTGGAGGGCAGGGGACCTGGCCTGGGAGCCCAGCAGGCTTTCCGGGGCTGAGTGGGTCGGGGAAATGCCTGCCGCATCTCCCCTGATTCTCAGATCCTGGAGGGTGCGCCCCCACCATGGCCTCTCCTCCTCTTCCCCCCTCTTCCCTCCCTCCTTCCCATGTTCCTAGGACCCATGAGGCTGGAAGGGGCCCCAGAGGATGGAGGACCAGGCCTGGGAGCCCAGCAGGCTTCCTGAGGCTCGAGTTGGCGGCAGAAACACCCACCGTGCCTCCCCTGATCCTCTGGTCCCAGATGACCCCTCCCACCCGCCTCTCCTCTTCTTCCCCTGCCTCCCTCCTATGCCCCTAGGACCAACTTGGCCGGGAGGGGACCTCGGAGGGTGGAGGACCCAGCCCGGGAGCCCAGCAGGGTTCCCGGGGAGGATTGGGCAGGGCAAATGGTAGGCGCGCTCCCCCTAATGCTCCGAGCCCCCAAGGGTCCCTCCAGGTATGGGAACCCCTCCCCCCTCCCAGACACCCCTCAGGGGCTCCAGTCCTATCTAGCCTCCACTTCTCCTCCCCCCTCACTCCCCACCACGTCCTACATGTTCTCTCAAGGGTTCCTCCCATTTCCTTGGGCATCAAGTTCCCCCACCAGTGTCCAGCAGGCTCCCTAGTTGTGGGGAGACACGAACTCTGCATCCTGCCCCACCGCCATCTTGACTCTGCCCTCCCAAAAGTGGTTTTTCCATTTTTTGGAAGCTTTTAAGTTGCTTATTTTTGAAAACTCTCAATCAGAATTGTGGAATCAAACAAGAAAACTCAGTATGTATAGAAATCCATTTTATCAGTCTAGGTCCAGGGAGGAAAGAGATGGCATATGCAAAGAGTCTAACTAGAGATAGTGTTATGATGTGTATCTTTACAAAAGAGTCCACAGAGTTAAAGAAAGCAATTCATGGTGAAGGACCCGGAGCTAGCAATAGCTGAGAGTTCAATGCAATCCTTTACTGCCCCGTATCTACATGAGCAGGGGGAGAAAACAGCATTCTAGATCCCAGGTGGGACACAGAGTAGTAGGAGAGGAGCCATGTGACCAGAGCTGTCATGGTGGAACACAGTCTCTGCCAGAAACAGAGAGAAGCAGAGAGGGGGACTTTAAAATTATTTTTGATGCAAATAACAGAATATCCCGTAAATAGTGGCTCCAGCCATATGGACATTTACTGTTTACTTAAATTTAGAAGTGGTCTCGGGTTTGGTTAGGCAGGTTAAGGATGTCATCAGGCTTTTCTTGGGTTTCTGCTCCACCCCTAGTGTGATGGCTTTTTGGCTTCATGATCGTCACTGCCTAATGGCCAGACGATAGCTAAAACTCCAGACATCACATACATATTCAAGGCTTGAAGATAGAAGAGGTAATGGTGTCAGCAAGCTCTTCTTTTGCACCTTGTCCATTTTTTAAGGCATCTAAAGGTTTTCCAGAAGTCTTCAGCCAACTTGCACGTAAGTCTCTTTAGTCAGAACTCTTTCACCTGCCACCTCCAGTTGCAAAGGATGTCATAAGTGTGAACATCTGGCAAAGGTGTATGGGATATCTTAACTGGTTTAGACTAATCCCAGTATCGCCATGAGTTGGGGGTAATTTGGTTCCTAACTGTTGGGTAACCAACCAATGGTGTCTGCCCACAGGAACTTCTTTTTTTCACACGTGGCTTGCTGGAATTGTAATTGGATTGCATTGAACCTATAGATCAATTTAGAAAAAAATCGATAACAATATTGAGTCTTCCAATTTATGAACATGGAATATCTGTCCATTTACTGAGATCATCTTTAATTTTTCTCTAAATAAATTTTATGGTTTTCAGTGTCAAGGTCTTGCACAGCTTTCAACAGATTTATTCCTAGGTAATTTAATATTTTTCATGCAGTTACAAATAGTATTGTGGGTTTTTTTAATTTATGAAATTTATTTTCTTATATAAATTATGTATTTCTCTGGGCAGACAGCCTTCACCTTATTGCACTAATAGCACATCTGTAATACCAAGCTACAGGACAAGTCTTAACAAGGTCTGTATTCAACGTAGCACTTGTCTGCCGGGCACTGTAGAGGAGGATGAGGAAAAGCCAGGATCCAGCTCAGGTGAAGAAGGGGGAGGGGGCAATGTGTCTCCGCTCTGACAGTTGGTTTTCTCCTGGGAAGGGGAACATTCAAAGTTATGTCTGGATTCTGGAAGTGGGAGATCTTGGAGGCTGCGAAGCCCAATGCAACACTGCAGCACGGCTCCACAGGAACTTCTTAAAAGAACCCAAGGTAAAGAATAAAGTGCCCTGATTGAGTTCATAGGCACAACAGCTTCTAGATCACAGGTTCAAAGAAGGAAATAAATTAGTAGGTTAGAAGGACACACAATTGGCCAGATTCATTTCTGTTCTATTGTAAAAACAGTCATTTTTTGCTTTCTCGAGATTAATGCTTTTCAGATAGCATTTGAAATCTCAATCTCCTTTTCTGTAATTCAAAATCACCTTTAACATCTGTGTTCTCTGTCATTTGGTACAGTGCTCAAGAAGGGAAAATAATAGGCCAGTGACTAAGAAAAACCTTGGAAGACGAAGTGGCCTTAGTGATTGTCACTGAAATGCAAACATAGCTTTAAATAGTAAAGCAGGAGGCATGAAAGCTCTTCCAGGGCTCTCAGGAGGGCCCTTGAATGGCAGGAAGTGGAATATTATAAGTGTGTGATAGGAGTTACTCTTCTTTTTTTATTCATGTGGCAATGGGGGGGAAAGAAAATTCTAAAGCAAGAAGACCAGACATAAATCATAAGAGTGTAGAGAAAATGTGAGGACAGCATGTTCAAGGGGAAAGTGAAAAGTAAAAGAGCAGTCCTGAATGCCAAGATTAGCTATGTTCTCCCAGCCACTGGGTCCTCCTTGGCAAGCATCCCACTGGCAATGAGGCTAACCTGAGCCTGAACCCCTCTAGTCCTTGAGCCTCACTTTTCATTTCAAAGCTTGACAACCTCTTTACCCAGAGCACACACACCACTCTTAGGAGAAGAAACAAAGCTAAGTAGCTCATAAGCTCATACAATGTTTTGGGATCTCTGCAGCAGCTTGCTCGTGGCTGACCAGTTGAAATTTATTTTTCTCAAGCTGTTGTGATTCTGGGAATGTAAGGTTTGGCTGCTCGGTTAGCCTGAGTTTTCTGAGATGCAGACCTTGTGCAAGGGATTTACTGGGAGATTAGATATGCAGGAGATTTATGAGAGGAAATGCTTGTGAGGAAAAAGGGGGAAGGAGCTAGAGGGGACTGGGAGAGCTGCAGACTACAATGCAGTTCCTAACCCTGTGAAGAAGAAATACGTGAAGGAAGGAATGAAAAAAAGGGAAGGAGGGAGAGAAGGAAGAGAGGGAGGGAGGAAGGAAGGGAGGAAAGGAAGAAAAGAGGGAGGAAGGGAAGGAGGGAGGAAAGGCCTTAGACAGCAGTACAAGGCTAGGAAAGTTTTGGCAAAGCCAACACGGGGAGTCTTCAAGCCAAAGCCACCTGACAGAGGAATCCCCCCCGTCCCAGGAATGGGCCTGCCATTGCATCTTTGTCATGCTAAGTCATTGGCTGGATGGGTTTCAGAGCACAGCAACTGAGGGCATAGGCCAGTTATGCTTTCTGCAGTAGGAGATCTGGGAGATGGATTTTTATGGCCACCGAAACCTTTCAGGAGCAACGGGTTGTACAAGCAAAATTTGGAGATGTGTTATCTTTCAGATGAAGAAATACATTGATGAAGGCCCTTTATTAACTATTAGATTCATTTTCAATATCCATATTCAACAGTCATCTCATTTCTTCTCTCAAAGGATTTTCAATGCTTTTTCCTTATCTTTACATATGTGATCTTATACCCCAGGTTTTCTGAAACAGTCCTTTTACAGATTGTCCCGCTGGCCCAGCATCTAAGTAATAAAGTCCAAGTTTCCTTAGCTTGGAGTTCAGTCTCCCACAATCTAGTCCCAGCCCACCTTCCAACCTTAATTATATACCATTTCACTTTACCTTGTATTTCAACTCTTTTGAAACATTTGCTGTGTCCTAAATGATTCTTGTTTATCCACTGTTATCGCTTTGCTCAAATTGTTTTTTCAACTAGAATTTATTCATAGCGTATGTTTAGTGTGCCCTTCCCATGGGCTGAGCCCTAGATTTAGAGCTAGATATAACGTTAGGGAACAAAACAGGTGTGGTATATACCCTCTTGGAACTTTGAATCTAGTGGAGGAGCAACAGATAATAATCAGGTCAATAGACAAATACATGCTTGCAAATCATGTTAAGAGTGTCAGAAGTAAAAGAACAGGATACTCTGACAGAGAATTAGAGAAGGGTTCTATTTTGATAGAGTGGTCAGGGAAGAGATGGCATTTAAGCTGATTTTTGAATGATGATAAACATGTAGTTACACAAAGAACTTAGTCTTTGTAGGTACAAATTCCATCATCTTCAAGATATTGCCATGGTCTTCATGAAGTCTTTCCTGACCCCCTTCGTCAGATTTTTCAACCATTTTAGCCCTTTGTTATGTACATCTTGCATACATTTTATATATATATATATATATATATATAATATACACATACATTATATATATATATAATGTTGTAGGTTATACTATATTTTTTTGTTTGCCTCATGTTTCCTATCAGACTATAATAAGCTTTTTGAAGTTTTGATAACTCATCTGATTTCTTTCTGTCTCTGTATCTAGCATGGTATTTAGGATAACACTTTTGTTGCAACCAACAAAAACTTCGTGAATGAGCGAACAGTGTCTCCCGCTCTTTGCAAGTTTCCCCTTTCTGACATTTATATGAATTCTAAAAAGACACGGAGACTTCATACAATAGTTGAAAAAATGCCCTTCACCTAGTCAGAGAGTTCTGGACTTCAACCAGAAGCAAATCTGTAGCAGCTAAGACCCTTTCTATTGAGGCAAAGGCACTATAGATTCTTTCAGGATAGGATTTTGTAAGTTTATCATTTATTTGAAAATCCATTATTATATACACCAAGTTTTAGGAAGAAAGTCTGGCTAAATAGTAAATCAGTTACTCTTTTGAAACAGCTCTTCAGTAGGTAGTTACCACTGGCTGCTAGAATTTAACAGGTTGTTTGAATATATCAAACTACCATGTGTGTTCAGATACAATCTCACCTTACAAATGAGTAGCCTCTGACTTACAGATCAGTTCATGTAGATATAGATTTTTACCGTTGTTATAATTTTTTCCCTGTCTTCACAGAAACAAAGGATATAAACAAAGAGAAGGAACATGATGTATTTTTGACTGGCTACCATCTCAGATCTTCATTTCAAAGTTTATCTGGAGAAACAGTTTTCTTTGTTATGGACCTTTCCCCTGTATGAGGAGTATTTTAATGATGTCATATTCTTTTCCTACAGGAAACTCCAACTATAGGCAAACTTTCATTAAGGCAAGAACTTCAGTTTTCACATTGTGCCTTGAAACTCCAGTATAGGAATGTTCCTCATCCTAAATTCAATGTCATTATATCCAATTTTACTCCCTCAAAAGTTGCTTATAGTAGAAAACTTGAAAAGATGTGTGCCAGCATTAACCCAGACCTAGAGAGACCATACATATTATTTTAAAAGGACAAAATGAGTGTCACTCACTCAGCTTCTGTACCGGTTTTTGTCACCTAAATAGTTTCCAGAAACAAGGGTTTAGGACATCTTTTGGGACCAGAAATGAATCAACATCAAATTAACTTTTTTTCCTGCCTCTAAACACTGAATGCATTTTAATATCTGCCAGATTTTTAAAAAATTTTTATTGGAGTATATTTGCTTTACAATGTTGTATTAGTTTCTACTGTACAGCAAAGTGAATCAGCTATATGTATACATATATCCCCTCTTTTTTGGATTTCATTCCCATTTCAGTCACCACAGAGCATTGAGTAGAGTTTCTTGTGCTATACAGTAGGGTCTCATTAGTTATCTATTTTATACATAGTATCAATAGTGTATATATGTCAATCCCAATCTCCCAATTCATTCCACCCCTCTTGCCCCTTGGTGTCTATATGTTTGTTCTCTACGTCTGTGTTTCTATTTATGCTTTGTAAATAAGATTGTCTATAGCAATTTTTTCAGATTCCACATATATGCGTTAATATACGACATTTGTCTTTCTCTGACTTACTTCACTTTGTATGACAGTCTCTAGGTCCATCCATGTCTCTACAAATGACCCAATTTCATTCCTTTATATGGCTGAGTACTATTCCATTGTATATATGTACCACATCTTCTTTATCCATTCTTCTATTTTTGGACATTTAGGTTGCTTCCATATCCTGGCTATTGTAAATAGAGCTGCAATGAACATTGGGGTACATGTGTCTTTTTGAATTATAGTTTTTGCAGGGTATATGCCCAGTAGTGGAATTGCTGGGTCGTATGGTAGTTCTATTTTTAGTTTTTTAAGGAACCTCAGTACTGCTCTCCATAGTGGCTGTGTCAATTTACATTCCCACCAACAGCGCAAGAGGGTTGACCCTATATTTCCAAATCTCCGTTCTGTAGTAAATACTAGAAATTCTACCCAGTATGCAACTTTGTTCATCTCCTGGCAAGAGGTACTTGTTGCCACTACTTTTGAACCACTTTGAAATTCATTCCTATCCCTATTACATCACTATCTCCCATCCTCTCAGCTTCAGTCCTCACACACATGCAATTCATATTGCCTAGGTTAAGGTTATAGTTTTCAGAACAGTGAAAAAAAGTTTCATTTAACCAGTTAGTCCAATACATATGTATATCTGTATCTGTTCCTTCATTTTTACTTGTCATTAAAATGTTATCTATAAAGAGAGAACCTGTAAATGATAGCTTTTAAGTCGAAAGAAAGCCATTAAAATGAATATATAAAATGTGCACCAGTTTAAATCTGTTGTATTAATTTATAACTCATACTTCTGTTTGTGATTTTGAATATCTCCATGCCCTGAGCCTTGCATGGAACAGAGGAATAACATGGCAGAGGATGACAGATCAGGAGTCAGGGAGCATGGCACAGTGGAAAGATCCCTTACAGACAAGGCTGGAGACCTAGATTATATTTTCAGTCCAACTAACTAGTTATGTGGTTTTGAGCAGTCCCTTAAGCACTCTGGGACCCAGTTATTTCATCTCTAAAATTATGGCCCATTTAACAGTTAGATCCATTCCAACTTCAGCCTTCAGTCCTTTTATTTTGTTTTATTTGTTCCTTTCATTTACTGCTGTCAGATTCTGGTGATGATCCAGCTGAAAGAATTCACAGACAAACATTCAAAGAAATACCAACTAGACTGTGGGGTTTAAGTGTGTGAGCTCTAGAGCCTCTGCCTGGTTTAGTTCCAGAGTTACTACCTTGTGATTTGGGGTGAGTTCCTCACCCACGCTGTGCTTCACTATTCATATCTTTATAATGATGGTAATAAGAGCACTTGCACCATCGCTTCGTGAGATTGTTTCAGGAATTAAAAGAGATCATTGTTGTAAAGTGCATAACATGGTGCATGGCTCATGGAAGGTGGTTATTAGCTATCAGCTAGTATTATTGTTCCATATTAAATATCTATGTGCCCATGGCACTGTGCAGAGGGAAGCCACAGTATATCCCCATTTCTGCCTCTTGTGAATTTTAAATTTCCAAAATGCCAAAGTTCTCATTCAGGGAGGTGATATGTGGAAATGCAGTAAAGAAATCATTTATTTTTATGATTTTGTTATTTGTCCGAAGAAGGAAATGTTGTACTCAGCTGTCATGAGAAATTATTATCCTGAATGAAGGCTGGAGAGCAAGAGCCTAGAGGTAGAGATAAGAATAGTAAAGGAGGCAACAGGAATGGGAAGATATGAATGCCTTTACTAAGAGTCACAAATGGTGATAATAGTCTCTAAATTCTTAGTGTGTTGGGTTTTTTTTTGGCTGCATTAGGTCTTCATTGCTGTGCACAGGCTTTCTCTAGTTGTGGCGAGCAGGGCTACTCTTCGTTGCGGTGCGCGGGCTTCTCACTGCGGTGGCTTCTCTTGTTGTGGAGCACGGGCTCTAGGCACGCAGGCTTCAGTAGCTGTGGCAGGCGGGCTCAGTAGTTGTGGCTCACGGGCCCTAGAGCGCAGGCTCAGTAGCTGTGGTGCACCCGCTTAGTTGCTCCGCGGCATGTGGGATCTTCCCAGACCAGGGCTCGAACCCGTGTCCCCTGCATTGGCAGGCAGATTCTTAACCACTGTGCTACCAGGGAAGCCCCAGTGTGTTGGTTTTAATATGGCTATTTCTGAGGTACCAGAGAAACAGTAGCTTATCTGCTTGCTTTTGGACAGGCTGACTGAAAATTCATCAAATTTAGGTATTGAATTTTTTAAAAAGTCTGGAATATGTACGTACAGAATTAGCTCTTCTGCCTCAACAATGAATGAATACCTCTAAGTCTCACTACAAAAACAGTTTTGGAGCAAAACATCAGTATGGGTTTCCATAGTGTTGTGATTTAAGGAAATGCGAAAAAAATAAATAAATAAGCATTCCACTTGAGTCTCTGGGAAGATGAGCTATGTCATTGAATTGACCTAAAGTCACAGGCGTAATATTTCTCAGAAATGGCCTGCTACGAAAGCCATTTAATTTTGTCATAACATTAATAGTTTTCACAATGATTGGTGATCTGCCACACATGGAGCGTAAGTATTAGAAACTCTTCGCAACTGTTTCTGATTCCTTCACAAGACACAGCCCCAAAAGATAAAGATAAGACTCTTTTCTGGCATTGATTTTTAAAAATTTTAAAAAGCATTCGTTGGATAGAGGCCAAGAATGTATAATGACTTTGACTTAATTGTGCAGTGTCAGATGGTGATTCCATCAGGCAGTATTAACTGACAAGGAATGATGGGAAGAATGGAAAGACCATACTGAGGATTATATTGGCTAATGACTGGGTTCTGGTTTCTGGACCAGGGAATCTCTGAGGTCATGTAATTATTGCTCAAATATTTTCCTGATGTTAACTTACTAGGTGGTGTTATTTTTGCTATTTATTTTAGATTTTTAATAGTACTATAAAACTTGTGGCCGTTTAAAGTAATTTCAGCTCAAGACATTTGACTGAGTGAAGATTAAGGAAGCTGTTTATCCTTAGAACTGCACTTGCTCTCAGAGTAAGAACTGCACCTTCCAGGGGAGATTTCCTTCTGACTCTAGAGTCCAGAGCCTCACAAACATGCTGTCTGCAGTGGCCCCTAGTCAGAAATTCTTAGCCTATCCAGCATGCAGTGCAGCCCCTGAAGTCTCCCCTACTATTGGTATAAGATTGGGATTTAGACCTTCTGCAAATTAAGCCTCATTTAGTCACAAAATGCCGGGATTCATTTCCAAATTGTTCTTCCAGAGGAGAAATTAGTTTCTTTAAGTACATAATATGACTATGCCTCTTGGCATTTCTCTTTCTCTAACTTCTACTTAGCCATCCTCCAGGGTGCACTTCAAGTCCTACTTCCTGCATGTAGGTTTCCCAGTTTGTTCCAGCTTTCAGTGATCTCGACCACATCACTGCTCTGGTTAGTTACTCATCAGACAACGCTTGGGGAAAGGCCCTCTAGCAATGCTTTGCTAATACTGACTCATCCTTGCTGTTGTTCCACCGTGGGCATGTTCCTATCTGGCTCCTCCAACAAGCTGTAATCTATTTGAGCATATGGGGATTGGTCTAATACTTTTACTTCTCACAACGCTTGCGTCTTATATTGCTAAATCTATGATAACTAATTGGACACATAACAGCCACTTGATAAATGTTTTTAAGAAATGAGCAAACCAAGTATTTCTTGGTAGTACTCTATACCAGGCACCACTATGGAAAGCTATGTAACTTGGAGAGCATCATTTCAAAAGCAGGAAGTTTATCACTCGTAAATTATTTCAGGTATTTGATTTTGACATTATCTTGAAGACATAAAATTGCCTTAAAAGCAGCTGCTTGAAGGTGGACAAAAGTAGAAATGAATGAATGAATGAGTGAATGACATACCTAAAGGCCATGAAATGTGGAAATGATTTTTTTTTAAGTTAACCTGATCTGTTTTTCTTCTCTAATCTCGACTGTGGGTGAAGAGTGGGGAAGAATTTTTAACAGGCAAATATTCCTGATCCTTGGCTCTTAACGTTAGGGACAGTAGGAGAAGGGAATACCTGCTTGGAAAATAAACTGGCGCTGCAAAGTGTAAATGATTGGGCCAACTGTAAATTTCATAGGCCAGGTAGGATTTTCACAAGTCTAATGATTTTTGAAAACTACTTGTACCCTGGCTCAAAAGACGTGTTTCTTGCTGCCAGTAGTAAGCAGTCAGTAAGCTGTGTTTGGGACCTGGACCAAAATGCTGGCCTTTCATCTCTCAAATTAAAGCTTACTGATCCGAGCTCAGAAGTCCCTCCATACACAGTTTAGTAAAATTAGCAGCATAAATATGGAACCAGAGCACAAATGTGTCTTGTTCCCTCCAGAAGGAAAATGTGAACTCTCTTCTCATTGGAAGTCTATTGATTACCTAATCCCAGATGTTGTGACACAGTTTTCATCCAAGTGTTGAAGAACAGACAGAAGCCCCTTCTAAAAGCTTAATTTTCATTACTCGTTTGGAAGGGGTTTTTCAGGGCCTATAAGACATGCAAGGATTATGCCTTGTGTTTGAGAAATGGAAAAGAAAAAAGGGAGGAAAAATCATTTAGACAAGTGCTTCTCAAACTTTAAGGAGCATATGAATCACCTGCGGAACTTGTTCAAATGCAGATTCTTATTCTGAAGGTCTAGGGTGGGGCCTGAGAATCTGCGTTTCTAGCAAGCCCCCAGGGGCCCCTGATGCCGCCAGCACATAGACTGCACACTGCTTTGAGTAGCAAGCTCTACAGGACAAAGAGAATGTTTTTTACAAGGAGCACAAATTACAATTCTAGGTTACAATTCCAAGGAATTAATGACTAAAAAATGCTGCCTTTCAACACTCCTGTGACACAACAAGAATGGAAGGTGAACACAAGCCATTTACCATTTCAAATGGGGCAGGAGCATTACTGATGCATTAATCTGTGTTTTGTTCCAGCTCCCATTCCAAAGGCAGCCAAGATTTCTTTTTCTCTTGGCCCCAGGGGATTTTGCAGGTGTAGAACAGGCCTTCTCTTCCTAGGTTTTTTTTTACAAATGTTGGAGAGAGAAGTGAGCATCTCTGGAGTTAAGGAGAGTTGGGACCCAAAGAGAAGAAAGAGAAAGACAATGGATACTTTTTTTTTTGTAAATGTTTATCTCTGTGTAAGACCTGCAAAGACCCTCCCTTGACCCAGGAGTAGGAAATAGAGCTATATCCTATAGAAATAGCTGCAATTGAATATCCCGCGAACTTGGTAAGAGCTGAGGAGG
Source organism: Physeter macrocephalus (assembly GCF_002837175.3). Taxonomy (NCBI): domain Eukaryota; kingdom Metazoa; phylum Chordata; class Mammalia; order Artiodactyla; family Physeteridae; genus Physeter; species Physeter macrocephalus. The sequence continues at coordinate 51,894,024 of NC_041221.1, forward strand.
CCCCGAGTCAGACTCAAATCAGTCTTAGAGAAGTACAGTAATGCGGCATTCTTTGCACCCCGATGACTTTGCCAAAAATTTATACCTGCTTCACATGACATCTATACCTAGGCAGTTTATAAGAATATGCCCTTAAGGTTTTGTAAACTCCACAGCAAAATATGCTAACGAGAAAATAAGGATATTTTTGTGCACATACACTGATACAAAGCTGTTAACAGAAATGAATAGAGGAGACAGAAATAACCCACCATGTAAACTTGAACCTTTGCTTGTAGTATGCATTCGGTACACAACGCTGTCACTTTTGACATTTACTTAGGTTAACACATTGCATACTCCCCAGAAACTGTTTTTCCATCCAGCTTATGGCTTTGTTGGTTGAGTTCTACAGGAAAAGGAGATTTAACTGTCTAAGAGTTTGTTTATTTTCCAAATTCATTCCCCAGATTTTTCATATCATGGTCTAATTTCTTCTGCTCATTAAAGAAATTGGACTACTTTTAAAAAGTCATAAAACAGTTATTGTCTTGGGCATTTTTAAGCAGATTGATGCTATTGCGATAGGACAGCCATAGACTATAACCTTCGTGAGGGCAGGGATAGATATTTCCATGTTGTGTCCTTAGAGCTCTGAGTCATGCCAGCCGTATCGTAGATATGAAGTTATCAGTTGTTACTTGCGTTATTTTAGTCCACTGCCGGAAGCACCTCATAAATTTTCAGGTAACTGTACAGATAGCCTCTGAAATATCATTTCAATCAAATATTTTGTTTTTTAATTTCTAAACGTTTTGCCAGAGGCTTTTTGATCGGTGGTTTCCGCAAAGAAGCTAGTAAATGCTGCCCAGTGGGCAGACTTGGGCCTCCTGCCTCCCCTCTGGTCAAAGCAGCCCTACTCTAAAATGAACACACTGTGTCCTTACTGTCAGAACGAGGTGATTCTATGACGTGAAAGTGTCCGAAATCTTCTAGAAGCTTTCCAACATGGCATTAAAGGAGCCTTGCCTCAAGAGGAAAGGGGGATTTGACATGGCCAACTTTGCAGGGGGAAGGGAACATTTAATAGAAATTTATTACCATATTTTTATTTCTCAAGAAGTTAAAACTTTTCAGAACAAACATTCGTGTTCATCTTTGGACCCTTCTGGGTTTAAAGTCTCAGCTGATACAAATTTATGATCGTTCATGTGTTTTAGTACTTAATGGTCGTGAGGGTGAGGGTAGTCCTGAAGAAGAGGTCACTGTGAACCAAAGGAGGGAAGCAAGGGGGATGGTCCTTAGGAGACTTGGCAGGAGACGTGGAAAAGGAAACTTTCACATAGAAATCAAGCCATGTAGAGAAAGCCTTATTTTGTCAAGGTCTTCTGAACAAGTAAGAACAATAGAGAATAATGGATATGTTCTCAGTCCCCTCAGAGGTCATTCCTGGGCCATTGCAAGAGCCCCTTGGATTCCCCAATCCCTCAGGCATGCAGCTGAAGAGCCCAGTTTCCTAAAACAGCCCTTTTGTCCTATCACGCTCTAGTTCAAGAATCTTAGTGGTTCACATTGCCAAATGCTTCAAGTCTGTGTTTTGAGGCCATCTGACTCTCTACACTAAATGTCTAACTTTTCCCCCATCTCCTCCCAGACACACTCCCCGTCATGGCTGTATCTGTCCTTCGCAATGCTCCTCTGAGCCAGTCTCGCCCTTTTATCATTGCCCTGGGCATCTTATTTCCCTCACCTGCCCATCTGTCTGCATCCTCCATTCTACAAGCCTTCAAAATGAATTCCAGTCCGATCACTGTCGTATAAATTATCAAGCTACTCCTGATTGGGCCACTCTCTCACTTCCCAAAGTCCTTGTGCATCAGCAAGTTGTAACCATTTTAGCCCTTAGGAGCCTCAGGTAGCATCTGGTCTGTTAGTTTTGCTCCTGGACCAGAAGAACATTTCTAAGCCCAGGAATTTCAACTACTTTTCCTTAGCCCGCAGAACCTAGCAAAGAGCTAGGCATTTAGGCAATGCTCCCTATAAATGTGTTGACTGAAATGATGATGCATAATCAGTTTGCCATCTCAATATTTTTCATTTTCAGAGAATGGGTTTAGGGAAGACATTTTCAGACAATATGGACATGTCATCCGTTACCTTTATAACGTGCTGCCGGTTATGAATAATAAACATTGTGGTTAAGCTCAAGAAACAGAGGAGGTTACCTGTTCACACTGCACTCTAAAAGTAGAAATTTGAAAAAATAAACATACACTTAGTGGGTTTTAATGAAAGAAAATTATGTGATTATCAATTTTAATATGTCTAAAATATACCAGTTTGTGCCAATCTACTGTAAGAAGGTGTCCAAGGAGGGAGAACAGTGTAAATTATTTCCGAGAGCTTTGGGTAGATTCTAATTATTGGGAATAAGTGTTACAAATAGTTCACATTCCAGTGTGACTTGAAGAACATGTTTGGAGCCTCCATGTTCTCTAACGCTGTTATGCTACTCGTTTATCACATACACTTGGGTCACATTTTCCTGTGTGGAGAGATTATCCTAGTGATAGTAACTGTATACAAATAGTTTACATTCCATGTTCCTCCTTAGCAGTCTTTTCAAGAAAAATCACTGATGGAGAACGTCAGTGGCCAGTTCAAGGGGAGAGGTGAAATGTCAAAAATTGTCAGAAGGGAGCCAATTATCAAGGAAGGTTTTGGGAAGGAGGGGTGTTCTCCGGGGAGTTGGAGATTTTTGCTTAGGGAGGGAAGGATGAAAACTTTCAGCAGAAGAGGATAAAGAGAAAAAGGTAAAGGAGAAAGAAAAGAGAACACAGGCTGACGATCGTAGGGCCGCCGTCTTGACTGAAGCGTGTTTGCGTTAACAAGTTGTGGGAAAGAAGTTAGAGAAAAGCAGTGCCTTCTGAAGAAACGTTTTGAATGTTGAGCTGCAGAATTTGGACCTAATCCAGTAAGCAAAAGGGTGACATTTGAGTCCATCAGCAGGGGCGAGGCAGGATGAAAATGGTATTTTAGGAAGATTAATCCAACGTTGCGCAAAGAATAGACTGGAATCCCTGCTCAGGGCAGAGATAACAGGAAGCTTTGGAATAAGGCGTGGGTGAAGAAATGAGGCCTCGTTAGGGAAGTGGAAGTTGGAAAGAAAGGGAGTAGCCTGGGAAACACATAACGGAAGGAAAGAACCAATGGTATGTTCTGACAACTGGTAGAAAAAATGAGAAATCATAGACAAATCCGAAATTTTAAGTCCAACTCCAAGAAAACAGTGATGATGCCATTTCTGGAGACCGGGAAGAGATATTAGCCAATCTTTAGAATACCAACTATTTGCATTCAAAGATTCTGCCTGCTTTTATGCCCCCCTAAGCAAATTAGCAACCATTTATTTGTTGCTAGTTGTCAGGAATTTTCATAGGGTTTCCAGGAAAATATTTACAGATACATCTACAGCTTTTAAATCTGTTGCAGATAAGGTAACAAGCAAAAAGTAGATAAAGTCCCCATTATTACCGGGCCAAGGGGTTCGTTCATGCATTTATCCATTCAACAAATATTTATAAAATGCCTACTCTGTGCTGGGAAAGTAGATCCTTGCTTTTGTCAGGACTTATATTCTAGTGGAGTGAAGATAGGAAAGTAGAGAAGAATACAAATAAATGAACTCAACACAAAGATAAATAAAGGCTATGAGGAAAATAAAACATAGTGATGTCCTACAAGTGACTTGGGAATGACTCCTTTATATTATTTGGTCAGAGAAAGCATCCCTGAGAAGATACCATTTGAGCTGAAGCCTAAGGCAATCACACAAAATCATGTGGGTACTAAGAATAGCGGGAGTTGAGTCTGAATAAGATCAGCAAGTTTCAGGGCTGGGGCATAACGGGAAGAAGACGTTGGCACAACGAGAAAGAAAGGGAAGCAGGGGCCACTCTTGGAATATACTAGCCAGGATCAGGAGCAAGGGACAAGAAGCATAATGCAAATTGACTTAAGTAATAAAAAAAGTAATTCATATAATTAGAAACAGAGTTGGTGCGGGCTGTGGATCGGCTAAATCCAGTGACTTCAAATTCATTTTCCAAAAGATGTCTTTGCCTGGGGTGGTGGTGTGATGAATTGGGAGATTGGGGTTGACATGTATACACTGATGTGTATAAAATGGATGACTAATAAGAACCTGCTGTATAAAAAAATAAATTAAAATTGACCAAGTTGGTAAAATTTCCAAAAAAAAAAAAAAAAAGATGTCTTTGCCCTCTCAGTTGTATCAGCTGCATGTTCAGGTTTGGGGTAAAATAGGTAAAGCAAGGAGACTGTGGCATTCTGTAAATTTTTTCCCTTAAATTTTCTAGAATCCCCCCCAGTAAGCTTCCCTTTGGGTCACATCCTCTTTCTTGAACTTCAGAAAAGGATGGGACTAACCCTCCGTCCAATTATACCTACTCTTGGAGCTGGGGTTGGGTTGGCTTCCCTTGAGGCACATGAGCTGCTTGGGGAGGAGTGGTTACCTGAACAAAATCACGTTTCTGTTGAGAAGGAAGGAGGAAGGTGGTCATTATAAGGAGTTTGGGCTTTAGTCTGATTACATGGGAAATCATGGAGAATTTTAGTGAAGTATCATGATCTGATTTATGCTTTTAAAAGGTCACCCTGTTTAATGTTTCAATAGTTAATTGAAGGGGGCCAAAAGTGGAAGTAAGAAGACCAGTTAGGAAGCTATTTGATAGTCTAGGCAAGAGGTGTTGGGAACTTGGGCTATAATAATAGCAAAGGAGAAGGAGAGAAGTGAATTGAGATGGAACTGACATAATTTGTCGGTGGGTTAAATAAGGGAATATGAGTGAGGGAGACTGAAGAAATGAAGATGGCCTATAGGGTTTTGGATTAAGTACGAGCGTGGATGGTAAAATAATTTACAGAGATAGTGAAGAGTTGACAAGGAGCGGGTTCATCAGGGATTACTTGAGAGTTGTGTGTTAAGATTGAGATACCTATTGGATATCTAGTGAAGAGGCCAAAGAGGCTGAGTCGAGCCTGGAGTTCAATGGAGAGGTTCAGGCTAAAGATGGAAATTTGGAACCATCAGCATATAGTGATGTTTAAAGCCATGAGAGTTGATGAGATTCCCCTTTCGCGGGGGGATGGGGGCAGAAAAGCTAGGGAAGTGAAGAGTCTGTGAAACTACAATATTTAGGGGAAAAGCAGAGGAAGAGAAGCTAGCAAAGGTGAGCAAGAAAGAACAGCCAGTGAGGTAAAAGGGAAACCAGGCAAATTTGGCATCATGGAAGCTAGGCAAAGAGCGTATCTTTAAAAGGCAATGGTCTGCTGAGACAAACGCATCTGAAAAGTTGAGTCATATAAGGAAAGAGAAGAGACCATTGAATTTGACAAGAAAAGGTTTAGTGGAGGGGAAGAGTCAGAAACACAGCTGAAGAGGATTCAAAAGAGAAGAAAATAGGAAGTGGAGTCAATCATTCAGGCAGGGCTTCAAAGATCTGGGAACAGGAAAGATGCTTCTTGAGAGCACAACTCTTAATGACTCAAAAATGAGTGTACTTTCCAGATAAGTTTTTTAAATTGTTTTTTGATGTTATTCTTTAGAAAGAGACATGTCCTGTTGTAGATTTCATTTGAAATGACATTGGTGGCCCAACCATTTCTGGCTTCTCTAGATCCCTTTTCCCTACATGCTCCTTCCACTGAAAAGAAACTAGGCCATTCACATTTTTCCAATTTAGAGCAGGGGACTAATAGCAGACAAGACTGAGGTAGGATCTGTATAGCCATACATATTATTTTGGGTGCTCTTCAGTTTCACTAGCTGCTGCTTAGAAGTTCATTAAATATATATGTAAATAAAATGTAAATTAAATATAAATTAAATAATATAAATTATATATATTACATACATATAATACATGTTATATATATACATATATATATTTGCATTTGCTGCAGATTTCCTAAACTTGAACTGTATAGAGTCCCAGATCCTCCTTTGTCCCATCTACCCAAAGGTGTCTTTCTCAGCCTTTTTAACTTATATCTACCAGAAAGTAGAGCAGGGCAGAAGTTGTGTGGGAGTCCTGTCCCTCTCCTTCCCCCTCACCTCCTGGCCTCAGCACAGTAAAAACTCTGTGCAGAACTTGGCTCACTGCTGCTTTTCCCACCTTCAATCAGGGAACACTTAAAGCCATACAGTGTCCCTGTCCCGCCAGAAAGCCTATGAGTAGGGCACCCCTTCAGGCCGACACAGAGGCATACTGTGCAAGGAAGAAATAACACAACATTGTAAATCAACTATACTTTAATAAAATTTAAAAAAATTTTTTTTAAATTAAAAAAAAAATCTCTGGCACATAGTGTTTAGGAGTACAGTACAGTTAACTGAGAGCAGTTAAAGGCATTTATGTATGACACTCATCGGACAGTTATGTCCTGTGCTGATTCTTGTACTATTTAGTTTGTGTTTATATATTTGCCCCCTCAATTAGATTACAAGTCCCGTCAAAGTAGGAACCACTTTTTATCCTTTCCAACCCTTTCCATATATGGCCAGAGCAGTGGCCACGTATGGATGGTCAATAAGGCTTTTGATTTTTTTTCTTTACGGCATATTGTCACCACACTACACATAATTCCAGCAAGGAATCAAAGCTTATATTTTAGACTATAAGACTTTGCCTGCTCTGTAGATACAAAGAAATGGATCTCCTTTTCAGCTGAAACATATTCCTTCCAGAAAATCAAATTATTTTTTCACACCCAGTATAATTTTCTGCTTTAAATTGTTGTTATGTGATTTGATGGACTTTTTTGACTCTAATTTTAACTGTCCATTTTGGAAATTCTGAAGTTAGATTTAGGGTTAAGATTCAGTGCCCATAAGGGTTGCTTCTCACTGGAGCCAAAACTACAGAAGGCACAACAAAAGGACAAAGTTCAAAAAAGTAAGCTTCAGGTACCTTTCTGCCAACGTACGCGTCTATAGTGGATTGTCACCTTATCCATCTCCATTCACTTTTTGGTAGAGCTTCTATTTTCTGCTGCAAAATAATTTTTGGAGCTGGTTGCATGTTAGCTACAGAGTTTCAATAATTTCTTTCCAAAACTGGGCTTCAGAAAGTGAATCTAAAAATTTTGAGTCAAGTATCTGAGAGAAGCTGTGTCAAACTTTTATGTCTCTTTTACCATATAAAATTGTGACAAATATATCTATAAAGTGTACATGACCTTCCACTAAGAACCTTTGTTAACCAAAAAAACCTGTAATCTCATAGATACCAATCAAAAGGCCAGCTAGCCATCATACTACAGACATCAATGGAGGGCCTAATATGTGCAGAGTTGGAAAGGATAAAATGTGGTTCCTACTTTCAAGGGACTTGTAATCTAATTGAGGGGGCAAATATATAAACACAAACTAAATAGTGCAAGAATCGGCATAGGACATAACTGTCCGATGAGTGACATACATAAATGCCGTTAACTGCTCTCAGTTAACTGTACTGTACTCATAAACACTATGTGCCACAGAGATTTATTTTTACTTTAAAAAAATTTTTTTTTAATTTTATTAAAGTAGGGGCTTCCCTGGTGGCGCAGTGGTTGAGAGTCCGCCTGCCGATGCAGGGGACACGGGTTCGTGCCCCGGTCCGGGAAGACCCCACATGCCGCGGAGCGGCTGGGCCCGTGAGCCGTGGCCGCTGAGCCTGCGCTTCCGGAGCCTGTGCTCCGCAACGGGAGAAGCCACAGCAGCGAGAGGCCCGCGTACCGCAAAAAAAACAAACAAACAAACAAAAAAATTTTATTAAAGTGTAGTTGATTTACAATGTTGTGTTAATTTCTGATGTACAGCAAAGTGGCTCAGTTATACATATATATATTCTTTTCCATATTCTTTTCCATTATGGTTTATCAGAGGATATTGAATATAGTTACCTGTGCTGTACAGTAGGACCTTGTTGTTTACGCATCCTACATATCAGCGGTCCCCAACCTTTTTGGTACCGGCGACCAGTTTCATGGAAGACACTTTTTCCATAGACCGGGGCGGGGGTGTTGGGGGAATGGTTCAGGCGGTAATGCGAGCGATGGACAGCGGCAGATGAAGCTTCACTCGCTGGCCTGCCGCTCACCTCCTGCTGCGTGGCCCAGTTCCTAATAGGCCACGGACTGGTAGCGGTCCACGGCCCACGGGTTGGGGGACCCGTGCTATATACACTAGTTTACATCTGCCAATCCCAAACTCCCAATCTTTCCCTCCCCACCGCACCCCACCCCCTTGGCAACCACAAGTCTGTTCTCTATGTCTGTGAGTCTGTTTCTGTTTCGTAGACATGTTCATTTGTGTCATATTTTAGATTCCACATACAAGTGATATCATATGGTGTTCATCTTACTCTTTCTGACTTACTTCACTCAGTATGATAACCTCCAGGTGCATCCGTGTAGCTGCAAATGGTATTATTTAACTTTTTTTAATTGTGCCAGACATTCCGTGAAGTACTTTATGTATATCAGTTTCATTTGCTGAATGATTATCCCCACTCCATAGATGGGAATTACCTCTGATCTTCTCCCCATTCTGGAGAAAACAAGGAGAATGATATAAGGTGAGCAAAGACCTAGAATCAGGAATGTGCCAGATGGCAAACAGATGCATTGGTCAGGGTCTAAGGATCCATTTAGGGGAATAGAGAGAAATGAACCTTGGGCCCTATGGTAGTCTGTTCACCACCATATGCCAATGCCTAGTATAGTGCCTTATGCGCAACAGGTGCTTGATAAATATGTCTTGTACAAACAAATGGCCCTCTGGCTTGTGTCTGTAACCCAGACCAAGTACAGCGGGATAAGTGTAATTAGTGAATTAAAGCCGTACACCAAAGATCCTCGGGACCCAACGCCAACGCCTCCCAATTCCCAACTATTACAGTGAAGGATTCAAGTGGGAAGGACACACATAATGAGACAGGTGTGACAGCGATAGTAGCTCCAACTCCCTGGTGTCCCTTTCATGGAACCTGACATGGTGACATAGTGAACGGTCCACACGTCCTTACCCTGGCCTGCAAGACAGTGCGAGATGTGGCCCCTGGCACGCCGTGACCTCAAATGCTTCTTCTCGCCCCTCCCTCCCCCTGTTCCTTCTCTCCCCTTGCACCTCCCACACCGACCTCCTTTCTAGCCCCCGGTCCCACCTTAGGGCCTACACTCTTTCGTGCTGCTTCCAAGTCTCTGATAGCTCCTCTCCCCACATCTCAGTGCCCTCCCCTGCTACCTGGCATCATCCATTGGCTTACCTGTTTCCCTCTGCACACAGCAGACTGTACACCCAGAAAGGCAGACCTCCTCCACGCTCCTCACCGTTGTATCCCCGGTGTCGAGGACGGCGCCTGGCACCTCACACACTGCGGTTCTGACCTCTCAATGCCTCTCAAATACCTACTTCCCAAGGGAATAGGCTTTTGTTCAGGAAATGTTCCATGGAAATTGATAAGTGGAGCTTGGGAACAAGAGGCAGAGTGGCAGCTCAGACCAACCTGTTTATAAAAGGTGCCTTTGCCCAGAGAGGGGAAAACACAACTTCAAACCTCTGACAAAGTATATGCCTGCCTAGGACACCTTTACCGTGCTGTGCTTCTGAAACGCTGCCTGGTCTCAACAAGGAGATCCATGAATTTGCCACATCAACTGATCCCCAGGACTTAAAAGACCCTACTGCCAGCCTCAGCCTAGTAAATGGGCACGGACTACACACCTCGGTATCAAAACACTGGCCCTCTGCTGTAGCCAAAACCAAGCAAATGCATCTATCCAGGTGACAGGAAGGCAGGTGAGGAAGTTAAACGATCCTCTGTTCATTAGTTCTTCCCCTCCCTGAGCACTATTAAGGCGCTCAGTACCATGAAAATGAGTTGAAATGCACTGACGTTGCCTCAAGTTTGAGCATTCACGGTCCCAGGAGGACACTTGTCATCTAATGATGTGCTTTAGAATCTTCTTTTGTGCCAATTGAGACTCCAGAGACCACAAAATGTCTCATAAATTCAAAGTGATATAAGTAAAGTCGTGGTGCCTCACAGCGTTTCTCGAAAGACTTCCCAGTGAGATGTTCGGTAATTTCACACATGTATATTGAGCACTCACTATATTGAAGGAGCTGTGCTAATGATGTGGTGGGTCAGAAGGAGGAGACAGGGTCCTTGCCTTCAAACGTCCAGTTTATCATTCATTGGACAGGTCAGAAAACTGAGATACCAGGCAGGGAATAAGAAATGCCATGGTCCAGCTATTGTGTGAAAGCACAAAGGATGGAGAGATGGATCCCATCTGGGAGAAAATTAAAAAATGCGTCATGGAGGAGAAGACACACTCATCTTGAAAGATGAATGGAATTTTCACAGACTTAGATGGCAGAAAGCCTCGATTTGGAGCGTTCACCACATTTTATGGTGTAAGTATTCCCACTATGGCTGATTTCAAGTTAATGACATCATGTCACTGAACACAGAGCTGGGAAGAGGTGCCAGCTCCAGCACATCATCTATGAGTCACCATCTGAGCTTTATTAAAACGTCTGACTCTATTGCTTTGATGAGTGGATTCACAGGTATTAAAAACATCTAAGACAACATTATAGAGGAAGAGACACCTCTGCCCTTTTCCCTACACCTCAGTCTGACCTTTTAATACTCTGTCTCTCCTTCCGGTCCCAGTCCTATCCCTCTGCCTAGCCACCTAGGACTGATAGTGGTCCAGTGCCAACCTGGATTCTGTTTGCTTCTCTTAGCAGGGCTGTGATTCCCCTGGGCTCCTGCTATCACATGGCACAGAGAGATGGCTTTCTGCCTGTTGCCTGGTGTTGACACCCTTGCTGTTCTCCATAATGAGAAGCAGCTTTAAGGGCCGCTAGCTGGGCAGGGTGTTTCACCGTTCTTGTAGCAGTTGGAAGGGAAAGCCAGAGGAATTGCTGGGAAGCTGTGCTGAAGGAAGATGCAAGCCAGCTGAGACCCAGCATGCATATTAACTGCTCCTTTTCGTACTTTTTTTTTTTTTTAAAGCACCCCCCAATGTGTTCTCCTTAAGTCACTGCACCCCTAACTGGCCTTATCACTCAAAGAGCTACGTTTGAAAAGTCAGGCCCTAGTTTCTGTCTTTAATTGCAAGCAGATGTCCTCGGTATGTGCATAAACTTGTGTCAGGAGGATTTTTTTTTTTTTTTTAACTCACCAAGGAGAGCACTGCCAGACAGGAAGGGAATATGTGAAGCTTCAAGTTGTTAGGAAACTTCCACATTTGTCCACTAAGCCAGAGGGAGACCTGCGGGAAAAGAAGGTCTTTATGATTTCTCATTGCACATTGATTCTTCTTACTTCGAGGCCCAGCTACTCTCTAAAAGCATTTACAGCAAAATATGGCTGCTGCAGATTTAGTTCAGCATCTGCTTCATTTCATGACACCAGTTTCTCCTCCAAAATTGTTGTAGATGGTTTGTGAAGCAGCTTTTTTAGCATTAAAAGGTGTTTGAAACCACCAGCATCTTTTCACAGCTCCTTTTTTTGTTTGTTTAAATTATCGTATGTAATGTGCTCTATGATTTACTGTTCAAGTATAGAAGAAACACATTCCCTAGTGGAGATCTGGGGAGGTAATGCTGTATGAAAGATTCAGAGATTTCCTGTTCAGATTACACAGGCTTCTTTAGAGCTGCCAAGAGCCACAATGTGTAGGAGATAATACATTTTATTTCAGGAGAAACTATGGATGGAAATTCAATTTAGCCAGTGAGCCGCAAAAGAAACGAAATTCCAGCTTAGAATTGTCACTGCACTCAGGCCCAGGACTTGGTGTGCCAAGGGGTAGCCATGACCAAGATGACCTCTGCAGCCCCAGGACCTGCTGTGTAGATATCACTCGATGACAGAGCAAAAGGAAGAGGCCTGGCTGCCAGGGTGTTGCAAGTCCTACCTGGCTCCTCGTGAACTGACCCCTGAAGGGTATTTCCACCCAGAGCCTCAACAACCTGGCCCCATCAGTATAACTTTCCAGGATGTTTGCAGCATTCAAATAAATCAGGCTGCGCAAGTCATGAACACCAGCTGTGGACACTTAGTGGGGGACCCCTAGGAGGGGAACCCCACAGAGGACACAGTGACTGGTCAGAGCAAGAAAGTAGTGGCCAGTGAACAGTTTTCCAACGTGTCAGGTCATAAGAATCACCTGGCTGGGGGATGGAGCGTGCAGGGTAAGCATACAGATTCTCAGGACCTTGCCAACATACAGATTGACCAGGGCCCTAGAGATTCAGATTCTGTAGAGCTGGCACAGGGCCTTGGAATCTGTATGTTTAACAAATGCCACAGTTAAATCAACTATACTTCAGTAAATGAATGAATGAATGAATGCCACAGTAGATCTTGATGGTCAGACAAGTTTGGGAAACTGTAGAGTGGGGTGGAGTCAGAATCTGACTCCAGTTCCAATTTGGCCTCTGCCATATAACTGCTGGGTGGCCTTAGGCAAGTTATTTCTTAGAGCCTCAGATCCCTCATTCATACAATGTAACTAATAATATCCACTTCAGAGGGTTGTTGTGAGGATAAAATGGAGAAAATCATAAAACGTCCTGAAGTGTGTTCGTGGTACATTTTAAGGGCACAATAAATGTGAGGTGTAAACACCTCACACACATTTTTTGACTTTGCTATCAGCCAGCCCCTTCAGAGGCAGCAGGACGGTCTGGGGCATGGCATCAATAAGACCAGACAGTGAGCTTGAACTTCAGCCTTATTGCAAGGAGGCTGCATATCTGGAGGAGATATGGACTTTAAATTGAATACTCTTCCGTGATGGTGATCATAGTTTGATAGAGAAAAAAGGACAGAAAGAAAAAAGTGGGTCTGGAAAGAGCTTTGAGGTTGAAATCCGAGCTGGGAAAATTTTTGGAATATGCACAAGGATAAATACACTTCAAAAAGGCAGGAAAAGTAGTCAGGCAAACTTGAGATTTACAAGGAAAGACAATTTGCTGAGAATAAACAATTTTTCTTTGATCCCCTTTTAGTTCGAAAGCCAAAGTTTAAAGCATTTGTAATTCATCTACCTCATTTCTTTAGCAAGCCTTATTTTTCTACTAGGTGCCACGCCCTGTGCTCCTAACAGAGGTTACAAAGATAAAAGCAATACCCATCTCAAGAAAATGGCCGTGTGTCATAGGGCACAGGAAAATAAGCAGTTACAGCAAAGGGTGTAAGAATGGTTTCTAGGGCTGTTGGGTGGAGGACAGCTTACCTGCCTGAGGGAGAAAGCAAAACCTCTCAGTGGAAGACTTTTTTTTCCAGCTTTATTTAGATAAAATTAACATAAAATACTGTGCAAGTTTGTGTACAGCACAATGATTTGATACATGTATATACTGTAAAATGATTACTGCAATCAGAGGAAGTCTTGAAATAGAGATTTCATGATAGTTACATCATCATTATCATTATAGTAACCATAAGCTAATAATGGTAACAATAGCTGACATTAACCAATGCTTATCTTATGGCAGAGGCCCTTTACGTTATCTCCTGTTGTGTAAAATTGTTGCCTTGTGCAGTATCTTGGTTTACCCACTTGTGTTTGCACTGTCTATTCGTGGCTGGTTCTAATGCCATTGCTGCACAGCTGGTAAGTTACAGTACTCACCAGAACATTGATTCTCCCATACTAGCTTTCTTACTGCTATAATAGGGAATTCACCAACTTACAAGAACTGGAATGGACGGCATTTAGACCCAGGCAGATTACCATCCCCGATGCCACTCACCCTACTTCCCCAAAGTCCCACTGAACGCATCCAGCCTGTGCAGGGGGACCTGAATAGAGTGGGTCCTGCTGGGCTTAGGGCAGCATCCTGTCCTCATATGTGCAAAGCCCTAAGCTCACAAAGTCTAGTGTAAAAACATTGTCAAATTCTTTGTTGGAAAAGATGGGCTCTTACTTTCAGGGTAGTGGTAGCAATAATAACAGTGGCAATAATAATAACAATAAGAATATCTAACATTTACCAAGCACTTAGTATATTGCATATTTAATATATTGCATGTTTTAACTGACTTAAACCTCACATGTGTAGATACTGCAACTGTCCCCATTTTACGGACAGAAACTGAGGTCCAATTGTGTGCCATAGTTGGGAAGCTGAACACAAGGCTGGACATAAGTAGGAGAGGATAGATTGTAGTTCATTCTTAGACAGGTCCACCATGAGAAGCTCCGCCTCAAGGCACTGCAAAGTACTGGTTCTCCAGTGTTTGCAGGATCACAGTTAAGTTCTTTATTTATTCATTTATGTTTGGCTGCACCATGCAGCATGCGGGATCTTAGTCCCACAACCAGGGAGCAAACCCGTGCCCCCTGCAGTGGAAGCGTGGATTCTCAACCTCTGGACCACCAGGGAAGTCCCACAATTAAGTTCTTTGGAAAGACCATTCCCAATATGCCCTTGACCTCTCCACACATCCTAGGTCAGCTCTGCTCCACCCACTCCCTACAGATCATGGCTCTTTACATGCCTAGGTTGTGTCTTATCCCTGTCTTTATGCAGTGCTTGCCTTGGCTCCAACTGCCCTTTCCCTTCCTTTTCATTTCTTACTTATCCCCAATTCAGCGCCTGTCCGAGGGGTCACCTTCCCCAGGAAGCTTGTCCGGACTCGTTAAGGGCTACCACATTGCTCCTCCGATGCTGACCAATCCTTCATTCATAGATCCCTGCCCGGAAATAGTGGGCTCACCAAGGCCAGGGGCTGTAGCTAATTCATTTTATAATGCCAGCATTTAAAAGCTCCCATAGGATATACTGGAGCTGTGATTCTCTGCTTATTGTCACCCTTCATTTGTTTTCCTCCATCACTCGGCACTTCTAGGCAGTGAGGACAGCTTGGACACTAAAATTGACAACTGAGGGTGACATCTCCATTTGCTAAGATGGCACAGTTTTGCTCATTGTGCTTGATTTGTAAATCAGCACCCTCTCGGCACTGGCATAAATCTGTGGTTCTTCCCCAAGAATGCCATTTGTTCCTTTTATGCCTTGATTCATCACATACTGTGGAGGGTGTTAGCTGAGTAAGACTTTCTGCTTCATGAACATGTTACCAAATACACCATAAGGAGGAAAGCACCAGACGTCTGTCTGCAAAGAAATCAAAATCCTGGTTTGGGAAGAGTCAAGGGTGGCCAGTGCTCCCCAAGCATTTCCGGGCCTGAGGTTTGGCTCTGTGGGCTCCTTGGGGCCTCATAACTGATGCCCACATTCCATGTCAGTCATCATTCTGGAGAAATTCGTCAACTTTCCTGCTGATCTGAGGCTGGAAACTGGTGTCTGTTTACTCACTTTCAGGCTGAAAATTGAGGCAAACCTGCTGGATAATTTTGACAAAAATGACACATACGATTGCGTGCCATCCCATGATTGACTTAATTGTCCTCTTTTTTTTGAGCTCTCAGAACTTTCTCAAGGCATATATAGTTGTCAGTGAAATAGGTCATTCACAGTTGGAAGTTATACAAACTTGCCAAACCTTGACCAAAAATAAGGTTCTGGTGCCCAATTTAGGGCAAGGGGTAATAAAGTGTTCTCTGATTTGTAGTAAGGGATTAAAGGCAGGGGTTGGGGTCTAGACAATGGTAATAATAAAGACTAAGGATATCAAGACAGTGAGTAGACTTGAGGGGATTTTCATAAAATGCAGTTTTCCTTTCTGGTCACGTTAAAATCAATGTGTAGTACATTATCTACTCTAGGGAAACGTGTATCCCATTTGCTTTCTGTCATAATTCTTTATTGTATTTGGGAGTAAATGAGCTTCTACAGATGAAGTTAATATTAAAATTTAGAGAGAGACTGAAAAGAAACCCTTCCAGAGCTAACAGTCACACAGAATTTGAAATATTAATTCACCAAAGCCCCCCAAACCTAACTTCGCTTGGAAGAACATTCTCACTGCTATGCCCAGGCTGCAAAAACTTTCAAGCGTTAGAATTCTGCAGCTTTAGTGAAAGGATCTTAACTTCCTCTGTTAGGTTCTATATTCTGAACTTCAGACCCGACAGCTGCTTCCTAGTGGTTAGCCAGGTGGGAGGAGATGGTAAAAAAGCACATTGAAAAGTGGATCAGGACAGATGGACAGGATTCACCCTCCCTGAAATTCAGGGAGATGGGTGTGGGCCAGCTCACTGCCCATGCATCTTCATTTTCTTCCTCTTCCTTTTTTCATATCAAAGAAAGATTTCTTAGCACTGTTACTGTGGGTTTCTGTTGAGGACCAAAAGCATCAGCAGCTTTGCTGCTTTGAGGTAATTGCTCTGTGTTTGCTGTGGGCCTGGACCAAACTGCCTCTCTAATAACCCACGGATAGCCTGATGGGATGGGAAGAATCTTGGAGACACCCCCTTCTCCACCAAGCCCAGATAACAGTTAACAATACTTTTGTAGCTGAGGTGTTTGCAGTTCAATGCATTTCAACAGTTCAATGATAACTACATTGATCATTTTCCATTTTTCCTGTTTTTAATGCAACCTAATACTAGTATCAATAAAATTAAAACTGCTTTTATAATAGATGACTCATTGCCATCTTGTGTCCTAAAGTTCTGTCCCCCTCTTGTCCAACTTCTCACTTCCCCCCATTCCTTCCCTATTCCCAGGGTTGCTCAAATGTTTATTTCTAAGAATAAACGCTTTTGACTGAACTGTTTTTAATACTCTTTTTAAAAAGAATTTATGTTCCTCCTTGTTTTCACAAGCAAGACTTAAGTTTGGACTCAAATGTTGTAGGAAGGCAATTTTTCATCCTTCCTGACTGTGTCCAGGCATGAGACCAGAGGCAACTAAGACCAGAAGGTTTCCATTTGCTCTGAACACTTAGGAGTTCTTTTTAGAGGGTAGGTGCAATTTTAGTTGGAAAAAGAAAGAAAGAAAAAGGAGAGAATTGTTGTGAGGTTGGGCCTGGTCACATTTTGACATTTGAAAATGAGATTGTAACAAAGTCACATTACACATCAGACCACTTTTTATAGGGATAACTAATGGTTTTCTTCTCTTTCTGTTCCAGCCACACCAGCTATCCTTGTCAGAGCATCTCAGAGTCTGCAGAGAGTTCATCCAGGCCTAGAGACAAGTAAGAATTTCACTCCCTTTTCTGCCTTCAACGATATTGTCCAGGTTTTACTGTAATTCAAGCTACTGTCCTTTCCCTGTTTTATTTGGGATATGGTAACTGGATGAATGACTGACTGAAATTGCACGGGCAAACCAACAAATTTTTTTTTCAGAATTTCTTTTTCAACTTTTCTGCAAGGCTGCTTCTTTTTTTTCCCTTTTTTTTTTTAATTGAACGAAAGATTCTTTAAATTCCAAAGTTCTTTACAATTTTCAAAAGTTTCATGCAAATGATTTCATATAATCCCATAATAACCGCTTCTTTCCTCTACCCCTGTATTGCCCCTCCCTCCTTCCCTCGCCCCACTGGTAACCACTAGTTTATTCTCTATATCTGTGAGTCTGCTTCTTTTCTGTTTTATTCATTAGTTTGTTTATTTTTCTGGATTCCACATATAAGTGATATCATACAGTATTTGTCTTTCGCTGTCTGACTTATTTCACTTAGCATAATATCCTCCAAGTCCATCCATGTTGCTGCAAATGGCAAAATTTCATCCTTTTTATGGCTGAGTAGTATCCCATTGTACATATAACACATCTTCTCTGTCCATTCATCTGTTGACGGACACGTAGGTTGCTTCCATACCTTGGCAATTGTAAATGATGCTGCTGTGAACGTTGGGGTGAGTATATCTTTTCAAATTAGTGTTTTTGTTTTTTGCGGATATATACCCAGGAGTGGAATTGCTGGGTCATATGGTAGTCCTATTTCTAGTTTTTTGAGAAATCTCCATACTGTTTTCCACAGTGGCTGCACTAATTTACATTCTCACCAACAGTGTATGAGGATTCCCTTCTCTCAACATCCTCGCCAACATTTGTTATTTGTGTTCTTTTTGATGTTAGCTATTCTGCCAGGTGTGAGGTGAGATCTCATTGTGGTTTTGATTTGGATTTGCCTATTGTATTTGATTATCAGCGTTGAGCAATGTTTCATGTGCCTGTTAGCCATCTGCATTTCCTCTTTGGAAGAAAAGACTGCTTCTTTATTTTTCTAATAAGCTTATCCTTAGAGGTTAAGTAAGGCCAAATTAATGCAAAGAAAAAGAGACATAAAATAACATATTGTGGGCCAACAATTAGTTTACTGAGTTTAGGAATCTGTGTTTTTGTTTTATAAGTCCTGTATTGTGTTGTCATTATTATTTTGAGATATTTCTTTACCTGTGATCACATTACCAGACAAATTTGTCCCTTCAACCAAATCGCCTTGGGCTCTGAAATTCTGTCCACTGCTCCGTGACAGCATTTACCTCACAACATCTTCATGCATGTGTTCATACCATGTGCAGGACTCAATGAGTTGTGTGCGCTGCACAAATTAATTAATTATGTTGCAATTAATTAAGGCAAAGCCTATGTTTTCTGCTTCTTCTAAATCCCTCACGTGACCTAAAAAAACCCGTGATCACATAGTCGGCACCTTCAGTTAAATTCTAAGGATGGATTTTCTTTTCCTCAGTTGAAGTGTATGCTCGAGTCCACGTTACAAAATAAAGGAAGGGAAGTTAGTGTCACCTGACTGTGTTTAAGCCATTGCTGTTTCAGGGATCATAATGGCATCATGAAACTATAATCGGGGTTTTGTGACTAAATGGCAGAGTCCTTCTCTCTTTTTTTTTTTTTTTATAAATTTTAATTTATTTATTTATCTTTGCTGTGTTGGGTCTTCGTTTCTGTGCGAGGGCTTTCTCTAGTTGTGGCAAGCGGGGGCCGCTCTTCATCGCGGTGCGCGGGCCTCCCACTATCGCGGCCTCTCCTGTTGCGGAGCACAGGCTCCAGACGCGCAGGCTCAGTAGTTGTGGCTCACGGGCCCAGTTGCTCCGCGGCATGTGGGATCCTCCCAGATCAGGGCTCGAACCCGTGTACCCAGCATTAGCAGGCAGATTCTCAACCACTGCGCCACCAGGGAAGCCCCGAGAGTCCTTTTCTAATAGGCGATGTAAACATCATTTTTCTTGGAGGTGACTGAAAGGGAGGGTTGGTGCTGTTTTTAACAAACGTCATCAATTCATCAGTTGTGCCAGACCGCGAACTCTACAACCCTCCTGTTTTAGAATCATCTGACATGTTAATGTGCTCCCTAATTAATGGGAGGGGTTGTAGAAAGACTAGCTGTTGCTTATGTTTGGGGTATCCCAGCCAGTATATTCCTAAGCCTTCACTCAGCAGATGATGTGACTTACTGCTGTTTTCTGTAAGGAAATAAGAAGGAATCAGTTAAGAATGGTTTACTAATGGTGCATATGCTCCATCCCACACTGGAACCCTCCCCAACACGCAACCACAATACACTGCCCTTCACTTGCCCGCAAAGTGGTGGTAAGATTTCCCCAAGCCATTTTCTTTGTCAAGTCATGGGGTCTGAGGAGCTTAAGCTTTGGGCCTTGTTGAAATACAACCTCTGAGTATGGCAGATGTGTTGAAGAAATTGCTGCCAGTCATTTGGCATATGTTGATTTTCTGTCCTTGTGATAAACAAGAATAATAGCTATTACCCTTCATCTGTGGCACGTCACACAGACACTGAGCTCCCCACGCAAGGAAGAAACCTATCCTTCCAGCTTCTCCTTGTCTGAAGTTACACGCCCTCTGTCTCAGGACTGATTGGATAAAGTACCCCACGTCAACGGATATGTCTGTGTCACGGGGCACCTTCCACAGTGCACTCACTAGGACACATGGCCACCTTTATCATCCAAGCATCTTACTGAGATGCAACAGACCCTAATGCTCCCGTAGCCTCACTGTGTCACTGTGGACACAGTCACTGTCTCACAAATGTTTAACTCCCTGCCATGCACCCAGCACTAGCTAGCTCTACACCTTGAGGAAGAAAGAAATGTGTAAGATATTGTCCTGACCTCAGGGAGGTCATATTCCCCCTAAGGAGATAGTTTTACACAAAAAGCTAGTGTTCAAGATCTGTCAGTTCACAATTGTAATGTATACATTTCCTATGTGCACCTTTCTGAATTCTCAGATTCAAAGCAAAACCTTGTGGAAGAAAAATAAATAAACCCTCCCAGAGTGAATCCTGGACAGAACTGTCCAAACGTAAATCAAGGTCACCACCCTTCTGCAGGCCACCTTTACCTTACACTTGGGCTATCACAATAACCCTCTAGTAGCTGTCTCGCTCCTCTCTCCTTCCACACCCTACCCTGTCTCTCCTTCCTTGTATCCATCTTCCTCTGCCAATAATGATTTTTCAGAATCCAACATATCCCTCTGCTCTAAATAACCCTAACTATCTTTACTACCTTCCCCACTACCTAAATTTTAAACTGCAATCCTATCCCAAGACACTCAAATCCACCATCTGTCATCTGACCCCAGCTTGTAAGTCTAGACTACCCACTACTCCCCAGGAACACTATGCCTTCCCTCCTCTGGGACTTTGCTCGTGCCGTCCCATCTTCCAGAACTGTCATCCTTCCGCCTCACCCGGCATTCTGGAAATATAAATCCTGCCCACACTTTCAGGTTCAGCCAAAACGCTTTGACCCTTGGCCTGAAGCAGCTCCTCCCTCCTCTGTGTGTGTCTTTGAGAGAGGTCACACGATTTCATATCACTCTGAGGCGATATATTACACACTGCTTTGGAGTGTAGTTATTTGCATATTTCTCTTATCTCCCTATCTGGATTAGGAACAGCTGTGTCTTATTCAGACTTGTATAACTCACAGTACCTCAGATGGTACCTTGAACATTGTAAGTAATAAATGATACTGCAAATAAATTAACTAAATGGAAGTATCCTTAATAGCTCCCTGGCTACCCACCCTTTGGCACTCTTGACAATTCCCACCAGCCCCCCTTCTTATCACGGAGCCTCTTGGCTCTCAGGGGCAGGGGGCGGGGTGGGGGGGGGGGAAGGGGGGCATTCATGGAGGAACAGATCCCGCCACCTGTGTTAGTTGCTCATTAATCACCTTCAGTGTTGCTAAAAGGACTCATAGGAGTTAAATGGTTTATACTCAGAGGATAGCTTCCTTACAGGCAAAGGATACACTAGGGCAACAGCAGATGAGGGGAGTGCCCTGACCGGGGTCTGGAGAGCCCAGGTGTAGGCCTCTTCGTCCTCTCACTGCGCAGTCACACCAGACATCCTGTGTCTCCGGGTCTGGAACCACTACCCGTGTACCTGCCGAGCACCTTGGCACCAGGAAGCCCAAAGTCTGCTCGTGACGGAGTTTCCTAGAGTGGGCTCGTCATGTAGGCGCACCCTAGCTATGTGGACAGCCTTACCATCAGCCCCCAGTTCCGCTGAATTTAGGTGCAAATCATAAATTTAATTATATTGCTAAGCAGCATTGACAAGCTGACATATTCTGCCCTGAAACAACTCAGGGACCTGTGACTACAGCACATCATTTATCTTTAGTTAACACAGTCTATACATAGCATGGCCAAGCATCAGTAACTCTGGAAAAAAAGCACGCGATCAAACCAGACCAGCTAAAATTAACCCATGCCACGCGCCACTTAAAGAATTGCCCACTGGGGCTTCCCCACAACAGTGAGAGGCCCGCGTACCGCAAAAAAAAAAAAAAAAACCACAAAAAAAGAATTGCCCATTGCGCTCATCTCCTCCTTCTCTTGCCCACCAAAAAGTACCTGTCGCAGCTTCTAAGCCCTCGGGGCTTTGCTTTCTGCGTGCTTTTTGCGTGGACCTAATCCATGTGAATAGGTGTTTGTGTGGTAATGGGCACATACTAACATGCCTGCTGCAGAGTACAGGCTTGAGAAATATTTTCTGGAAACAAAGAGCTATTTTTAAAAGTCCCATGAGGACTTTTTAGCCCATATACGTGGGTAGCAGCATACTTCACCTATGCACAGGCATAACTATGAGCAAAAACCCACATATAGGATAAGAAGGATATTGACGGAGTTTACAGTTTAAAGAGGTAGGCATCTTTGTATACTTTAAAGAAGTAATGGTGCAAACTTACTACAAAGAAAGCTGCTTTCAGTTGTGGGAGAGAGTGATTGGGATGGTTAGAATCTTCTAGAGAAAAGCAAAACATTGTTAGTGCTCCTGAAGAAGGCAGACTCTGGAGTTAGGCTGCTGTGGTCCCATGTGCTTTGTGTTTTTCCAGTAATTTCATTTCTCTCTCACAATTGGTTTTTGGCAGAGGATTTGATGATCGTATGGGCCAAATACTTAAGACTTATTAAACACATAGAGAAATTATTAAAAGATTGCACATCATTCTGAGGGGGATTTTTCCTGTCATTTTTTTAAAGCCATACCTTTTCACTGAATTTGTCACATATTACTATGAAAGCGTAAATTGTGTGATCAATGGCATTTCCACCTCAAAATAAAATGAATATCCAACTGGAGAAAAATACTGAAGTTTCACTGACTGGTGTCTGGAGCATAAATTGGTCCAAGATTTTATGAAAACAGGCATCCTGAACATAAACATCCATGACTGAGGTCAGAATGCAGTTTTGAAAGAATCCCAAAAGATTATCATATTAGATGGGCACAGAAATGAATTGCTTACATTTTCATAAGTTCACCAACAGCTTCCTTTACGATGGTGAGTTACTTTTCAATACAGACACTTATAGGAGACAAAAATGTAATATAGTAACCGTCACTTTGCTTGTTGGGGGTCCTTCCTGTACATTCTTAGCTGGACTCCTGTGCTAGCCTCCTAAGTTTTCTTCCCTACCTCCTATTTTTTCCCTATCCCCAGCCATCCTACCCTCTGCTTCCACATTCATTCTTGCCTACCTTTGATCCAGTGACTCTTCATCATCTTCAGTAGCTCCCCACTATTTCCTAAATTATGAATAAACTCATCTCTCTGGCATTTAAGAAGGCCCACAACACGGATCCTATGTACCTTTCTAGCCTCATCTCGCTTATGTACTATGTACACCCATGTTTGTGTCCCCTGAATTCTTGCTTCATTATAGCCATTCATAATGACCCCTTTGTCAGAAATTCCCTCTTCTGACCTCCCAGGTGGGAACAATCCTTCAAGGATTTTGTCTTTAAGCCATAGTTCAAATATCGCCTTATCCACAAAGCTTTTCCCAGTTCCCCCAAGAGAATGCACACTTCCATCTTAGAATCTCTGAAACCCTTTCTTTCTCCCTCTCTAGTAGAGGTAGGATATAGCACAGGACTTGAAGAACTCAGCCTCTGCAGCAAGACAGCTTTGGTTCAAGTCCCAGTTCTATTACTTACTTCCTGCATGATCTTACCTAAGTTTCATGACCTCTCTGTACCTTAGTTCTGTTTTGTTTTGTTTTACTTCTAAAATAAAGATGCTAATAGTACCTACCTCATAAAATTGTGGTGAGAATTACAAGTGTTGATACATTTAAAGTAGTTAGGATAGTACCTGGTCCCATGGTGTTTATTGTATTCTCTTGTGGCTCTTATTTATATTCCAACAAGAATTAGAATTGAACTGTATGAAATTTCCCATATTCAACTCTCTTTTGGACTGTCATATCGTTATGTCATTTGTTTCAACCTAATGGAGACTCTTATGTGCTTTCTATTCCCTCTAATAGACTGTACTATTCCTAAGGATAAGGGCTATATCTTTTACATCCGTGTATCTTACAGTACCTGGTAAGGACCTGGCAAATGCCGAGCGTTTAACAAACAGTCAGTGGATTTTGCATGCACAGGAAAAAAATTCAAAAAATAGAAGCCAGGTCTTCCCCCCAGTATCGTAAGTATTCTTTGGCTACCATAGAGTACCTTTATGTCCTCCGGCAGTCGTTTATGAAAGGAGAGAGATTAAAGTATGCAGCAGGAGACATTTCTCGCGTCCATTACTAATATACTTACAGTCTTTCCCAAAAGCCTTCCACAGAACCTTAGCTTCAGGTCATGGGACCAGTGTCATGGTCTAGTCTTGGGGTGTGTCCCAGCATGTTTCTGTGTCATCACTGTGCTATCCTGTGGGCACTTCAGCTGCCAAGGGAATAGTAGCCCCCCTCCTGCCTGTGACCCATCCCTGCCCCTGTAAGAGCTGAATGACCCTCTCAGCTTTAATCATTCTTTTTCATCAGATATTTTCAACCTTAAGGGCTTATTAACCGACAGTACAGCTAAAATAAGCACAAGCTGACAATACATGTAAAAGAAACACAATATAAGGGAAGTGTGTCCGTGCAGGAATGGTATCTTAGAGAGAATGTGAAGCCTTTATTGGTTACAAAGCACTTGAGCTTTGGACACGCATTAGAGAGCAGTACTGGGCGCTGACATCGAAGCTGACATTGAATTCTGTACAGTCTGCTGTTTATAAACAACTTGGCAAATGATTCAGTACGTAAACACACATTATTATGACCCCTTTTTTTTTTTTTTTTTTTTGCGATATGCAGGCGTGTTAGCATACGGTATTTGTTTTTCTCCTTCTGACTTACTTCACTCTGTATGACAGAC
>NC_041221.1:51918863-51924488 GCF_002837175.3 Physeter macrocephalus
ACCGGGGCGCGAACCCGCGTCCCCTGCATCGGCAGGCGGACTCCCAACCACTGCGCCACCAGGGAAGCCCTATGATCCCTTTTAAGGAAACGGTGTTTATGTTGGCTCCCTCTTGCACCCAAGCTAGTGGTAGCCCATCCTGACTCACAGACAGCGCTAATATCCTGATAATGCCAAGCATCCTGCAAAGACTATTTATCCCCCTTCCTTGCTTCTCTGAGGTTGGAGGAAGGCCGGTAGAATTATGCACTTTATATAAGAAGAAAGAGAGGTGGAGACAAAACAGCTTTCCTAAGTCTCTTTAACAGACCAACAAGAGAGTAAAGAAGGTACCATCAGTGCAATGCTTTGTATCTGCTCCTAGATGAGCAAAATAAAGTGTAGATAATGCATGTTATTGATAATTCAAATAACAGTGTTTAGTTATCTCAAAATAGGGACTTGATAGTGACTTTTTCCAGGCTGAAATACTCAGATAATGCCTGCTATTAGTTTCCCAGTGGTAGTGCTTCATTATACACTCCCTGCCTTCACATATAATTGTTGGGAGGTAAGGATTCTTTGTAAGATAAATATTAGGTCTTAACTTTTTTATCCTCCTCAACTCCCAGCAATTTGCTGAGCCATCATCAGTGGTGAGGAGATATTTCCCACTGAGTTTACGAGAGACCTGTTCTCTGTGCGTGTGCTCAGACCAGCGTTAGTGAACGTCTGGAGGGGGAGTGAGACCACAGCTGAAGGTCAGCCTCCTCAAGCCCCTGCAGGTCCTTTCTGATTGTCAACATATGTCAAGGTTGTCTGTTTATTCTGGAACCCAAACAGTAAGAAAAGAGTTAGAAATCTGTGGGCATATGCCTCAGAAAGCCTTGACTGTAGAAGTGAGTAACATTTTTTTTTGAAGTCTGAGAAGGATGATTAAGCATCTCTCTAAAAATTCCAGTGGGCCTGTGTGTACTCTACATACCCATTCCTAGTATGGTTTCTCTTCCAAAGCATAACACACATTTTTCAGGGGCGAAATCCAAGACAAACATTCTTTCACCCTAGGTGACCCCAGTGGGTGGTGAACTCTTTTTTAGTGACTGGAAAGTTAAAGCATCCCAAAGTTGATTGTGACCTTTGAGTTCCAGACTGCAGCCCTGACGACTTGCTTAGTTCTACAGCTTCAAAACCAACTCTGTAATCACTGCTCTCAAGAGAACTCTGGCTTCTGCACACAGAAGCCTCTCTAGGGAGAGACAGAGGCTAGGCTCTGTCATTCCAGAAAAGCCTAGGCTCTGTCATTCCAGAAAGGCCTTTGTTCATACCAGCTCCTACTTGTGACACACAATTTTTCAGAAAATGTGCACTTTTGCACTAAGGAAAAAACCTTGAATTCATCATACAGGTGTGCCCTGATTTTAATACAGATTAATCTTTACACTGAGAAAGCAGACTACACAGCATATTTATTAAAAGATTTATGGAATTCAAACATAGGTACCATTGAGTAGAAGTTCAAATAGTAGTGTGCCTTATGGCAAATATATGCAATATATATTTAAACCAAAAATAAGAGATGACGAATTACTAAATAAAGAACTTATCACTTAGAAAATAGGTTATACAACTTTCCAAGCACGTTTAAATATATATAATTTATAGGAAATTGATTTGCATGTAATTTTTTTTTTTTTTTTTTAGCTACTCTTTTTTAAGGTCAACAATTATTTGAACCAGGGGTTGGCAAACTAGGGTCCTCAGTTGTTTTGTAAGTAAAGTTTTATTGCAACACAACCAGATCTATTTGTTTCAGATTGTTTATGGCTGCTTGGGGATACGACGTCAGAGTTGGGTAGCTAAAACATAGGTCCGCAAGCCTGAAATATTTACTATCTGGCCCTTGAAGAAAAAGTATGTCAACCCCTGTTATAAACAGAAAAAGATTGTTTTTATAAAAAGGTCTTTTATGGAACTAGTCATCATGTTTGTATTGGTTGTTGTCTTTTAATCTCCTATAGAAAATTATTTTCAGTTGGTAACTGACATAAATGAGAATTCAGGGTTCACTTTATGAATTTCCTTCACAGTCAACTCTTCTGAAATACATTCTATTGCAAAGTAAGATTAACAGTATCTGCTAATCAGTGTGGACTTGTACATTTTTATTATTATTGGTATTCCACCAAATGAAAGCTGAGCATCTGTAAATGCTTGGTGATGGATTGAATGGGCAATAATTTGCAACTGAACTGTCTGAGATATGTCATCATTATCACATAATATTTATGTGATTTATGTGTCACATTATCACATAATATTTATCTTAGGAGGAGTTACAGTCAGTGTAACACACAGCTCCAGTCTGAGGGCAGACTTGACTTTACAGGTTTGTGGATCATCCGTAAACCGACTGCTGCCACTGAATTCATGCTGAAGGATAAAGACAGAAGCCTCTCCTTGTAGGAAATTGTGCACTCGTAAACCAGAAACCTCACAACATTGTAGTAGATGTTACCGTTCAGATGAATGGCCTTTGTGTGTCCTCAAGACGTTCTCAAGTAACATTCATGTCTTTACTGCTACAGGTTATATTTTCATTTTCATGTGTTATGGAAGAGCAGCCTTTAGCTCTTCTTTTTTCTCACTTAATATTCCTTAGTAAGTAGAATTTTAACACTACAAATTTGGATTCATTGGAGAGCAAATCTTTGCAGGAGTGGGTCTGTGCACCTGTCACTGCGAAGCTCCTGCCAAGCAAACCCCGGAGAAATGGAGAGACACCTGGATGGCATCCTTACTGCGACAGAAGCTCTTCTTTTTCTGAATTCCAAAAGCGTTTGAAGTTGTGCATCTTTTGCATTGAAGTCAAGTGGCTTGTGTACATATGGTAGCTTCCCTTCAGTTGTAAATTCTCAGAGGGAAAGGACTTAGTCTTCCCTCATCTTTATATGCTCTCCTCCCTTCGTCCACAACATAAACAGGGCCTGATACAAAATGGGGGCTTACTGTTGGTTAAATGAATGCCACATGAGTTCCAGAAACGACTTGAGAGCAAATGCAGAAGGGAAGTGGAGGCGGGGGCGGGGGTGGGGGGCGTTAGCTTAGATTTCATGGTGTTTGAGTTTGACATCCTCTCCACAACACTAAGACTAATACTGAGGAGAATTGTTTCCTGAATCTGAGAGCAGCAGATGCATTTCCTCTTCTGCCATTTTTCTCTCTCATGGGGAGAAGTAGACAAGAAGGTCCTACAAAAGTATTGGAGGTGTTTGTTCTTATCAGCCACTGGTGATTGTGGCAAATTCTGTTATTGGTTTCAGTTGGTGTCCCAGGCTGTGTGATGAGGACTTTGGAGTCTGGGGAGCTGGAGACCCTGTGTTGGTCCTGTGTGTGTGCACCTGGCATACGGCTGACATGCTGTGAGCTCTGATTTATCCATTTGTCAGTGGAGATATTAACATCTGTCTCAAATGGTCATTGGAGCAGATAGGTACATAGGAAAATTCCGGGCACAAAGTAGGTATGGAACAAATATTAGATACTTGATTATTTTTACTATTTTTACTATTGCTGCTGCTACTACCGCTATTACTCCTCCTGAAAAAGTAGTAGTAGCCTGGGTTGCTGGAAGCATCCTACCCACGTCCTCAGCCCACTCACCGGAGCTTATCTCCTGTTTATATTTTCTGGGAGGATAAGATGGATGCTGGATCTAGTAGAATATATCTCATATTTGAGTAGTATATTTTTAAATTAATTTTTATTGGAGTATAGTTGATTTACAATGTGGTGTTAGTTTCTGCCGTACAGCAAAGTGAGTCAGTTATACATATACACATAGCCACTCTTTTTTAGATTCTATCCCCATATAGGTCATTACAGAGTATTGAGTAGAATTCCCTGTGCTATACAGTAGGTTCTTATTAGTTAACCTGTTTTATATATAGTAATGTATTATGTCAATCCCAGTCTCCCGATTCATCCCTCCCCTCCTCCTTTCCCCCTTGGTAACCATAAGTTCGTTTTCTACATCTGTGATTCTATTTCTGTTTTATAAAGAGGTTCATTTGTACCATTTTTTTAGATTCCACATATAAGCAATATCATATGATGTTTGTCTTTCTCTGGCTGACTTACTTCACTCAGTATGACAATCTCTAGGTCCATCCATGTCATTGCAAATGACATTATTTTTTTCATTTTTATAACTGAGTACTATTCCATTGTATATTTGTACCACATCTTCTTTATCCATTCCTCCATCGATGGACATTTAGGATGCCTCCATATCCTGGCTATTGTAAATAGTGCTGCAGTGAAGATTGGGGTACATGTATCTTCTCGAATTATGGTTTTCTCTGGTTATATTCCCAGGAGTGGGATTGCTGGATCATATGGTAGCTCTATTTTGAGTAATTTATTTTTTAAGGAAGTAAAATTCTCACAGACTCCAGAGAATGCCTGTACAGGCCAGTTTGAGAAAAATTGATTTAAAAAATAAATTTTAATGTTGGAGATATTTCTTTTCATTGTCACTTATCTCTGCAAAAAGAACAAAACTTAATTTCGTATCCCAAAAGACCCTTGTTTGAGAAGCCCTGCTTTCATGTTCTGCTATAAGCACATCAACCTGCACTATAGGTCAGGCTGGCCCTTTAGAGCTGAGGAAGCAAGGAGCACTTCCTGAAAGGGAGAGACTGAGAGGCTTGCCAGACTCCAGATGTCCAGAGGATGAGACATGGGTACCAGGCAAGAAAGATGGATGTCGCAACGAGGAGGTGGTGGGCAAGAGGGGGAAGGAGCAGCCTGGAAGCTGACTTCATTGCTTCAGTGTCTTGCCTCAGGGCTGTCCTGAGGCAGCATTAGATCAAATGTTTACCACGGCACTTGGCACCTAGTAGAATGTTGTTCCCTTTCCTTCCTCTTTCCCCTGAAAAAGACTGTCCTTAGCTATAGAAGCAATGAAGCTGTATAGACAGCTAAAAGGTGTGCCATTAAAACAAACTTTTTCTACTTTTCCAAAGGGCAACTTTACCCCCTACTGGACTAAACTCAGACCCAAGCTTCCTTCTCTGAGCTTTTAGAACATTTAGTGCCTGGGGAGTCATTTGGCAATAATTGAGTACTGTTTTATTGCTAGGATTCTTTTATATGTATACATTTATAAGGCCCTGGAGTCCCTAACTTAAAATTTGTTTTTGCTTCAGAAGTTCGGCTGTAAGGAGGCTCTCCAAATCAAGTGTAACAGCCGCAACAAATAATATATTAACTAGTGGCTAAGTACCCATCTAGGCTGTGACAGCCTGTTTGGCTTGGGTGGTAGGTGAACTGTGGCTGGTTCCTAGAGCTGGGTCAGGAGCTCTGCGGTTTGTACGGTGAAGGAATGTCTCCTTCACCATCTCATCCTGCCCTCACCACCCCTACCCTCTGTCTTCCCCTTCACCACACTTCACCACTTACTGGGTGAAGAACCAGCTAGGGCAAAAATTCTGAAATTTTTCTTTGGTACCTTCCGCCAAATTTAGTTTTTGACTGGATAATCTTTTTTTTTTTTTTTTTTTTTGTGGTATGCGGGCCTCCCTCTGTTGTGGCCTCTCCCGTTGCGGAGCACAGGCTCCGGACGCGCAGGCTCAGCGGCCATGG
>NC_041221.1:51925700-51926758 GCF_002837175.3 Physeter macrocephalus
AGGCACCGGACGCGCAGGCTCAGCGGCCATGGCTCACGGGCCCAGCCGCTCCGCGGCATGTGGGATCCTCCCAGACCGGGGCGCGAACACGGTTCCCCTGCATCGGCAGGCGGACGCGCAACCACCGCGCCACCAGGGAAGCCCCGACTGGATAATCTTGATTAAACCATGAGTAAATAACCTCCTAGACTAGACTAGGGTCTAGTCAGCCTCAGTGTGAGAAGCTGTCAAACCAGAAAACCAGAGTAGCATACATCAACTCGTTCCTGTCTCGCAAACCTCTCCTTGCGGAGGTATTTTTAAGAGCGGGTACCTTATTTATTAGTCATTAGATTTGACAGGACTAGAGAGACATCCCCCACTCCTTTTTTTTTTACATCTTTATTGGAGTATAATTACTTTACATTGTTGTGTTAGTTGCTGCTGTATAACAAAGTGAATAAGTTATACACATACATATATCCCCATATCTCTTCCCTCTTGCGTCTCCCTCCCACCCTCCCTATCCCACCCCTCTAGGTGGTCACAAAGCACCAAGCTGATCTCCCTGTGCTATGTGGCTGCTTCCCAGTAGCTATCTATTTCACATTTGGTAGTGTATATATGTCCATGCCACTCTCTCACTTCATCCCAGCTTACCCTTCCCCCTCCCCATGTCCTTAAGTCCATTCTCTTCGTCTGTGTCTTTATTCCTGTTCTGCCCCTAGGTTCTTCACAACCATTTTTTTTTTAGATCCCCTATATATGTGTTAGCATACGGTATTTGTTTTTCTCTTTCTAACTTACTTCACTCTGTATGACAGACTCTAGGTCCATCCACCTCACTACAAATAACTCAATTTCGTTTCTTTTTACGGCTGACTAATATTCCATTCTATATATGTGCCACATCTTCTTTATCCATTCATCTGTTGATGGACGCTTAGGTTGCTTCCATGTCCTGGCTATTGTAAATAGAGCTGCAATGAACATTGTGATACATGACTCTTTTTGAATTATGGTTTTCTCAGGGTACATGCCCAGTAGTGGGATTGCTGGGTCATATGGTAGTTCTCTTT
>NC_041221.1:51927082-51928742 GCF_002837175.3 Physeter macrocephalus
CAATTTACATTTCCACCAACAGTGCAAGAGGGTTCCCTTTTCTCCACACCCTCTCAGCATTTATTGTTTGTAGATTTTTTTGATGATGGCCATACTGACTGGTGTGAGGTGATAACTCATTGTAGTTTTGATTTGCATTTCTCTAATGATTAGTGATGTTGAGCATCCTTTCATGTGTTTGTTGGCAATCTGTTTATCTTCTTTGGAGAAATGACTACTTAGGTCTTCTGCCCATTTTTTAATTGGCTTGTTTGCTTTTTTGATGTTGAGCTGCATGAGCTGCTTGTATATTTTGTAGATTAATCCCTTGTCAGTTGCTTCACTTGCAAATAGTTTCTCCCATTCTGAGGGTTGTCTTTTGGTCTTGTTTATGGTTTCCTTTGCTGTGCAAAAGCTTTTAAGTTTCATTAGGTCCCATTTGT
The DNA here is from genome assembly GCF_002837175.3 of Physeter macrocephalus. Lineage (NCBI taxonomy): Eukaryota > Metazoa > Chordata > Mammalia > Artiodactyla > Physeteridae > Physeter > Physeter macrocephalus. Next base: position 51,927,505 of record NC_041221.1, read on the forward strand.
TTATTTTTGTTTTTCTTTCCATTTCTCTAGGAGGTGGGTCAAAAAGGATCTTGCTGTGATTTAGAAGAGACTGTCTTTTCTCCATTGGATATCCTTGCCTCCTTTGTCATAGATTAGTTGACCTTAGGTGCATGGGTTTATCTCTGGGCTTTCTATCTTGTTCCATTGATCCATATTTCTGTTTTTGTTCCAGTACCATATTGCCTTGATTACTGTAGCTTTGTAGTATAGTCTGAAGTCAGGGAGTCTGATTCCTCCAGCTCCGTTTTTTTCCCTCAAGACTGCTTTGGCTATTTGGGGTCTTTTGTGTCTCCATACAAATTTTAGTATTATTTTGTTCTAGTTCTGTAAAAATTTCCACTGGTCATTTGATAGGGATTGCATTGAATCTGTAGATTGCTTTGGGTAGTATAGTCATTTTCACAATATTGATTCTTCCAATCCAAGAACATGGTATATCTCTCCATCTGTTGGTATCATCTTTAATTTCTTTCATCAGTGTCTTATAGTTTTCTGCATACAGGTCTTTTGTCTCCTTAGGTAGGTTTATTCCTAGGTATTTTATTCTTTTTGTTGCAGTGGTAAATGGGAGTGTTTCCTTAATTTCTCTTTCAGATTTTTCATCATTAGTGTATAGGAATGCAAGAGATTTCTCTGCATTAATTTTGTATCCTACAACTTTACCAAACTCATTGATTAGCTCTACTAGTTTTCTGGTAGCATCTTTAGGATTTTCTATATATAGTATCATGTCATCTGCAAACGGCGACAGTTTTACTTCTTCTTTTCCAATTTGGATTCCTTTTATTTCTATTTCATCTCTGATTGCTGTGGCTAAAACTTCCAAAACTGTGTTGAATAATAGTGGTGAGAGTGGGCAACCTTGCCTTGTTCCTGATCTTAGTGGAAATGGTTTCAGTTTTTCACCATTGAGAATAATGTTGGCTGTGGGTTTGTCATATATGGCCTTTATTATGTTGAGGTAAGTTCCCTCTGTGCCTACTTCCTGGAGAGTTTTTATCATACATGGGTGTTCAATTTTTTCAAAAGCTTTTTCTGCATCTATTGAGATTATCACATGGTTTTTATCCTTCAGTTTGTTAATATGGTGTATCACGTTGATTGATTTGCGTATATTGAAGAATCCTTGCATTCCTGGGATAAACCCCACTTGATCATGGTGTATGATCCTTTTAATGTGATGCTGGATTCTGTTTGCTAGTATTTTGTTGAGGATT
>NC_041221.1:51929924-51938254 GCF_002837175.3 Physeter macrocephalus
TTGTTTAGCCTCCATGTGTTTGCATTTTTTACAGTTTTTTTTCCTGTAATTGATATCTAGTCTTATAGCCTCGTGGTTGGAAATGGTACTTTTTAATGTGTTATTTAAAGCTTGTGTTTCCTTATTTATTTTCATTTTGGTTGCTCTGTCCATTGGTGAAAGTGGGATGTTAAAGTCCCCTACTGTTATGGTGTTACTGTCGATTTCCCCTTTTATGGTTGTTAGCATTTGCCTTATGTACTGAGGTGATCCTATGTCGGGTGCCTACCCTTGCTGCTTTTAATATTTTTTCTTTGGATTTAATTTTTGATAGTTTGCTTAATATGTGTCTTTGCGTGTTTCTCCTTGGATTTATCTTGTATGGGACTCTGCGCTTCTTGGACTTGATTGACTATTTCCTTTCCTATATTAGGGAAGTTTTCAACTATAATCTCTTCAAATATTTTCTCAGTCCCTTTCTTTTTCTCTTCCTCTTCTGGGACCCCTATAATTCAAACGTTGGTGCATTTAACATTGTCCCAGAGGTTTCTGAGAATATCCTCATTTCTTTTCATTCTTTTTTCTTTCTTCTGCTCTGCGGTAGTTATTTCCACTATTTTATCTTCCATTCTTATCCGTCTGCTGCCTCGGTTATTCTGCTATTGATTCCTTCTAGAGAATTTTTAATTTAATTTATTGTACTGTTCATCATATTTGTTTGCTCTTTGGTTCTTCTAGGTCCTTGTTAAACGTCTCTTGCATTTTCTCCATTCTATTTCCAAGATTTTGGATATCTTTACTATCATTTCTCTGGATTCTTTTTCAGATAGACTGCCTATTTCCTCTTTATTTTTTTGGCCTGGTGGTTTTTTACCTTGTTCCTTCATCTGCTGCGTATTTATGTGTCTTCTCATTTTGCTTAACTTGGGGTCTCCTTTTCACAGGCTGCAGGTTCATTGTTCCTGTTGTTTTTGGTGTCTGCCCCCAGTGGTTAAGGTTGGTTCAGTGGCTTGTGTAGGCTTCCTGGTGGAAGGGATTGGTGCCTGTGTTCTGGTGGATGAGGCTGGATCTTGTCTTTCTGGTGGGCAGGACCTCATCTGGTGGTGTGTTTTGGGGTGTCTGTGAACTTAGTATGATTTTAGGCATCCTCTCTGCTAATGGGTGGGGTTGTGTTCCTGTCTTGCTAGTTGTTTGGCATGGGGTGTCCAGCCCTGGATCTTGCTGGTCATTGAGTCGAGCTGGGTCTTAGCATTGAGACGGAGATCTCTGGGAGAGCTCTCGCCAATTGATATTACGTGGGGCCAGGAGGTCTCTGGTGTAGTGTGGACAGCTTTGACCTTAATTTATATCCTGCTCAATTGGTTCTAGTAAGGTAGCATCTGCTTCAAAAAAGGGCTTCAGATCAGCACAGACTCTTAGCACTGTGCCTTTACGTTTTCTAGAGAAGACTGTGTGTATTTTTTTTTAAGCCGTTGGAGCATAATCAGAGTCCATATTAACTTGCTTCCCAAAGAATTTTACCAGGATGTGGATAGCCCGGTGTCAGGACTTTCTGAAGCTCAAGTTCTTTTGTCTCAGCACAGAAGGAATTCAGGGTGAGGCAAAGTGGCAAGCAAAGACTGAGTTCATTAGCATAGGAACGCCCCCCACACTCCTTTTGGAGAAACCAGAGACTAAGAGGGAAGAAGTATATCAAAAACATCCAGGGAGGCTAGATGCTAAAATGAGAACAATTGGGAAAAGAAAGAAGATGTTTTCAGATGAATAGAAGCTGGGCATGAAAGAAGCAGCCTTCTCAGGAAACTGAGGAAAAGAAGGAAACTGAGTCCAGAAGATTAGAAGTGAATTAGAATGATTTGAAGTCATAGGAGACCAAGATTTCTCAAGGTATCAAAAGAAAGGAAGCTCAGCCTTGTTCAGGCTGCAAAATGAAAGCTCCCTTCAAGTGAGATCCATATGACTAATTTGACAAGCGCTGATTTTCCTCTCTTCTCTTTGAACCCATAATTACTTCCTTCTACTCACATAGCCTTGACCATCATCACCACCTATAGAAAACTACTTCCAATTACTACTTAAGGGATAACCCAAAAGCATTTTCTTTAGGACTACTTTCTCTGAAAAACAGACTTGGAGGTAAAGGGCCGGAGGCTTTATTGGTCCATTCAGAGTCACAGCAAGAGGCTAAATCCTATAAGATGTCACTATAACCAGGTCAACCCCAAAGATCCTAAAGTGGTGGTTCTTGATGTATATGCCCATCAATATCATCTGTGGACATTTTCAATAAATACAAATGCCATCTACCTCAGATCTACTGAATCAATCTTCATTGATTCAGGCATATTGTATTCATTTCCTAGGACAGCTATGTAGCAAATTACCATAATCCTAGTGGCTTAAAACAACAGAAATTTAATCTATCACAGTTATGGAAGCCAGAAGTCAAAAATCAAGGTGATGTTAGTGTTGATTCCTTCTGGGTGCTCTGAGAGAGAATTTGTTCCTGTTTCTCTCCTAGCTTCTGGAAACTGCTAGCAAGCGTTGGTGTTCCTTGGTTTGTAGATTTAACACTTCAATCCCTATCTCCATTTTCACATTGCCTTCTTCCTGTGTCTCTGTGTCTGTTCTTCCTTTCTTTTTTCTTCCTCTTATAAGGACACCCATCATTGACTTTAGAGCCCTAATCCAGTATAACCTCATCTTGAGATCCTTACCTTAATTACATCTGCAAAGACCTTTTTTCCAACTAAGGACACATTCAGAGGTACCAGAGGTTAGGACTTGGGCATATCTTTGGAGAATATAATTTAACCCACTATAGATATGTATTTTTAATATTGAAGTATGGTTGAATTACAATATTGTGTTAGTTTCCGGTGTACAGCAAAGTGATTCAGAGATAGATGATAGATAGATAGATATAGAGATATTCTTTTTCGGATTTTTTTCCACTGTAGGTTATTGCAAGATATTGAATATAGTTCCCTGTGCTATATAGTAGGACCTTGTTGTTTATTTTATATGAAATAGTTATACATAAGTTTTTTTTTAATTTCCTCCACAGATATTCTTCACACACCCCTGCAAAGAACTCTGACCTTAACTTTTTAGCCTGCCATGTCTCCAGTGCTTGGGAAATGCTGGAACATGCAAAGTTAAACAGGCTTCTTTATCACAGAACCACTCAGAGTCTCTAATCTGTTTGGCTGCATTGTGAATATCCAAGAGAAATAAAAGAACCACAGCACTTTCTGAAAATAGTTGACCAGGGAACTTCTTTTCAAGGGATTACCTGTTGCTACTCCAGTGGCCACTACTGTTCAAAGGAGCACAGGTGGCTAGTGATTGTGGCACTTCTGCAGCTGTGCTCAATGCTGAGGGCATGGCGTGGGTCTAGCACGTGAGTCTACCACAGCGTTCAAACATTTAGATTATGGATGTCTGTACTGACCCTTCCCCGAGTATGTGTGAATCCTTCGTTAAATATCCAAAGGGGTTTCCCTAGGCAATTGGTATATGTGCATGGATTTTTAGAAGTCATCTAGTCTTGAGTCTTGCTTTCAGCCATTTTTATGGAAGGAGCCTGGTAAAATAGTAGGGTGATAGAGTGGAGAAAAGGGGAATGGAAAGGGGAAAGGTAGCCAAGATTACACAGTATGCTTTTTTTTCTGAAAACAGCTCAGAATAGCTGAAAAAAGACGAAATTACTTCATCATTTCTAGTCTTATAATTACAGTCCCTTAAAAATGGCATCAAAACATGAATGACGGGCTTCCCTGGTGGCGCAGTGGTTGAGAGTCCGCCTGCAGATGCAGGGGGCACGGGTTCGTGCCCCGGTCTGGGAGGATCCCACATGCCGCGGAGCGGCTGGGCCCGTGAGCCATGGCCGCTGAGCCTGCGCGTCCGGAGCCTGTGCTCCGCAGCGGGAGAGGCCACAACCGTGAGAGGCCCGCGTACAACAAAAAAAAAAAAAAAAAAAAAGAGAGAGTCCTTAGCTTTTAAAGATACATATGTAGGTAGTTATGGGTAAAAGCAGATGATTAAAAAAAAATAGGTTAAGAAAGTACAAAACAGGATAGGTCAAATGCTGATAATTGTTGAAGCTGGGTGAGGAACATATAGTGGTTCATTAAACTGTGCTCTCTGTTTTTGTGTGTATTTGCAAATTCCATAATAAATATAGAGTAATCCCTCATGAACAGACGATCTCAATCCCCACCCCCAAGAAAGCACAATTCACACCCCCAATGGAAACCATGAATTAGCTTTACTGGTGACCAGAATTCCATCTATGAAAAGTGGAAAAGTCTTTATATGAACACATTAGTTTAGAAAATTGCTATGGGAAAACCAGAAAATGTGGAGTTCTAGCTAACTAGACATGAGTTGTGTTGAAGTGTGTGGTCCTGAACGGTTCATGTTGAAAGATGATACCCTCTTTTCAAGTGGCAAGGAAAACAACTTGTCTAGAATTTAAGACTATGGCTCTAGGTCATATTTGAACTCAATTTGGGCTGAAGATTTCATTGCTGCTGTTACCTACCATGATGAATTTGCCTGCACACAAGCTCTGCTATAGGTCTAATGTTGGTGCAAGCAATTTCCTAGAACTCAAGTCACATTATAGTGAACAGTGCTGTGTCCCTGTAGAGATTCCAAGACGATGTGACAATGGAGTATTTACATTCTGCCCCCTTGGATTAGCCTCTTACCACTCCTAAAACAAGAAAGAAAGAAAGAAAGATAACAAATAGGCTTTTGATTAAATCACAAACCAAAAAGAGAGGACAGAAGAGGGAACCAGTTAGTTGCAATTTTCTAAATGCAGGCTTTTTCTTATTTCTACTTTCCAGCTATCTATTCTTGAAGGTCCAACTTTAAGGCTTGCCATTTTCAAGCCTACAGGAAATGTCTGAAATACGGCCACCCCTGTCCTTGTCCATGCCACTCGGCCTACTTCCTCTCCACTCCTGCCCTGCTGTCCTAGGTCAGGGGCTTAGAGGCTGAGAGCACTGCAGGTAGCATAGTCATTCAAGCCCATACAAATAGAAGGAAATCTAAGTGACAACCAGAAATAATGGAATTTCATTTCAAAAACTGTTCAGTTCCCTTAGTGTTGCTGACTGATTTCCAGGAGGCTTGAGTCCAGCTGTTGGATGTCTCAGAACCCAGGAGAGGAATCATTTGCACCATAGGCATCTGCTTGTTGGCCTAAAAGCTATCAAAATTGATTCATAATTTAGCTTGCTCTAAAAAGAAAAGGAAACCCCGTATACTTGAGAAGTAATTCCTAAAATATAAACATGAGACACGTACCTAGACATGTCTTCCCACAAAGCCATCCTTTATGGTTTCCCACAATGTTATCGTCTACTCCTCCTGCACCTAAGGTTCCACGGAGCAGGAAGAGTCAAAGAATGTCAAGGTTTTATGAAACATTTTCAACCAGAGGCTTTAGGCAAGCCGGTGAGAGGTGTACTGGAGATGAAGTATCAATCTCTACCCCATCAATGTCAGAGAGCTGGAGGGTGTTCTCTCTTAGCTGATTACAAATGAACCCAGCACATCTAACCCCAGGCTGTTCCACTCATTTATCATTTCTCTCTTTGCCAGACCGAATACATGCTCATATGTCAAGAAAATGGTGGCTTTCAGTCTATAGTGGACTGGCACTTTGTCATGCCAGCTAATATGGGTGAGTCTACATCACCCAGAGTAAAAGTAAAAGCTTTCTGATACATGCACGCCAGTGATCATAGCAGCACTGTTTACAATAGCCAAGACATGGAAGCAAACTAAGTGTCCATCAACAGATGAATGGATAAAGAAGATGTGGGGTGTGTGTGTGTGTGTGTGTGTGTGTGTGCGCCTGCGCACGCACACACAATGGGATATTCCTCAGCCATAAAAAAGAATGAAATATTGCAGTTTGCAACAATATGGGTGAACGAAGAGGTTATCATACTAAATGAAGTAAGTCAGACAGAGAAAGACAAATATGATATCACTTATATGTGTAATCTAAAAAATAATACAAATTAATCTACTTACAAAACAAAAACAGACTCACAAACATAGAAAACAAACTTATGGTTACCAAAGGGGAAGTGGGGGTGGAGGGATAAATTAGGAGCATGGGATTAACAGATACACACCACTATGTGTAAAATAAACAACAAGGATTTACTGTATAGCATAGGGAGCTATAATCAATATCTTGTAGCAGCCTGTAATGTAAAATAATCTGAAAAAAGAATATACATATGTGTGTATACACATATATATTTATATATATATGTATAACTGAATCACTTTGCTGTACACCTGAAACTAACACAATTTTGTAAAGCAACTATAGGTCAATGAAAAAAAAAAAAGTAAAAGCTTTCTTTTTATTCACCTGGGTAAATAAGCCAAAGACAGATCTGAAATACATTAGAGTTCCAAGAGAACAGAGATTTCTGCTCTGTTCCTTGCTGTGTACTTGGCACCTGGAACTAGCCCGTAGTGGATATGAATGAAATATCCATCCACTCTTTCATCCATAAAGGAATGGATGGTCCTGCAGGACATAAGTTCCCTGTGCTTAGATGAGTCATTATCTTACAGGCTCAGAGCCACGATGTCAGTCCTGCAAACTGACTTGAGGTGCATGGGGATGTCCTGCCACAAGGCAGATCAACTGAGGGCATCCTGAGAGCCCACAGTGGCCGCCAGCATGCTAACCTCCATTCCCTTACCCATCCTAGATTTTCAGATGAGGAGTCATTGTGGTAACCAGACTGGGAATCATGTCTCCCATACTTTCTCGTATTGGGCTTTGGGGGCTTTATTTTCTTTTTTGGCTTCTCGGTATCTGAAATTGTTCAGAGAAGCATATTAAACCATGACTCTTCCATTATCATGCATTTCTGTTACCAACAGAGGAGGTAAATGAATCACTTAAAATGAAACAATTCCATTCTCTTTAGTACACTATAAACATAGCCTTAGCTTTGTAATTACAGTAGTTGGGTGATGCTGCTGAGAAAATGGTATAATTATAACATTATGGTTGAGAATCATCTGAGTAGAAAACACTGAGCTGCACTGTGCAAAGTTTAAGATGGGATTATGGTCCTTTTTCGATATGAATAAGACTAATTAGCCAACTGCCACTGAGAGCTTTGTAGTGTAATATTAATAGTGTAGTAAAATCAAGAGCCAAAGTAAATAATGAAGGGAGAATCTAATTCTTATATGTTCCTAGGAGTCTTCCATGCAAGTGTAATGCAGAGCAGAGAAGCTCACCAACTGGAAGGAAGCAGAGAGAAAAATCACAGAAAGCTAGCCTAGAAAAATCAGCACTCGAGCTTGTTTTTCCCTTTTCCCTCCTGGCAAAAGGGCCTTACATTAGACATATCAAGTACCCAACGTTGTATTTCCTTGAATATAGCTTTTAGGGTTTTTACTTTAAAATTTTGAAATATGTTTTATTTCCCTGAGTATGGTTTTCTTTCCCTTTAATAGACTTGTTCAGTAGTCCTAGATTTTATGCTACCATAAATTAAAGAAGATCAGGTGTTCTGTATCCTAATTGGGGGGTTGATGGCACTGTGTGCATTTGTCAAATCGTTGAAGTATAAATTTAAATTTGTGTTTTCACTACGTATAAAGTTTATCTCAATTTTTTTTAATTAAAAAAAAATTTTTTTAAGACCAGAGATTTCCAGCAGCAAGAAATATAAACAAGTAGAAAGAGCATAGTCAGAAAACCGGGCCTAAAGTAGCTGCCCCACCACGTGAAAGTCATGGACCTCTTGAGGCTCTTCCCTTTATCTTCAAAAATAGGAATATTTATATTTAGACTCTCGCCTTTACAGGGGTTGGGTGTGACCAAGATGTGCACATTGCTTGCAAGTGTTCTAGGACTCTAAACCATAAGGGTTTCTCAAAGGAGAAGAAATTGTGGGCTGCTCCAAACAGTGAAACAGGGTGGCAGAGACTCTGTCATGGAACCAGACTCTCCGGTTAATTTCTCCCGTGAAGGAGGACATAGCCAGCAGTGCAAGGAGTCTTTGGACGTGTGTGTATATGTTTTGGAGGAGGACAAGGGAAATAATTTGTCTTCCTGGCTTCATCTCTATTCCGGGCTTTTCCTAGAGCCTTATTCCTCTCTTTACCCAAAGCCTCAGAACAGGGACTTTTTTTTTTTTTTTTTTTTTTTTTTTTTTGCGGTACGCGGGCCTCTCACTGCTGCGGCCCCTCCCGCTGCGGAGCCCAGGCTCCGGACGCGCAGGCTCAGCAGCCATGGCTCACGGGCCCAGCCGCTCCGCGGCATGCGGGATCCTCCCGGACCGGGACACGAA
>NC_041221.1:51938409-51943513 GCF_002837175.3 Physeter macrocephalus
CGGCAGGCGGACTCTCAACCACTGCGCCACCAGGGAAGCCCAGAACAGGGACTTTTCACTCTCCTTTGTTAATAAACATCAGAAAGCTGACATTTTGCTTAGCTTTGTCTTACCCTACTTCCTTAATATGACTGTTCTAAATTAATAATAATAGTAATAGTATATAGTATATACTATACATTATATACTATGTATATTATAGGGTATATATAGTATATAGTGTATACTATATTATATACTATATACTATAATATATAATAGTAACTATTATTGTTACTATTGTTATTACTGAGAGAAATAAAAATGGTAATAGAAATGAATAGAAATACTTCCTGTACCTGACTGGCAGCTTGTATGGCAACTGCCTGCAGATTTGGGTTGTTTCAGACTTTGCTTGTTTTCGTAGCATCCTCAACAAACTTATGACAACCTGGAATGCCTTTAGCCCTTAAGATCCTGTCTCTTAAACCTGACCAATATATCTTGTTCTTGGAATCAGTAATGATAATCTTTTCTGAGAGGTTCAAAAAGAACAAGTGATTTTCCTAAGACTTCCATCAAATGAGAGGAGTATTTGAAAAATGAAACTGAAAGGAGCCGTCCTCTGAGAAGCCTGCCCAAGCACTTGGACTCTGAGTCAGGCAGTCGTGGCTGGAATTCTGACACTGCTACTTCCTAGCTGTGGGATTTTGGACAAATCACTTAACCTCTGAGCCTTAAGCTGCTGATCTGTAAACAAAGATAAATGCTACCTGCTTTATAAGCATGCATAAAAATTTCCACTGAACATGATGTTAGTTTCCTTCCTTCTTCTATCCAGCTATGAAAATACGTGGTTTAGGAAGTCATGAGCATTTCATTAACACAAGGGAAAAGTATATAAATATACCAAACTCAAGATCTGATATCCTTGAGAACATTTTTTTAAAGGGGCGCTAATTTGGAATGTTATCAATGAAATAAGGAATATTTGTAAAATAATAACAGTAATTAATTAAAAACAAACAAAATACTTTAATTAATGAATCTGGGAAAAATAAACTGAAGATAAATATTCAAAAAAGAGGAAATTATCAAAGCAGTAAGATACAGGGCACCTGATATTTGCAAAGTAACAGAAGCCTTAAAACCCCATTAACGAGAAGACAAAGCCAAACAGCCTGGTTCTCTTTGAAAGGCTTTTGAAAACTGACATCTGGAAAATTATGGTCTACTCCCTGGGCCTTATTTCCCACTCTGGAAAAGCAACCTCCTCTTGCACAAAAAGAACAGCCAGGAGATGAAATGATTTATCAGAACCTGTGAACATAATTAAATCCGAAAAGCATGATCCTGAGCATGGAGTGGAGGTGATTTCTGCAGAGACTTTGAAAATAAAGTAGCTCAATACAAGGATTTGGTTTGACTGCTATAAAGCAGTGTGACAGGTTGAAAAAATGGAGAATGTTCTGAAAATCCTGTTTACTTTGGTGGTGAGCCAGCCATTCAGGGGAGAAACCAGAGTCCTTTTCTTTAAGAAATGTAGGTTTCAGTTGGAAGAAAAAAATAGAAAGGTAGGTTTTAACCTTCAACCTAGTGAATTGGGAATATTTACTGAGCACCTATTATGAGCATAAAACTAACTTAAATGACCTAGGGAGTGAATGTTTAGGGGGCCAGGGGTTAGAAAGAGAGAAGACATGGCCCTTGGACCTGAAGCCTTACAATTTATTTGAGGGCTTTTTGTCCCCATTTTCCTTACACCATGATGTTATTCAAAGTCATACAAGAGGCCACATAAATTTACTGGGGATAATATTACAGAGAGCAACAGTGACACTTAAATGCTTCCATTATATTCACTTCCCCAGTTATCTGTAGTTGCCTGGGGAAATTGCAAGCAAGGACAGGAAAATGCCAGTACCAGCCAGTTCCAGATAATGAAATTATTTGCTCCAAAAACTTTCACTGTATGACTAAATTAGAGTGGTTCGGACTAAAAAGTAATAGGACTGATTTTCTTATGTGACTCATGAATTAATTTAACTCTAAAGGTAATTCCCAAGGAAGAGTTTTAAAAGTCCTTTGAGTAGTAACAACCTCATTGGGATTTATTTAAAACTTCCCAAGGTACTCACTTTTAAAGATAATGTTATTTAAATATATGAATGCCAGCATAATGATTAAAATGGTAAGTTTTATTACTTTGTAATCACATCAAGTGCTAATAGTTGAAATAAAATATGTGAGATTACTGAATGTGATGATAATATATAGAATATAGAAATCTTCTTTATGAAGCGCACGATTGCTGTAATTGTAGTTGTCCTTCGGGGACCCTGAACCAGATGCCCCAAGTAAGTGGGTAACATAGCCTTTATCTTGAGCACCTGTCCAAGCATCGTAAATTCATGAGTGCAGGTAGCCACTGTCAGCCTGCAGCTATCAACTCCAAGGTGATTTTAAATGGTTAGAAGTCTTCTTTAGAATGAAATGGACTTAGTATCTAACCTGCTCCATAGGGACTTTGCTGGAACAAAGTGGAGTTGTCAAATAGGGGAAAGAGATCAAGAAATAGGGTTTTCCTGATGTCTCCATCCTAGTAAAAAGGGTCCTGCCTGGGTAGTAAGGATCCCTAGAGTGATTCTGGGAGACTTTCATGAATGTTGCCAAGGCTTGGGCTTCCTATGATTGAATCCCAAAGAAACCACGCTGCTCACGTGTTCCCCTAAAGTGTGTCTGGTTCACATCTGAGAGGCAAAGTCTCTATTTTATGATGGTTTTGTCCCAAGTAACCTTCAGACTCCACCCAGACTCATCTCTAATCTTTCCATGGCCTTCCATCATCTTGCACACTGTAAGAGGGCTTAGTGAACCTCCAGATTCTCAAGGCTGGACCAGATTTTGAGTGGATACCCTGTGCAGTGTTGAGAATGAAACAGAAAACTTGGTGCGTGGGAGCCTTTTATCAGTAGGGAATTGAGACGAGCTGGCCAGGGGCCCCAAATTAGTAGACACACATGGACCAAGAGACACACCTCTCTCTCGGCTGGGCCATAGTGTATCCTGGAGCTATGAGAAGTGGGAGAGACGTACTCCTTAGAGTGACATGCTGAGCTGTTCTGTCTCTTCTTTCTCTTCTCCGGTTCCATTTATTCTCTCTCTCTCAACTGTCCAGCAAATGTGTTTACTCAAAAACGTTTTCTAGGCTGATATTATCAAGCCAGAGATGGGTGGTAGTTTTGTATTAAAGGGGAAAGTTGTATAAGCTGATTTCATTGGGTGGGACTTCTGCTATATTCTCAACTTAAGCATTATGTCCCAGTACAAGTATTTTTAAAGTGTGCCTTTCAACCTGATAGTATATTTGCCTCAGCCATGAATTAAACTCTTGATTTTAAAAAATTAACCCGAAGAAACTACAAAAGAAAAAGGCACTGTTTTAAGTTCTATAAATGACCAATATATTTAACTATTTGGGGGCATCGTTCAGTTGTGTTTGTTTTTGTTTAGGATCATTCGGAAAGGGAAATGTGTTAAGTGCTACTTTATTGTAGAGTGTGCCGATGCACAGCTTTCAAATTACAGGTCATAAACCAAGAATCGTCGGCCAGAGGAAAGTTCAAAATTAGAATCTAGTAAACTCCCTGCCACAAGGATTAAGTAAAATGTTGCACACATCCCACTCCTTATACCAGCCGGACAAGGTGAAAGTACTAGATTTTGTAGCACAGGTAGTTGTGACAACTATAGGGAATTCTGCAGTTTCAAACTTCAAATTCTGAACTCGAGTTTTTTTACCTTAAAAAATAAAATATGGTCTTTAAAAATGATGACACTGCTACAGCGTGAATTTTCAAAATTACAGTCTGTGTGTGGTGGGTATGGCTACCGTGTCAGATGGGGTCTCTGGTCTAATGAGTGCCTGCTTTTAAAGACCATGTTCTTATGTCTTCTTTTTCTTACCCTATGATTTCACTGACCTAGGTGGGTTTTACTACTGTTCATGTCACAGAGGCCAAAATGGGTTATTAAAATGGGTTATTGCATTAAGAAGAAATTGAGATATTATTTTAGTTCATAAAACACTAGCAAAGTTATTATTGGATGCAGAATTGTAAGGAAGCTTTGTACTCATTGAAAGGAGCCAAAAAAAGAAAAAAACAGATTGTTTACGGTTCCAATGTTGAAGACATTCATCATCAGACTCACTGCCTGGAAATACTTTATTAACAAACACTTTACATATTGAAAATCATTAGTAATTCTCATAACTATCGTGCTATTATCCTTACGTAATGGATGAGGAGACTGTGCACAGGAGAATAAGTGACTTGCTCAAAGCACGCATAGCTAAGAAGTACAGAGCTGCGATTCAAACCCAGGCATCCTGACTCAGGCACCCTTGCTCATGACCACCGTTCTGTGCTGCCTCTGTATATTGTCTTGATGTAGAACTCTTCTTCTAGAATAACGGGAAGTAGTGATATAAAGAGATTGAGAGTATGGGCTTTGAAATAGGACTTCCTGGGCATGGTGCTTCCCGTCTCTGGGTCAAAGTTTTCCTATCTTTACCGTGGATTACCGTCAGTCCCCATCTCATAGTACTTGTTAGAAGGATTAAATGAGATAATACACCAAAAGCTCTGAGTACAGGGCCTGACAGATGGCCTGTTCAAGAGCTAACAATAAGTATTAGCTCTTGTTATCATAATAAATGTATTAACATCAACCTTAGTATGTGTATTACGGTAGCCAAATTTCCTGGGTGAAAGATGGTTAGCATTTATTAAACAGGCACTTTTTAGAGTTTATCTCACAAAAATTCAGTAAGATAACTCGTTCATTCCCATTTCAGTGAATTTGAGAACACTCAGACCACAGGAAAATATATTATTTTCTAAAATCAAATAAGCAAGGATTCAAACTCAGAGAACACAGGCCCCAAAGCCTCAGCTCCTTCTACCACCCTTGTCTTGTTCTAAACCCCAGGTTTCTTCAGTCAGTCCTTAACATTGATCAAAAACACCAATGCAGGGCTTCCCTGGTGGCCCAGTGGTTGCAAGTCCGCCTGCCGATGCAGGGGACACGGGTTCGTGCCCCGGTCCGGGAAGATCCCACGTGC
>NC_041221.1:51943558-51974691 GCF_002837175.3 Physeter macrocephalus
GCGGAGCGGCTGGGCCCGTGAGCCATGGCCGCAGAGCCTGCGCGTCCGGAGCCTGTGCTCCACAACGGGAGAGGACACAGCAGTGAGAGGCCCGCATACTGAAAAAAAAAAAAAAAAAACCACCAATGCAAAACAGAGGCAATAGGAAAACAGAGAAAAGAGAGAAAAATTAATATTATGCTTGTGAAATTACATCAGGGACATGGTAACAAATGTAGTACAGCTGTATTGGCTCACTGGATAACAACCGTGCTGCTCTGTGCTAAGACCTGTCTGAGCCCATAAATAAAGTTACATTAATAATTATGATATGGTGAGAGACCACCCAGGAAATCTTGGTTGATATAAGAAGTGTCAGCTGCGGCTCCTAATTGAGAGCTATTGCTTCTTGAATCAGTGCTGAACCATTGCTCCAGGGGGATAGTAAGTCTGCTCTGTCCACGGAAGATGTGAAACTCAACAGCTGACCCGACGACCACTTGTCAATGTTGACGATCCTGTAAATTTCTCGTAAGACAGGAACTCTACGTTCCAGTTCAAACCAAGTGAATATTTCCTGTTTGTTGACCTACAACTTCAAGGGTGCTAAGTCATCAGTTTAGAGAGATTCCTTTACTCCCCTTTGCTGTAAGGGTTATTACAGTTCTATTAAATGGTCATAGGGAATGCCTGCATATTTCCTTTTCGCTGGATACACTAGTCTTTCCCTCTTTTTTCCTATCTCCTCTATACTTTTACTTTTTCTCTCATCTGTTTACTAAGGGTACCCTGAATTTTAGAACCAGAAGGGTAGTGGCACAAAGGCAGTGGAAAATGTACTGGTTGTGAATTTCAGAGTTCTGATGCAAATCCCACCTCTGCATTGTATTAGCTGAATTAATTTAGATAAGACTTTTAACCTCTCAAAGTCTTACATTCCCACTTATAAACTGCGGATAATACTGACTGCCTTCTGTGGTTGCCTTGAGCATTCAATGTATGTGTTTCTGGAACATAGTTGCATGCAGGAAGTGTTAGCTGAATCTGTCCTAGTGCCCTTGCCTCCCATGTGGGCAAAGACACATCTCAAAAGACCCCAAAGAGAGTGCCCTTTTCAAGGTGAAGATTTACAGTCTCCCCTTAAATGTAGCCATTCTTGTGTTTCATTTTCTTTATGAGCCAGAAGTGGTCTTATATCTTACTGAAGTTCATAACATGAATATAATACTGTCTTTGAAAGGAAGGCCCTAAATGACCTCAGGCTAGCAGGAAAACCTCTGATCTTGTCTTTTCTCCCTTTGTGGTTACCAGACAACATATTCTGCCTGAGAGTTGAGACCCAAAAGTGTACAGATCAACTAGGGGTATCAAAAATAGTGGTTCCTAAGCCCCTCTTAGAGAATTGGTCAGGGGTGGGGCTCTGAAACTTAGATGTTTCTCAAGGTCCCCAGGTGGAGAGAATACTGGTCCCCCAGAGCCACTTTATACCTTCTGCAGCAGGATTTATGCAGACCGTTGATCGCAGCTCCACGAAGAAAAGGGAGCCAACATGGAGAAGACCACCAGGGCCTTGGAAATGCCTCATCTGGGAGGGAAACTCCCCGTGTGCCTGCCCCAGAATGCCAGATGATTTTCTCTGTGACCACATCAACCTTTTATTTCTAAGCCATTCCTCATTCTCCTGTGCAGTTCAAAATACTGAATACATTTTTAGTAATTCTCTTGCTTATGAGAGTTCATTTGACAAGATTAATTATAGGAATAAACAGTTTATCCTGTAGTATCTTTCTGCTCTAATATCTGGGTCCTTCCTTCGCATATAGTTGCATTTTATCTGATGGGCAGATGCCTTCTCTTTAATATTCCTTGCACCTTTGTGCTTCCAACAGAGAATTCTTTAAGGATAAAGGCACTTGGAGAGCTGTAAGAGGATAAGGTCCAGTTGTCTGCCCTGGACCTGTGTACCTACATGTGTACCTGATAAGTTAAACCCGAAGAAGGGATGAAAGCAGAATAGAAAGAAATGCAAAGAGTTTGGATAGCAAGAATTAAAAAAAATAATGCTCTGTATTAACCTTAGTAGTCCCTAAGCCTCTGGCTTCATTTTGTTCATTCACCTGTAAAGCGATTATGCTCAAGTCATAGGTCACTGAAGTTTGGATTCTGTATCCCATTAGTAAAATAATTTTTGAACAGGCTCACAAAATACATGTTTACATATTTGTAAATTATGTATGTACAGTGTTCTAATATATTTTGTTCTAAAACATACATAAAAATATAAATTTTAAAATCTTAAGTTAAACCAAGAAATATTATAAAATATTTTAATGTTTGATAGAACAAAATACTTCCAGCAATGTGTTTGAAGAAGTTTACTTCTTCTGGAGGAGGAAGTCTTCATTTAACAGTTTGTGAAACACAGTTTGAAGGTTGGGTCTATGCTACATTTATTTCAATATTTTGTTTTAATGACAGTCTCAGTCTCGTATCTGAAAAGTGCGAGATATACACCAAGTTAGATGTTAAAAAAAAATGAAGAGTAGTTGTAGAAGGTGTAAATCTATATTTCAAATAATGTTTAGGATAATTTCCCATTTTGGAAATCAGCTTCCTATCAAATTTGACTAGAGCTATTCTGTGGGTAAGAAAAGCATCCGCTCAGCCATTGCCTTTTTGTTGACTTGGGCTGGCATTATTAGAATTACCTTCAATAAGAGATTTCTTTACCTGAATATTTTTTTTCTTCAGTTTTTTTTATTGAAGTAGAGTTGATTTACAATGTTGTGCCAACCTCTGCTGTACAGCAAAGTGACTCAGTTATACACAGATAGACACTCTTCTTTTTATATTCTTTTCCATTATGGTTTATCACAAGATATTGAGTATAGTTCCCTGTGCTATACATTGGGACCTTGTTGTTTTTCCATTCTAAATGTAATAGTTTGCATCTACCAACCCCAAACTCCCAATCCATCCCTCTCCCTGCCCCCCACCCCCTGGGCAAACACAAATCTGTTCTCCATGTCCTATGAGTCTGTTTCTGTTTTGTAGATAGGTTCATTTGTGCCGTATTTTAGATTCCACACGTAAGTGATATCATTAACATGAATATCTTTAAGTCGTTTGTTTACTACGTCATGATTAAGCCACCATAATATTAGTTTAATCTGTTTATCCACTCAATCAGCCGTGTAGAACCTGTAAAAAAGAAAAAAACTGCTCTAACATGTTAAAAGAAGAGACAAGTAAAGGGACGACTCACCAACTCTCTGAATTTTTCCTGCCCACTCCTCCTGCAGACTTCCTCTCATAACAAATGTGACATGTGACTCTGACACAAGCTGAATGAAGGTTCCATGTGACTCTCCATGTTCATTATTAGTAAACCTTAATTTCCATGTTAGGTAAATCATGCATGTTAATAAAAGCTTTAGTGTGTTCTTTTCATTCCCGATGGATTATTTTACATGGTCCATTTTGAAGACGATAACTTAGAGAATCTTTCAGTCCTCTTGGTATTATGTAGCCTCTAATTTTTCTTAATTTCAAATACCTCTGCTGCCAGTATTTATAGCCTGCTTTTGTTAGTAGACATTTCTGTCCTGTGCATCCTAACGGTTATATCCTGCAACATCTCTTCCCAGACCTGTCTTTTCACTACTGTACATTCCCTAGCCTCTGATTATTGCTCTGCCTCTGATGGCCAGAGAAGAGATTCTGGAAATATATAAAATATTGTCCTACCTGCCAAAAGTCAATGGTTGTACAGGTCAACGTTGCAGCAATTCACCACAATTTTTAGCACCCTACTATGTGTAAGAAGGAACCTCGGTAAAAAAGATACAAGAACCACAACTTCAAGCATGTTTGAAAGCATGCAAGAGCTTAGTGCTTATGGACTTTCACTTTATTCAGGCAAATTTAGACCCAATCTGTGTGTGGTTTCATTTTGTTTTCAATTTCCTAGTTAACTGACTATAAACCTAGATACCTATTTGCTGCCATCTAGTGTAATAAAGTAGGTTAATTATGCATGGAATTCTGAACTCATTACATGGTTGAATGTTAGTACTTAAAATACTTCTTCATTTTGGTTCCTTAAAAGCTTTCAAAGTGCCTAATCAGTGACTTATTTTTCTTATCAGTGGGACCCTGGACTTGGTCTTAATATTGTCATAGAGTCTAGGGATCAGAATCAAGCTTGGTTCACTCTATAAATGTGACACTTTGAAATTTGGTGGGGCCTCAGAGGTTGGTAGGTGTGAAGTAAATACATGATAATCGTCATCAGGAGGCCATCACGTTTAGTGACCATGATTTTTACTTCATGGAGGCAGTGGAGCACGTAGCCTGGCTTCTTACCAGCTGTGTGACCTTGGCCAATTCATTTCTCTTTTTTTGAACATCACTGCCTTCGTCTGTAAAGTGAAATGGTGGGCCTAGCTGACTGTCAAGGTCTCTTCCAGCTCTAAGAGTATGTGACTGCAGGTAAACTATCTTCTATTTGGAATCGCCAAAGTCATGTTCCCAGAATTCTCTTGTGTCTGAAATAAATGCTGCTTCTCTAATTCTTCTATACGTTTATCTATCTTTTGGGTTATGGTTAGAAGTGAGTGGAAATCTTGACTTGGAAGAGAGACGGAAGCAAATGTGGACCATGATTGTATGCCCTTTATTCTCAAGAGTTGCCCAATGGAATGTTGTCCACCAGTGGATATACAGATACTCCCCAACATGCATCTAATCTCCTCTCTTATCTCACAATGACAACTTTAGAAGTATAATACTTGTTATAAATGATCAACTTCCTAAACTGCACCCCCATTTTTTCTCTCTCCTTTCCCATCAGAACTTTTCTATGAAGGATTCTAGGTCTATTGTAACTCATACCAGTCTTACTTTTCTTTGTGCAGTTCATTATAGCTACTACAGTATATCCTAAAATGTTTTATTTTCGGACCATTTCATATGTGTAAATCTTATTTCCCCAGCCAGACTGAAAACTTCACAGAGGCAGGGACTATCATTAGTTTCTCATTTCCATGAGGGGATCTGGCACTGCTGTTCAGGGATACATATGGTTCTGATTATAAGGATGCTTTTCCTATTTGCTTTATATAAATGAGGGTAAAGGGTGAAGTACAAGGCCTTCTCAAACCAAGTACAGGACAGTTAATCTCTAAGCTGTAGTCTCTACAAGCTATCTAACAGCTCATAGAAGCTGATAAATCTCTAAGCCTAATGCCAAAAGAGCAACCTCACCATAAAGAGAAAACCAAAATAAAACTGAAAGAGCCAGTGCAGCATATGAGGAAAACCGTTTTGCAATGAGAAAAATCTGGATTCAGATCCCAGCTTTGCTACTCACTGGTTTGTTTTTTTGGCTGAAAATGATTTACCTTTTCTGAAGTTAAGCTTCTTCATCTATAATATGAAGGTTATCATACTCTCATACAACATTCCTCACAGAAGAGTTGTCAAGATGAGACGAGAAACATAGGGCAAGAACTTAGCACATAGTAGGAGCTCAATTAATGGTAGTCAGAAAGAACTTTTATTCATTAAGTGAAATGCTCTTTCTTATATACAATAAAAATTATTCAATTTAAATGTAAGTATGCAATTTCAATATAATCAGGGCATTTGTAACTGAGGTACTAAAATGAGTGGTACATTCCCACAGAGCAGCAGTTCTTACCAGGGATGATTCCCTCTCCCAGGGGACATTTGGCAATAGCTAGAGACATTTTGGTAGTCACAGCTGAGCGAGAGGGGAGTGCTGCTGGCATCTAGTGGGTGGAGACTAGCAGTGATGCTATGCGTCCCACCGGGATGCTAAACATCCTGCACAGGATAACCCCCTCAGCAAAGAAGTAGCTGGTCCAGAATATCAACAGTGCTGAGGCTGAGAAACCCTGCCGTAGAACCTAGAGAGCCCATTACTTCTGACATAAATTTGGTTTGCATTTGAGACTGCCTGGATGCGTGAATAAGAAGGTAGCTTCCACTTTGGTGGATTCTGCATAGATTTGCCTAGTCCTAAATATCTTTCTGTGTGAACCATTTCGGTGTTTCAGATTCTCATTGTGCACCATAATTTTAGGCTGAATCATTACAATGTATAAAGCCCTGTTATATTTCAAAAATATCCTTGGAACTCAACAGATGAAGGAGTAAGGATCTACTAATCCGCATGAATAAAAACTATGAGAGCTTCGTATGCAATTTTAAATTTGGTGAGCTCGTTCTCTGTATTAATGGTGCTGGTTCTTTGTTGAAAATCAGTCCTGTGCCAGGTACTTTATGTAAATATTCTGATTTAATTTTCAGCAACTGTGTAGGTACTTTGCTTTCATTTTACACATGGGAAAACTGGGGCTTAGAAACTTTATGTAATATTTCTAGCAAGTTGCACATCTGAGATTCAAACCTAAATCCAGCTGGCCTTCAAGCCTGTGCTCTTTGTACTTGCCCCTATCCACCAAGGGTCTAAGATTGGAAACAGGGGTGGGTGTGTTTTAGAGGAAATAAGGTAGGAGAGAAACTTTTCTGTAGATTAAGGGGCTCTGCACTGGAAGGTTAGATTGGGTCTCCTGCTGAGGGGCCCTTGAGTATCCACGAACTAGGTGAAAACTCCTAACTTTCTCAGGACCGTGCACCAGAGAGAATGGATTCGTTGAAATGGGGGTTACCTCTATACCTCAATTTATACAATTTGCCAATTTAGCAACTTTTTTTTAGGTCTTTCGTGTTTAAGCCTGATACAATACATTTTCCAAATTCTTCCTTTTTAACTAAATATGTTTTTCCTTTGAAATCAGTTCTACCATCTAAACAAGTACTGTCAAATAGAAATATGACAGCTACATAGGAAATTTTAAATTTTCTATTAACCATATTAAAAGAGTAAAGAAATAGGTAAAAATGTTTATAATATATCTTATTTAGCCCAATATATTCGAAATATTATAATTTCAACACGTAATCAATCTAATAAAAATGGTATTGTGATATTTTACATTATTTTTTCATAATCTTCAAAATCCAGTGTGTATTTTACATTTACAGCACACTTGGGATGCTAAATTTTCAGAGGAATGAAATGTAGTCCTACTGAAACAAAGTTATATTTAAGGAAAAATTTTTTTGCTTTTACTTTTAAATTAAAATTGAATAAAATTTAAAACTAGATTTCTTGGTTGCAGTACCCCATTTCAAGTGCTCGATATCCATGTGATGCTAGCGGCTACCGTATTGGACAACACATCTAAATTCTTGCCCCTCAGAACGTGGTCACCAGAAGCAGCATTAGTAGCATGTGGGAACTTGTCAAAAGTGCAAAATCTCAGGCCCTACCAACTGAACCTGCATTTGAACAAGATTGCCAGATGATGTCTATACGTATTAAAGTTTGAAAAGCATCTCTCTGTAAAACCGCAGATCGCTCCAACAACGAGTCCAGAAAGAGGGAATAAATGAAGAGCTATGAGAGCTTAGGAAATTCGCTACAGGAGCAATGCCAGGGCTTCGCATGATGTGTTCTGCTGAGAGGTCGTAGTTTCCCACAAAGGCATCCATGGCTGTTCTACTGTGTGGACTGACACAGGCCATCCTGGAGCCTGGAGCTGGCTCCGCTCCCAGGATCTATGGCACAGAATCTAACACTAACTTCCATGACTCCCACAATTAAGGCAGCTGTACTCTCAATGCCATATATGCTTAAAACTGAACTTTAGAACCCCTGAAACACAGCTGCAAGCATATGTTTCTGCTCTACACAGTGGAATTTACGGCTGGACCTTCTTGGGAGACCCCAGGAAGACCACCCCCAGAGGGGCTTGTGCTGTCTACCACACTGCCACCGCTGAGAGCCAACATAGACACACTCAACAGCCCCATAACTTGGCGGTTGATCTAGTTCCCCTCGGAGATTCAGTGCATGCTGCTTTGCCTTGCTAACCCTTATTTGGTTTGTTTTTCACAGGACTCGGCATTTGAGGGGCCTTTCAATACATTTGCTTAAGGAATTTATTATACTAATCTAACATAGAAGCTCATTCAGTAGTTATCAACCCTGCTTGCCATTAGCACCTGGGGCATTTACAAAAAATACCAATGCCCAGGCATCATCCAGTCTTTTTTGTTTTTTTTCACTCCATACATTGAGAGTAGTGTTTATTTTTTTAAAAGATATAATTGACATAACACTGTATAGGCATCACCTAATCTTATTAAATTAGATCTCTGGAATTTAGTTTGTTAAAGATTCCCAGGTGATTCTAATGTGCAGCCAGAGCTGAGAACCACTGGTCCAGTTTGAAAGAGCCCTTAGCTGGCAGTCAGGTGCCTTAAGTCAATGCTTCTCAATCTTTAATGTGCCTATGGATAACCTGGGAACTTGTTAGAATGTAGATTCTGATTCAGCAAGTAGGAAGGTAAATAAACCTAACTTCGTGTACGGATGTGTCCCTAGTGGCATTCGGTTGGTGACTACCCTCAGCCATTTTCCATCGCAGCAAACTAGGATAAGTTAATCACTCTCTCCTTACTCCTCTTTGAAGCCTTCCTCTATCTCCACCCTGAACTCTTAGTAATCACAACTTTCTTTGATTTCCTAAAGAAATTATTATCTTTATTTGAGCTCCCTTTTATTGTTAGCTACTTCTCATATGCACATGTATCATTTCCTGTACTACTTACAGTTCTTCAAGGGCAGAATCCATGTGTCATGTTATTTTTATAATTCCCACAACACCTGAAAGAGTGCCTTACACGTAATAGGTGCTGCATAAATGCTTCTTGATTAATGGAATATCTGTGTGAAAGTCTCTTAAAAATCCCAAAGGACTTAAAAATGCAAGATGTTTTTCTTTGTTGAGCAGAAAAAAAAGTTCAGATGGGCAAGGTGGTAGAGGAGATTAGAGATTTCAATTTTTGTGTTAGCTTTTTTCATTCTGGCTACATGTTTGAATTTTGGAGAACTACTTTGTAATTTAATGGTTTTAATTATTTCTTTGGAAGAGGACATTATTCACATCTTAGACCAGATAATTCTTTGATGTGGGGACTGTCCTGTGCATTGTGGGATGTTTCACAGCATCTCTGGCCTCTACCTGCTAAATGCCCGTGTCGTCCCTCCCCGAGCCATGACAATCAAATATGTCTCCAGCAAACAGCTGCCGGGAAGGAAACTCATCCCTGTTTAAGAATCCTTGGTTTAGAAGAATGAAGTATGACACAGCTGCCTTACTGCAGCAGTAAATACCTTTAAAAATTAACACACACACACACGAAAGAATGACAAGCTGTGTTCCTGAGAAACATGTACAAGTGCTTATAGAAAAATGTTCTCTCATTGCATTTTGGAAGCCATGGCTATGTATACCATATTTATCTTTGCATGTGTCATATTAGTCATTCTTTAATGGAAATAGAAATATATACATGAAACATTTTAAAAATCTGAATATACACTTAAGAATTCAAACATGTGGTGGGAGTAATTTCACCAAGCAAGAAAATGTACACAGAGCAAAAGTTATTAGGAAAGAATGACCAGGCTGATTCTCTCTCAGGGAGCTGGCCCAGCCTCTTTATATAAAATAGTCTGTCTGCTGTGCCATCATCCTTGGACCGAATATACCGTTTCAGCAAGTGATGATGTTAAGCTGAAGCCTGGCACACCAACACGTGTTCAATGATTGTTTGTTGGGCCTCCCTGGTGGTACAGTGGTTAAGAATCCGCCTGCCAGTTCAGGGGACACGGGTTCGAACCCCGGTCCGGGAAGATCCCACATGCCACGGAGCAACTAAGCCGGTACACCACAACTACTGAGCTTGTGCTCAAGAGCCTGCGAGCCACAACTACTGAGCTGGCGTGCCACAACTACCGAGCTGGCATGCCACAACTACTGAAGCCCACGCACCTAGAACCCATGCTCAGCAACAAGAGAAGCCACCTTAATGAGAGAGGCCTGCGCACTGCAACGAAGAGTTATCCCCCCGCTCGCTGCAACTAAAAAGAAATCCCGTGTGCAGCAACGAAGACCCAAGGCAGCCAAAAATAAATAAATAAATAAATAAATAAATATGATTGTTTGTTGAATAAATGAACAAATGAATGAATGCATGTTGAATGTGCCTATGAATCTAAAACTGAGAAGCTTTGGTGTGCTTATTACAAAAGACCCTTGTTTTATGGCATTTGAAACTCCAAACCTTAGAAATGAAATTACATAGAAGACTATATCATCATCAGTGAGAATTAAATGGCCTCGACAAAATTACAAGACAAGGAAAATAAAGGCTTATTCATCAGTTGGTTTCTTCTGGCGATAGAAGCCTCCCCTGAGACTTTAGGAGGTTCATGTTTTTCATGACAGAGATTTGACTTTGGCAAAGCATGGCTATACTTTTAGGCTTGGATGAGAATATCCCCACATGTACTTTTTCCTCCCATTCCTGGCGAAGAACTTTCCTGGGAGACCCAAACAAGAGGCTCCAGTGGTGGGAACAAGCAGGATGCCTTCTGGGCTCAGAGGGGAAAAGATGATATAAGTCAGTGGTTCTTGAATTCTGCTATACTTCAAAATCACTGGGGAACTTTGAAAAATCCCATGCCCAGGTAACTAAATTGGTGATTCCATAAATTACCAATGAAAGTAGAATCTCAAAGGCTAGAACTCAGGCATTGGTATTTTTTTCTAATTCCCCAGGAGATTCCAGCATATGATGTGTTAATTTTATCTATAGCTCCTCTGCCAGCTACTGATTTTCAGGAATTTGGATCATCTCATTGGAAAGAACCTGACAACATCATTCACAAGTGCTTCGGTTAAGTTTCATTTAGGACATTTTCATATGATCAAGGGAGCCAGTAGCGTCTTTTGTGCAGTGAGTTACAATTCCCTATTTTATGACAGTGGTGTACCTAAATTAATGATAGGGGTCCTTAAATTGAAAAAGTGACTGTCTAATAGAGGATAAGAAGAAATAAAAATTAAATTATGTGTATAAATTTTAGTGTTAAGTATAATTTCTTGCTTTATACGTTTTAGATCATGTTCTTACTGAGATAAAATTCGCATAATATAAAATTTGCCATTTTAACCATTTTAAAGTAGCTTTTAGTGTATTCACAATGTTGTGCAACCATCACCACTACCTAATTCAAGAACATGTCCATCATTTCTACATAAAACCCTATACCCATTACTGGTGACTCCCAATCTCCCTCCTCCTCATTCCCTATCAACTACTTTCTATCTTAATGGATTTGTCAATTCTGGAAGTTCTATTCAAATGGAGTAATATAATATGTGGCCTTTTTTGTCTGGCTTTTTTCACTTAATAAAATATTTTCAAGGTTATAGCATGTATCAATATTTTATTTCTTTTTATGGCTGACAGATATTCTATTACATGATTATACTACATTTTGTGTATTATCCTCTCATCAGGTGATGAACACTTGGGTTGTTTCCACTTTTTTATTATTATGACTAATGAAGCTACGAATATAATTGTACAAGTTTTTATGTGAGCCTATGTTTTCAATTCTCTTGGGTACCTACCTAGGACCAGAATTGCTGGGTCATGTGGTAACTCTGTGTTTAACTTTTGAGGAATGGTTAAACTGTTTTTCTACAGTGGCTCTATCAGTTTACATTCCTACTGGAGGCTCCAATTACTCCACATCTTCTTGCTTTATATTTTAATTATTTGATTAATATCTAGGATGTCCCTTACCTTAACCAAACACAAAATAAATCTTACTAAATTTAATGCTAATTATTTATTTGACATCTCAAAACCATGACATACAGAATACTTTTTTCTTGAATAATGAAACTATGGCAGTTCTGTTTCCTGAGTCAGTTATCCTGCAGGGCAGTAAGTACGTGTCTTTGAGGTGATGCTCCTGTTTCTGTCTTCCAGCAGGCTACCCTGTTGGAACTCGGGGCTGCTGGAGCTGCCTTGGTACACCCCCCCTCTAGCCAGAGACAAGAACACCAAGGCAAATAGTGCCCACACCCTTCCACCCAAGAAGCCCTATTAGTAGTCACAACAGTTGTAAGAGAATTGATGGGAGAAGAGAGAAAAATCTTAGATCAGATAGGAAAGTATATGATCATTCTGTCCAAGAGAATTCAGTGTAATAATGTGAAAGCACTAAGTAAGCTAAATGCACCAGATAAATGCTGTGGAGAAGAAAGGAAAGATGATTGATTAATGCCCCTGAATGTTCAAAACTAGGATTAATTATGTTCAGCTGCAGCTATTTAAGAAGAGAAGTCAATATATTTTATAATGAAAATGTTCCGTGAAAACTTAACTAAAACAACAAAACAAGTTTTGGTGGAAAGATAAATGCTAAAATGCAAATAGAACTGCATGTACAGCTCTATGCACAACATTTCCTGACGTTGCCATACAGATGAGCTATCCATAGAGGCTGCATCCAGTTAAGTTCCCTGCCAGACCACATGTGCTGCAAATACTTTTCCAAGACACTGCAAAGTTCACTTGATTTGACATTCATCTTAAAGTAACTGGATGTGTTTACTAAGCCTTTATTTTAGTCAACCTTACAATGTTTTAAATGCACCAAGAATCCATTTTTAAAGCATACTAGAGTTTAATTTAAAATAACAAAAAAGAAAGAAATGAGTAGTTCAGGGGAGGTCTTGTGAATTCTTGTTCCCAACTCTAAGCCATTAAGTGCCTAAGCAGAAGATTTTACAGCTGTGCCTTCTTCAATTCCACAGAGAACCATAAAGGAAATCAACTGTGAGGGTGAATTCCTTATATTCAGTATTGTCCAATACAAAATACTTATTAAATTCTTTGCCAATTTCCAACATTAAAGCTTTTTTTGCCAATAGTTTTATGAACTAAGTAGTTGCAGTTTCATAACCACTTGGCAATTCCATAGGTTAAAAAAAATAGCCTACCAGACTTTTAAAAGATGTGTTCTTTGACTATATTATCTATAAGGCAGTTACTTTTGACAAGAGTGATCAACTAGGAAGTTTACAGATTTCTTTTACCATATTTTGACAGGCCAGCATCCATCAAGGACAAGACCTTTGGTGAAAGGGGGTGTAAGATGCTCTAAGGTAAAGGAATCACTGAATTCCTGAAGCTCTTCAAATAGAAAAGTGCTTTGGAAATGACAAGTGTACTTAGGAGAAGGATGCGTGGCCTCAAAGCAGAGCTTCATAAGGGAGGACTCTTCATAAGGAAGCTGGGAAAGGGGTTCTTTCCCCTCCACCTAAGTGTTTACAAGCACTGTGCAAAACGCAGTGCCCGTCAGTCCAGAACCTGGTCCCTAGGAAGCCCCAAGAAATATTTAGGCTTTACAAAAAAATAAAAGGTAGCATTTTAGAAATACAGTTCAACCACTTGGCCCATTCCATTTATTTATTTATGAAGTTCATTTATCTATTCTATAAAATTGTTTTCTTTAGTATGTGTTTGCAAGTTTTAATCCTTAATCATATTAAGGACTATTGTTTTGTTTTCTTTCCTTTCCTTACCGTTTGTCTATGCTGCCCAACTCAAAAGGAAATTCTCAACTGGTTGTGTTCAGTTAGACTTTGGTCACAGGGCAAGGTTGTCTCTTCACAAGGTATTAAATCCCCAGCCTCTCTGTTCAGGGGTGATAACAACCGGCCAGGACTGTTGATAGCAGTTGATCCACACGACGGGCTGCGGTGGAAGTTGTACATTTAAGGTCAAATGGCTGCTGAGTGCCTTCGCCTCCACGACCTGGAGCTCTCGGAAGAAGGTTGTCCTTTCCCCCCAAAGACTCCTTGCCTTCCAGCCTTCCCCTCCCACTTCAATTGCTCCTCTTCTTCCTTCTCTTCTAACCCCAAACCCCCAAGCACACGTTGGGAACTTGTATGTGATTTCATTTGGCTTCTGTTTCTGCTTTGTCATGAGTTGAGGATAGAAAAGCATGACTGGTGAGAGAACGGAGGGTAAGAAGGCAGATGACTATCTCAGTATGTAACAGCTGTTCGACGTCTGTGTACGGCCCAGGAAGATCATGTTCCTCCAAGGGGAGAGCCACTGGGCAGGAAAGGAGGCCCAGCCAATCTGGCTGACAAAATCAGGCACGGTCACTGTCACAGGTGATGTGCTGCAACCAGCGGCACCTCCGAGCCCCTCTGATGCTGTCCCTCTGTCATCGTAGGTTTGAACATAACATAATTCCATTGACTTTTCAGAACTTGAATTTAGTAAAACTCTCTTCAAGATTTCTAAATAATAATTTCAGTAGGAATATCAGTTTAACTTATTCTTAGTTAGTTCTTATTACCAGTTTATAGCCCATCAGAAATTTGGGCAGGTTTAGCATTTAGATGTATCATTTCACACATATATTTAAAATATCTCTTAGTTCTCCAGGCGTTCATCGTGAACAATTATTGTACTCTTTTAAGGTCATAATTAATTCATATCCTTCCCACACCCTCCAGAATCTGGCTCAAAGGAGGTTACACCTTTGGCTCAAAGGAGGTCACTCTGGATCTGCAGCTCTGCTAGAACTGCTCAGAGAACCTAATAATGTGGACAGCTAACTTTTCAGTGCTTACGTATAGCTTTATTTCTCTACATCAGTGGCTCTCAACCTGGGCTACCTATTGTTTAAAAAATCTCAATACCCAGGCTGCACCCCTGACAGATTGGGTCAAGCCTCTGGGAGTAGACCAAGGCATCAGTATTTTCTTAAAACTCCTCAGTTGATTCCTATGTGCAGTCACAGTTAGGAAATGCTGCTCTTAGGGCTTGCCAGGTTACAGATTTCTGAGAGTTTAGTTAAGAGCACATTTGAGCTTGTCATCGTTCCTTTCTGGGAATTTCTTGAGAAGCAGTAGAGAACTGTCTGACAAAAAAGCTACTATTTTTTTTTTTACTAGTGCTAAGAGTTTAGACGAAATCACAAGGATTTGTGTTTTAATCCCACCTCTGCAAACAACAACAATATAAACACAGGCAACTCACTTAACTTCTCTGAACCCCAGTTTCACCCATGTCTAAGTGGAAATAGTACCCACCTTCTAGAACTGTTAGCAGTATTAAAGGAGATTACATAAATATTCAACGTGATGTACTAATATGTAGCATGATGTATGAAACAGAGTAATGATAACAAAGTAAATATGTCGCTACAGTCCTTATTTTCAAAATGAAAGCTCCAAAGAGAGAATAAAAGTGAATCCCAGGGTTATTGTCAAGATTTGTGAGTGCTGAGCAGCGTTAACGTTTCTTCAGGATGTGGGACCACTTGAATGGAATACTTATTTCTCTTAGAATTACTTTAGGGCCAAAGGTGGTTTCTCTTGTCCATTGAAACATTCTTTTAAGAGATGTTTTTAAGAGCGTACTACTCTGTCTGTAGGTTTAGGCTAAAAAAAACATCACAAGAGAGTAGGAAGTATTTCTAGTTTAGAAATGACTGTGTGTGGCTCATCAGAGAAGACCTCAGAGTGTATGGTAACCATTTATTGCCTTCATAGTGAAACACAAAACAAGTTCTACTGGGATTTTCAGATGTAATAGACAGGTGTTCATTTTAAGGTTAGGCCAGTACCTCTCAGACTTAGAAAACAAGCTGAGCATGGCTCTAAGGAGCTGGACTTGAGGAAGGTTGAATGTCTTCAGCCACAGTGATAATAGCTGAAGCAGGAGGTGTCTGAGAAAGAGGGAAGCAGCCAGCTGTATTACAGTTCTTCTTGCCTCCAAAAGAGAAGTTACCCACTTTCCCACACTCACTGTGACATATTCCATTTGCTAAGAAAAGTGGTTTATGTCATTCTTAAACACTGCTCTGAAGTTCTGATATATATTGAATTTGTTTATTATATCAATATATCAACAGCATTCAGATATTCACTATGGTTAATATTTGTCCCTATCCATCCTCCAAATTAATCCATCAGCTGGGTCCTCTGCCTCAGATTCTCTCACAAGGCTGCACTCAAAGTGCCAGCGAGGGCCATGGTCTCATCCAAAGTCTGAAATGGGGAAGGATCGGCGTCTATGCTCACTTTCACGGTTGTTTCCCAGGACTCAGTTCTTGGAGGGTTGTTAGACTGAGGGCCTCAACGTCTTGCTGGTTGTGGACCAGAGGCCACCCTCCATTCTTTGCCCTGTGGTTCTCACTAGCGTGGCAGCTTGCTTCAGCAAAACCAGCAAGAGACTAAGTCAGCTAGCAAGACAGAAGTCACAGTCTTTTGTAACCTAATCACAGATGTGACATCCCCTCGATGCTATCATATGCCATAGGTTCGAGGCAAGTTACTCAAGGGGAGGAAACATTCAAGGTTGTGGATAGGGATCCTTCAGGAGGATTCAAGGAGGCAGGGATCCTTGGGGCCATCTGAGAGGCTGTCTGCTACAGCACCTAGCAGCACATACCCAGCCATAAAAGAAAAAAGGAAGGGAGGAGAGAAGGAGGGTGCAAGGAAGGAGAAAGAAAGGAGGAAGATAGGGAAAGGAAGGCAGGCAATGCAAGACAGACATGAAAAAAGACAAAAAAGTAGCTTTGCTGCACTGTGGCTACCTTGGGAGTCCTCTGTGGGCATGTATTTCATCACATTAGCACCACAACCATGAATTTCCTATTTCTTATTTAGAATACAGGATAATATGGGGCTTTCTATATATCTGGAGTTAAAAGGAAACAGAATAAACAAGAAGAGTAAGTTTAAGCAAGTGAAATGTGTTTCAAATTAATTCGTTTTAAGTTTTTTTTTCCCCCAGCTAGCAAAGTTTTTTTTTCCCTTCATGTTTCAACTTTTCAGATTAGGTTTATTATTCTTGCCATTATGTGGCCGGGGTATTTCACAGGGAATATAGGAACCTGGATGGTGTTTGCATTTGGTGTTCTTTGGTGGTTTGGGCTCCAATGCCAAAATTATGTTTTGATGCCATAGATTGTTATTAGTGGTTGTATATGTCACTTAATTGTAAAAGTGAAGTTGTAAAGTACCTTGGATCTCATCTTTTCCAGCCTCTCTATTGAGAAAACTGAGGTCCAAATGACTTGAGAAGTTCAAGGCTAAATAGTATCAGAGCTGGGACTACATCACAAATCTCCCAATTTGAAACCTGGTGTATTTCCTCTTCTCACATTCTGTGCAAAAAAACCAGTCAGAATGTGCAGTCCTCCCCCTCAACCCTGCAGGCGTTAAAACATGTTAGTTGTGGTTTAAATGTGGTTTATTTAGCACTGATTTTCTGGAAGGATCTAAAAGATAATACTTCCAGTGCTTCAGCTAATAGAAAAAGGAACGTTTCCAGGAACTCTACTGTATAATAGATGCTTGCCTGAAGAAACATACACCTTTTTCATTTGTAATAGATCACGTAGGCTCCAGTGCTTCAGTGCTCTGAGTGGGTTCATAAACATTGACCACAGTCTCCAAAATGGCCATGGAAGTCAGAAGAACAATGAAAATTGATATACAAAAATTGGTTTTACCTCAGACCTGCTGCACATTCATGGCTGCAGTTTTCATAGATGCAGAGGAGTTTGGCTAATATCCTAACACACAGGAGTCTTTCTCCACTTCCCAAATTAGAATTGACACGTATATGTATGCACAAGTTGTTGAAAGTAGGTATCTACTTAATGATACCTATTTAATGAGTTTACTGGCTGAATCTTTTAAAAGAATGCAAACATTAGCGACTTTTTCTCAAACATCTGTAAAAAGAGAAAAGCCTCTGTGGTTCTCTGGGGCCCACCTGGTGCCAACGCAGCCATCCACGGTGGGCAGCTGCCACGATGCACGTTGCTGGGCACGCTCCAGGTGCCTGCCTAGGTTTCTCAGAAGTCAGGTGAGGACCCTCAGCCCATGTGCAGGTGCAGCCTAGAAGTTCAGTGGCATTAACACCTCCAGGGCAGCCCTCCACCGATGGGAGTTGGTGGATAAACGCCCTGGGCTCCCATCATTGTCGAGGACACAGGGAAGGCACACTCTTCACAGCTTCTCAGAGGGACCTCTGTGGGGTTGGACCCCCGTCAGCCACTATGGGCACAAGCCGAAGAGCATACACTTCGTTAGCTGTTTTCCCCTCCCCACGTCCCTCTTTCCCTTTCCTGGGGTCACCCTCCAAATAAACTACCTGTGCCCAAATCCTCATCTCTAGCTCTGGTTTCTTAAACAGGCCCCAAGAAATAATGTCGGAAATAAAGACAAAATGGTTTGTCCCTGGAATCGGGGCTGACAGAGAAATAACTGGCAACCAGCAGTTCTGTAGCTGTGACCCAGGAAAACAGCATTTCTAGAAGAAGTGGTTGTTCTTGACCGCTTTAAGTACGCGTTTCATTAGGACCATCTGTTACCCTCCCGATATCATGCCTTGCCTTTTCTTTTTATTCTGCAGATTCTTCCGGGAAGCCTAAATTCACCAAGTGCCGTTCACCTGAACTAGAGACTTTTTCATGCCACTGGACAGATGGGGTTCATCACGGTTTGCAGAGCCCAGGATCCATACAGCTGTTCTATATCAGAAGGTGCAGGCTTCATGCCTTTCTGACTTTTCTCTTCCACGGATTTTCTCATTAAAGCATATTGAGTCACATGCAGTGGTAGGACCGGAAATAATCTATTTTGATGACCTAAATGCACTCACCCATTCATTTATTCAAAAATAGTAATTAAGCCCTTACTCTATGTTGGGTACCGTTTTAGGCCCTGGAGATACAGTAGTGATTACAAAAAGATAAAAATCCCTGGTCTCATGGAGATTTGTTTCCAGTGGGGCAAGACAGACAAAAAAATTTTCTAATTAAAAAACTCAATGTCAGCTGGCAACATGGTTAAGAAGAGTAAAGCCAGAAAGAGTGTTAGCACCGTGTAAATATATGCGTGTGCTTGAGAGGGTCTGAGGATGAGTGTGTGAAGGTATGAGTGAGCACGTTTGTGAGTGCAAGAATGTGTGTGAGTGTGTAAAAGTGGGTACAAGTGTGACTGTGCGTGAATGTGGGAAGGTGGGTGAGTGTGCACGTGTGATATGTGTGAGAGTGTGGGGGCGGTGTGGTTGTGCATGAGTGTATGTGTAAACGTGCGTGAGCATATGGGAGAGTGAACAAAGTGAGTGTGCGTGAGTGTGTGTGTATGTCAGGAGCTCAGGTGACATCTTAAATGAGGAGGTCATCGGAGGCCTCTCTGTGGTGCATTATAGCGGAGACATAAATGAGGTGAGAGAGGCCATGTGAGTATCTGGGGGAAAGACTGTCCAGACAGAGGAAATTGCAAGTGCAAAGGCCCTGAGGCCAATGTGGCAGGTTGGAAGAAAGCAGGAGGCTGGATGGTACAAGGTGGAAGACAGGGAGAGTAATGGGGGAGAAGTCAGAGGGTTAGCAGGGCCAAACTGAGACGAGCCTTGCAGGCCACAGCACAGCCTGCTTTCTCTGTGGTGGGAAGCCACAGGGGTTTTTTAAACTTTTTTAAAGACGTGTGTTTTAAAAGACTGGTTCCTATGTAGAAAATAGGCTGTGTCCCTGTTAAATTAGTTACATTCAGTGAGGGACTGTGATACTTCTCTCTTCCGTTTTTACTGACGGTCCTGTAAAATAACAGGGGAAGAGTGAAACAATGATCTTTCAGCATAATCACCACCCGAGTCGTTTATTTCTTACCCCTCACCTGGCACGATTTCCATTTCTGTTTACTCTCATGTTGTACCTTTTTGCTTTTAAAATTTTAGGCTCAAACCCTCTATCATCTCCTCTTTTCCACCCAACCCCCAGGGAAGGCCTAAGCCAAGATGCAGGATTAGTGGAGACCCCTGATCTGGTGGTGGTCATCAGTCCAAGCACGGTGCTGTCAGTCCCCCAGAGGAGCTGGGAAAGGAAAGGTAGAGGCGGCAGGCAGTTAGGGCATGAGCTCAGGGCCAACCATCTCACATTTCAGCCTGGCTCCGGCCCTCGCTCACAGAGTGATGCTGGGCAGATTAGTCAGTCTGTCAACAATTCAGCGCCTCATTTGCAAAATGGAGATAATAGACCTTGCCACGTGGCTTCTTGTGAGGGTTCTGTTAACTAATCCATGAAAAACACTTATCACGGTGCTTGGTGACAAGCATAGTATAAATACTGAATAAATGGTAGCTGCTATTCTTATTATTGGTAGCGTGATAATAATTTAAAATAATATAGAATTCTAATTGCTGGGCTACAAAAGTGATTTTTGATTCTTTACTGCTTATGATTATTGGTGTGCTATGAGACCATTTTTAATGCAGAGCTGGATGCTTAATTTGCAAATAAATACTTTGAATTAGCAACTAGGACTGGCCTTAGTCACCTTGCAGGTGTGTGAGAGGTCTCTCAGATGTACCCCAGAGGGCACACAAAGATGAGATGGTTGGGCACCGAATGCACTTTTTTTTCCCAGCAAGGCTGATACCGCAGAGAGGTAGGGTCCGGTTGACAGAGCTGATGTGTAGACATACATTTGGACAGGAAGCTAAAATGTCTGGTAACACTTTTGAATATCTTCTGAAATGATTGTTAAATGAAGAGAGATTTAGAAGGTTCAATTTTCATACTTCTGCTTCAGCAACTTAGAGCTCAGTCAAAACAAAATAACTTATTCATACTGGCACAATTAACTAAAATGAAGAGAGAAATTAGCAGTTGAGCCCACTTTATGAAAACAGATTTTCACCACCCTAATATTCACCAGATTTGAACCTGAGCAAAAAGATCCAAAAGGATGCAGGCTTCACAAATATATATTTGTCCCTTACCCTCATCCATCAGGGCCGCATACCCTTGCCTCCAGGCCTTCTCTGCACAGCCCAGGCTTTTCAGCATCCCTAGTCCAAACCCAGCCCTGTGCCAGTAGAGATGCCACTGAAAGTGTGACGAGGTGGGGGCAAAGTCTTGGCTCTATTCAGAAAGACATCATCAATTATTGTCCTAGTAGAGTTTGGGATCCCAGGGGAAGAAACTGTCACATCCTCAAACCCCCTAAGTACAACCTCCTAATTAGGGCCTACCAAACTGGCAAAATCAGTGTTTTGTGTTTTCTCTATAAGCATTTAACTATTTTGAATATCTTAGCCAGAATAACATGAGCGCCCAGCCCGGTTTCTCCGGAAAGGGGAGAATTAAAGGAATTAGGAGTATCAGGAATATCCATTATCAGGACTGCACCAATTAGAGTACAAATGTGTTGCCTTCATGTTACCCACTTACACAAAGAGGAAAATACAAATGCATTTTCGGACTCTTGTCATTGTTTCTTAGAATTCAGTTCCCAGGCAACTCCTGGGACTATAGAACCATGACTCCCCATCCCTGATACAGAGATGAAACTGTGACATGATGTCATCCAGAACCGGAGCACTGGAGGCGGGGAGGAGCAGGAGGGGGCTGATGCACTCCCGGCCTGGCCTTGGTAGCTAAAGCACGAGGGAATCTAAACACGTCAGGCCCAGAGGACGGGCCCAGAGGCAGCTGCAGGCTTGGCTGGCTCTGCTCCTGGCCAGGTGAGCTGGGGGAAGAGGCAGCCAATTCAGAACAGTCTGTGCCACCCTGTGACGGAGACCGTGCCACCCTGTGACGGAGACCGTGCCCGATTCAGCCTCTGAGCTTGGAGGGGACCCAGCAAGAATGCAAATCACAGGCCTGGCAAAAAGAGGCTCTGGGAGCCTGTCAGCATGCTCTGCTGTCAGCCTTTTGCCTGCTGATGGCTCGTTTTCAAAGAAGTGGGCGTGTGAAGACTCAGTCCCAAAGATTATCTTTCCCCCAACCCCACCAAACCCCCTCCCCAAATTACCCTGGCTTTTGAAAAGAAAGTTTCTTCTCCATGCAAGGTGGTGGGGGAAATTAGAAAGGAGAAAGAGCAGTTTTACTTTCTTTTCTTTTTTTAAGGAAAATGTTAAATTTTAAGCCTAAAACGCGTGATCTGGAGATAATGAAAACAGTCGCCCTTAGAACATAAATGATGTTTTATTTTTTTTTTTTATTTCTCTTCCAATCGGTTACCTTTAAGTGGAAAGCATTTCTTCTGCTCTTTATTCTGATTTTTATTGATAGGCTCTTTCTATAGTTCTCACCTCTATGTCACAAGCCAGTCCGGGAGCAAACCTAAAGCACTTAAGTGCGGGGAGTAGCTTCCATAAGCGGGCTTTGGTCGTCTGTAGAGAAATTCAACCCAGTGAAGGCAGTCAACAGAGCATCTGTTTTGTGAGTCCATTTGGTTTTTTGCTCTAAACTTAATAGTTTAAAAAGAAGTGTTAAACATGTCTTTAAAATAAAATTCAACTTCAGTTCATGAGGGAGGGGGCTGGGAGCTGTGTTTTGAACTAGCTCTTCCTGATCCATTGTGCTTAAGATAAGTGCTTTAAGTTGTTTGTTCCGTGGAGCTAATGGATTGAGGACCATCTAAACAGTGTTTTTCATACAGTCCCCATGGGGACCAGGGTGCTGACCAGCCAAAGCTGAGAAACTGTGTGAAATACACAGAGCTAACCTCCCTATGACAAATCCAGACCTGCTAAGCACTGGCCTACATCTTTAGAATGTTTTAATACTAACTTTATTACTGTCAATTATGCTAAATACATTTGATAGGTCCTTTACTATTATATGGAAGCCTCCTTTTCTGGGCAATCTCTTAAACCATTCTCTTTACTATACTCTTATTTTGTTTGAAAGCCAAGATAAAATAAACCATACTATAGTTCAGTGACCCACCTATCGATATTTCTTTGTTATCTTTTTCCTATTCTAGACACATACACACAGTACACACAATTCTTACTTCTACCCTCTACCCAGTTGATTTTCCCATCGGACATGAATCTCCCTCTCCTCCAAGAGTATGCAGCTTTTAAGAATCTCAACCAGAAATTAAGCAACAGTTCACTGTCCATGTTAATCCCAAGTTCTTTCCAACAGCTGATGAGCAGCTGTCTCAAGGACCCCCTGATATTACACCAGTTTCCTCCTAGTGCCAAACAGACCAGCTTGGGAAACAGCTGTAAAGAAGGAAACATGTGTCTTCTCCCAGCTCTTCATCCTGCCTTCCCACAGCCTGCAGGGTCCTTGTTGCCCACTGCTGCCCAGCACCCACCCCCTGGGGTGATGCTCACAGACCTCCACAGTCTGGCCTGCCAGCCCCAGGCGCCTCAGCCGACACAAGGTCATTCCTACCCCCTTCTCCCTCAGCCGCAGATTACCTGGCTTTATGTCTCCTTGACTTATAAACCCCCTTCTCGGCCGATAGCCTAGTGAAGAGTAAGTAAATAATCAATTACCCCACCTAAGTAGCAATTCTAATTTAAGAAAGTTTTTCCCAATTATTCCATTGCCTTCTGTTCCCTCTCTTCCTTTCCCTATTGCCATCTACTAAACTTTTACCCATCTTCAAGATCGCTAAAAACACCACCTCCAC
The DNA here is from genome assembly GCF_002837175.3 of Physeter macrocephalus. Taxonomy (NCBI): domain Eukaryota; kingdom Metazoa; phylum Chordata; class Mammalia; order Artiodactyla; family Physeteridae; genus Physeter; species Physeter macrocephalus. The sequence goes on from NC_041221.1 coordinate 51,966,964, forward strand.
CTTGAAGCCTTCCATGAACAGCCAGAGCAATCATTCCCTCTTCTAACTCCAGTGAGTACTATGTGTAAACACTTAGCCACGCTGCTTTGTAATACAGTTTCTCGGTCATTCCCCCTGAGGCAGGAGTAATTCACATGAATCCCGCGTAATATCTGGCACAGTGTTTTATATATAATCAATGCTTATGAAATATTAGCATACTGAATAAAGGAGACAAAAAAAGAAAGTACTCGGATGGTCATTTCTGAGTCATCTTCTAGCCTGAAGGTAGTGACCAAGTCTTATTAATCATTATAGCCACGCAGTGCTAGTGCCAGCTATAATGCTTACATGCTGCTTGCATTGGAGACACCCAATGATGGCTTGCTGAATTCACTCATTCAGTCAGGCAAGCAGATGGAAAGTGGGAGGAGAGCTGTGTCGCATTGTCTCACATGTTCGCTCAGTTCCAGCTGGGATGGACTTGAGTCTGAGCGATCTTTTGATTGCTCTGCATTTTTGTTCAGGTCCCCTTAGCAGCTGATCAGGGAATATCCTTTCCCCAAACTGACGTCCTCCCACAGTGAACTTCCTGGCATCTCTTTTTCTTCGACACACATCCTGCTGTTGTTCTAAGTCATCTGGGTAAATGATGCTTTCTGTAGAGTGGGATAGAGGTGAATAACTCTATGGTAGCATTTAAACATGGAGATGTAGCTTTTCTGATTTCTTCAGTGTTCTCCATGTATCCATCTATCCTTCATGACTTGTTTTGTTTGTTCTTATCTGATCCAAGATATAGGAAAAGATGAACTTGTTCTTTGTAGAGAAACCAAAAAAGGAACCGATAGGCAAACACATTGATTCAGTTCAGCCCGTTTTTGTTTTCCTTTTTTTGATATTATAATTAAATGTCCACTTCTATTTACAAAATGGAGAAGAAAAATGCTTTCTCAGTTTGGAGAATTTTTTTTAATTTCTGGGTTCGTGGCTTTTGTCTCTTTTATGAGTAGAGGGGAAAATCCTAGGACTCCCATGTTTCTTAAAGGTTACCTGGACGTCCAGCATGTTTGAAATGTTCCCGTGGCTCTTCATGTAATTAAGGAAAAAAATCAGGAGAATGGGAAGGAATTCAAGGCAACAGGAAACCATCCCCCCCAAACAGTGGACGGCTTTGGGGAGATGGACACAGGAGGCAGCAGTTCAGAGGAGGGCGGTAGCCAATTTTCCACTTCAGGGCCACCCGAATCTCAATGTCACTCAGCCTGCAGAACACCATCAATGTGCTGCCTCAGTTTCTTCCACCATAAGTTGGGGGAATACCCAGGTTTAAAGACTCAGCTATTCTCTGGGAATCTCTATAGTTTGGGGGTTGACTCTCTGCAGTATTTTAATAAAGGAACATTTTTAAACCTTTGTAAGCCTGAGAACCCTCATCTGCAGAATGGGGATAATGAAGCACCTACCAATAAATCACTTCATTTAGGAGCTGGCACGTTATACGCAGTCAATGAAGGGATGCTTTTAGTACAGGCAGAAGTACCAGATGGCCTTCTATCGGTCTGCAGACACTGATCATCAGTCCACAGATGTGCTACTTCTTGGAAATGGTGCCACTAAGATACTTGCTCATACCATATTTGTGTCCCAGTTTATTGAATCTGACTGCCAAGCACCTTGCTTTGGCTTAAGCTATGGCATGATTTGGGGGAACAATTCATCCTTTTTTTACCCTCCATTTCAGGAGCACTCAAGAATGGACTCAAGAATGGAAAGAATGCCCCGATTACGTCTCTGCTGGAGAAAACAGCTGTTACTTTAATTCATCTTATACCTCCATTTGGATCCCCTACTGTATCAAGCTAACTAGCAATGGTGATACTGTGGATCAAAAGTGTTTCTCTGTTGAGGAAATAGGTAAATCACAGGTTTGTGTTTTATTTGACATGGCTTTAGATTAAATAAGTGGGGAAGGCTGCAAAGTCCAAGTGTATGCAAATAGGAAGACTGTGTCATTGCACTCTATGGAGGGATGGAAGTCTCCTTTACAGTGCATGAGATCAGGTGGTGAACAAGAGAGAGGGCAGAGGGGGCTTGGGTTGGCTCTAACATGAAAAAAATCTGGCAGTAAATGTTGTAAAGAAAAGAATAGGAGTCTTATGGAGTCTTTTCCTTGAGAAGGTCTCTAAAGCTGGATTGTATTCTTGTGTGCCGCTGCAAGGGACAAACTCAATGCACTCTTAAGATTCCTTCTCTCCTGATGATTTGGTGTGATTATTATATTCTGATCTACTGAAATACATTGGCCTTGATCTCTGTCATTGCTATAATAAAGGCCTAGATTTTCTTTACCACAAGGCATAATCATTCTGGAATTTTACATGGACAGAACAGCCAAAATCAGTTTAAAGACATGTTTATGAGATCTCAAAACAAACACTGGAGGTAATCAGCTCAATGCACGCAGTGAAAGATCCAAGCAGCTTATCCCTTGCTCATCATGTGGACACAGGGGAAATGAAACAAAACAAACAACCATAATTGGAATATTCATGTTTATACTATAATAGTATAAACAGCTAAATAGAAAGAATCAAAGAAGGACCATGAGTAGCTGACATTGGTGCCTCAGATCTATCCACAAAGCTCATTTGCTGCTTATAGGAATTCCTTGGAGCCTCTCTCAGATGTGTCGTTCTTGTGTGTGGTTTCCCAGGCATCAGCAGACTGGAAGAGACAGAGAGAGTGTGGGTAGAAGTTGCAGATGGAAACAAGTAAATCTGATAGCCTGACTTTGAGGGAGAAGATTGAGAAAACTGTACCAAGCAGAAAAGAGAACCCAATTACACAGTTTAGAGGAACTATTCGTACATATGCCCTAACGTCAATAGATGTAGCTGTCTAGTGGCTAAATGAGTAGTAGAAAGACTACTGTGTCAAGATCTGTGTTCTAACCCTGTCCCTGCCAAGAGCCAGCCCCACTCGTTTACCTGGCTGACTTTCACTGAGTGCCTGCCATGAGCCGGGCACTGTGCTGGGTGTGTTGGCTACAGGACGAGTGAGACGCAGTCAAGTAGGGAAATCAGGCAGGTTAACAACTAACTGTGACACAGCACAATAGGTGCCGGACTCAAGGTGTGTGGAATGCACAGCAAGCCAAGGTTGTGGCCAGAGGTGTGAATGATTGACTGGGCCTGAGGGATGAGAAAGTGCTGCCCAGAGATGGTGACTAGTTCGGTTACTTCTTAAAGCAGCAGCAGGAGTTGCCATTTATACAAGATGGACTGTGTCTTCCAACAGCGACTAAGTTCCAGAAGTGACAAACAGCACAGAATGTTCACAGACTCGGGAGCAGTTTGGCAGGCCTGACCCGCTGGCCAGAGAAATCATCAATGGATCTTGTGTACCCCACAGAGGAATCTGGACTTCACCTTACTGCCCAGGGGTACATTTGAGGATGCTTAAGCAGGGAAATGACCTCGGGATATTTATTGCTAACACTTACAAAGCATTTACCATAGATCAGGTATGATAACTGTGTGAGATAGGTTCTATTATAATCCCCATTTTACAGATGCTGAAACTGATCCCCAAAGCAGGGGATCAATGACTAGCTCAAGGTCAGACAGCTGGTAGGCAGAGCTGAGATTTGAACCTAAGCAGCATAGCTCCAGAGCCCCTGCTCTTAACCTCAAAGCCATACAGCGTGGTACTATTGTCTCAGGGAAATTCATCTGGCTGCAGTGTAGAGGGTAGATAGGAATAGCACAGACTAGAGGTATGGGGATTAGAAGACTTTGTGATAATCAAGGCAAAAGATGATGACGGGCAGAGTTACCATGAAAGCAGGGAGGGAGGGAGCTGAGAGTGAGAGACCACAAAGAACCGAGGTGAACCTAGATCTGAAGATGACAGTCACAGCCTCAGCTTCCTCATGTATTATGAATGTATTCTACTAGACCTCACAGGGCTCGTCTTTGGATTTAAAGTCATATATTACTTAGGCATTTGTCATTCATTCAGTTTATTCAGCCAATCTTTGAGTCTCTTCCTTGGACCAGGCAGTGTTCTAGGTGCTGGGGACAGAAAATGTCTGCCCTAGTGGGACATTTTCCCAGTGAGGGTGGGAGGAGACCATGCTGGGAAGAGAGATAACATCGGGAGGGAGAAAAGCACGCTGGAGAGGTTGCAGTGGTAGCGTTATCAGACATGGCTTCACCGAGACAGCGACACTTGAGTAAAGAAGGAAATGAGAGAACAGTCACATGTCTACCTGAGGGAAGAGGGCACAGGAAGGGTAAAGATCCTGAAGCGGGAGCATGTCTTTGCTCTCTCAAGGAACAGCATGGGATAGTGAGGGGATACACAGAGAGTGAGGAGGAGTGTGGTCATAGACCAGATCCCAGAGGTCAGAGGGTCAAAGCTAAGGTACCCTTTAAGCCATTGTGTGACTTTGGCTTTCATTTGGAGTGAGATAGGAAGCCTTTGGAAGGCTTTAAATGATGAGTGATATGACCTAACTTAAGATGACCACCATGTTCAGAGTATTGAGGGCTGTGTTGAGAATAGACTGAAGGGGGACAAGGGGGACAAGAGACTAGTTGGGAAGCTAGTACAGAAAAAAAAAAATGATAATGGCTAGGACCAGGTTAGAGCCATGCAGGTGATGAGAAGTGGGTGGATTGGGGGAATATCTTGAAAGTACAGCTGACAGAATGTGGGATGGTGAAAAAAAGATGAGTCCGGGAAGAGTTGACCATTTTTATCCTGAGCAACTGGAGGAATGGAGTCACCATTAACAGAACCAGGGAAGGTAGAAGAGGAGCAAGCTTCAGGCAGAAGACTTGCCTTTGAATGCATTCAGTTTCAGATGCTTTTTAAACATCTCAGTGTTTCTCACACCGTAATGTGTCACCTAAGGCACCTAGAAAAAAGCATAAAAGTAAAGGAGAGGTTATTATTATGCCATAACGGTGGTACTGAGCCTTCTCAAAAAGGACCCAGTTCTATATCCTCTATTTAAAGTAGACAGGAAGATTTGTAAGATGCAACATGAGTAATAAGTTTGAGAAAATTTTGCATTAAAAACATTTTTATAGGGCTTCCCTGGTGGCACAGTGGTTGAGAGTCCGCCTGCCGATGCAGGGGACACGGGTTCTTGCCCCGGTCCGGGAGGATCCCACATGCCGCGGAGCGGCTGGGCCCGTGAGCCATGGCCGCTGGGCCTGTGCGTCCGGAGCCTGTGCTCCGCAACGAGAGAGGCCACAACAGTGAGAGGCCCGCATACCGCAAAACAAAACAAAAACAAACAAACAAAAAAACATTTTTATAGTTCAGTCATATAAAGGGTTAAGCTTTGGTTTTCAGAATTCGTCAGTCCCCAACAAATCCAGAAAGATGAGGTATAGCTATCATGATGTGGGTAGCTTAGCTATTTTGCAAATCCCTTCAATTTAATTTCCAAAATGTGGTCATGATTAGTCAAATTGGGACTTTCTCATTTTTTAAAAAGTAGGATCCACTCCACAGTGGTCAGTAGCATGTAGTTAAGTAAAACACAGAAAACACTGATTCATTACCATTTGAGAGAGCAGTGTAATGCCTTCATTTTATATCTGAAGAAATGATCACATGTGGCTAGGAAGATAAGCTAAGGAGTATTTACTGAGTGTTTTGAAGGACTGTGCTTCTGTAGCCGTACAGAAATGGCAAAGACAAGAAATGAGAAAGAAAATAAGAAAGATCTTGCCCGAGGTCACATACAGCTTGGACGAAAAAAGATTTCTCCACCCCTAGTTCCAAAACAGCAACATGTTTAAATACCATAGATCTTTCTGACTCTCTCTTCCTTCAGTTTTGAGTTAAAGTGAATTCCTTTGCCAAAATCCCAAAGTATTCATCCTATCAGAGCCAAAAGAAGTGTAAAACATGGCAAATCTTTAAGAATAGCTATAGATCAGATTTTAAACTCAAAAAGAAGTTTTTTATAGGGGCTTTTTTTTTAAGTTAAAAACAGATCATCCTTAAGTTAAAAAATGATTCACTTTGTTGTAAAGCAGAAACGAACACACCATTGTAAACCAATTATACTCCAATAAAGATGTTAAAAAAAATGATACTCTCCCATAAAGTGGGAATATTGGAAGAATTAAGTGTTTGAATAATAAAAATGTATAAAGTAACAGTCTCTTCGGAAGAAAGCATTCCACTAATATCGAGCTGTGTCTGTGTACTAATTCTCTGTTGAAATGCCCAGTGCAACCAGATCCACCCATTGGCCTCAACTGGACTTTACTGAACATCAGTTTAACAGGGATTCATGCAGATATCCAGGTGAGATGGGAACCACCACCAAATGCAGATGTCCAGAAGGGATGGATAGTCCTGGAGTATGAACTGCAATACAAAGAAGTAAATGAGACCCAGTGGAAAATGGTAAGATATCATTACATCTCACATTTAAAAATCCTTTGACTTTTCTTCTTTTTAGGTTAACAACCCCCCTCTCATTTATAGACTCCCTTTTGACTTAATACCACATGTCATGCTATATGGTCTCTAATTTCTTATTTGAGAAAAATGGATATAATCAGTAAAATATCATCTTGGAATTCTTCAAGACAGCAAATGCTAACATGGAGTTTTATACAGAAACCTATGGAAGGAAAGGAAAACTATATTTCCCCAGTCATCATTGGTATCCAGTTGAACTTTAGAACAATATCGTGTACTCTAGCCACTTAGCTGCCTTTGAGGATGTGGCTAAACATGGCAAGGGTTATGATCAAGGTCAACAGTGAGCTGTGGCTAAATATTCTCCCATGATGGGGCTTCCCTGGTGGCGCAGTGGTTGCGCGTCCACCTGCCGATGCAGGGGAACCGGGTCCGCGCCCCGGTCTGGGAGGATCCCACATGCCGCGGAGCGGCTGGGCCCGTGAGCCATGGCCGCTGAGCCTGCGCGTCCGGAGCCTGTGCTCCGCAACGGGAGAGGCCACAACTGAGGGAGGCCCGCGCCCCGCAAAAAACCAAAACAAAACAAACAAACAAACAAAAAAATATTCTCCCATGATTTTAGTTGCTACTCTTCAGCAGACCCCCATTAAAATAAGTTCTTGAGTGACTCCAGGAGGGAAACAGAGGGGGAGGGAATTGATCCCCTAGAGGTTTCAGAAGGATGTTTTGTTACATACCTCAAGGGAGAATCAAGCTAAGACGTTTTTATGTAAGCAAGTGGCATGGTACTGGTTGACCTCTGAACCCCACACTTCCTTGCCAAGTGTATGGGAACTGGACACTTCCATAAAGTCCGCATGGCACACAACAAGAAGAAACCAGGATTATCATGCTGCTCCCAATGTAACCAATTCTAAATCAGTCTAGCCACAGGCCTGGCCAAGCCAAGTGGTTTCTGGCTGGTCACCAGGTCGTGCCCAGCAGCCCGGCACAGCCTCACTCCCAGAATTTTGAGAAACCGGGCCCTGTCCATTCAGTGAACTGCTGAGAAAGAAGCCAGTTTTGTCATTAGAGGAAAGTTAAGTTTAGAGCAGCTGTGCACAGTTAAATACTGGGCTTTGGGCTTCCCTGGTGGCGCAGTGGTTGGGAGTCCGCCTGCCGATGCAGGGGACACGGGTTCGTGCCCCGGTCCGGGAAGATCGCACATGCAGCGGAGGGGCTGGGCCCGTGAGCCGTGGCCGCTGAGCCTGCGCGTCCGGAGCCTGTGCTCCGCAACGGGAGAGGCCACGACAGTGA
>NC_041221.1:51974882-52001622 GCF_002837175.3 Physeter macrocephalus
ATTTATATATATATATATATATATATATATATATATATATTGGGCTTCAAGATTCTGTTTGCGGAATCATTTTAATTTAGATATCTGTTCCATAACTTGGTGCAGAAAAGCTTGGCCGGATGCTGAGTCAAACAACGCTTTCTAAATTCAAGCTTCAGTCAAACATTTGTTCAGCAACCAGGTATTGAAATAACTACCGTGCACAAGGCACGGTGCTAGGCACCCCAGGGCAGCAGTTCCCAAAGTGTAAACTTTGGACCCCTGAGGGTCCCTGGGACCCTTTCAGGGAGTCCACAAGCTCAAGACTATTTTCATAATAATACTAGAATGTTCTTTCCTTTTTTCACTGTGTCGAGATTTACGCAGATGGTACGAACGCAATGGTGGAAACACTGCTGCTGCCTTAGCACAAATCAAGGCAATAATTCCAAATCGTACCGACAGTCACTGTATTCTTCAGCACCGTGTGCACTCACAGTTAAGAGGCGGTGAGCAGGGCTGGGGGGAGGGAGTTTCACATAAGAATGTCCTCGATGACGCTGCATATATTATTTTATTAAATCACGACTTCTGAGCATGTAGCTTTTTAATCTTCTGTGTGACACACGGGAAGTACACATAAAGCACTGAAGCTGCATGCTGAGGTGTGGTTGGTTATCTTGAGAAAAGGCATTTAAACACCTGAGTTGCCTGCTAGAACTAGCTGCTTTTTGGCTTGGAATACCATTTTTACTTTGAAAGAATAACTGATAAACAGCTGGATGGTTTTTCATATTTGAGTTGGCAAACACCTGGCAACATTTCTTGAAAAAGTGAACTTAACACTTAAGAAAAACAATTGACAGTATTTGTTGCCAATGAGAAAATTTGAGCTTTCAAGGTTAAATTCGAATTTTGGAAAACTTGCCATCTGCAGCTGTGAGCTTGATAGCTTCCCCAACCTTTGAAGATCTCCTAATGAGATCAATGGTGATACAAGCAAAAGTGAGGTTTTTTTAATATTATACAGTGAAATGTGTGAACATTTAGAAAATCTGCATAACTCAGTGAACGATATTTTCCAAATGACCAGTACATACTGTAACCAAAACCACACATGGGGAAATGTTCCATTCAAAGTACTAGATGGAATGGTGGATTTTAATATAATGAAGTGTGAAAGATTCACTGATAGAGTTTCAGATTCCACATTGCAACTAACCTTTAAGAAAATACCACTTACTGAGTTTTTTTGTTGGTGTTAAAGAAGAATATATACAATTATCTGAAAAGAGTATTAAAATATCTCTTCCGTTTCCTCACTATATATCTGTGAGACCAAGTTTTATTTATGCACCTCAACCAAAACAACACATCCTAGCAGTTTTAATTCAGAGACAGTTGTAAAAATACAGCCATTAAGCCAGATATTAAAGAGATTTGCAGAAAATGTAAAACAATGTCATTTTTCTCACTATAATTTTATTGTTTCAGAAAGTACAATAATTTTTATAAAAACATGTTAACATAAAATATTATTTTAATTTTGAAATTAGTATTTTTAAAATTCTCATTTTCAGTTTCTAGTACGGTAAATAGTGATAGGTATAACCCCAAAAAACCAAAATCTTTAGGATTCTCAGTCATTTTTAAGAGTGTGGAGGAGACCTGAAACAAAGAAAGTTTGGCAACCTAGAAAAAGCAAAGATGTAAATCAGAACATTAGCACACAAATTGAGTGCTGATAGCTTGAACACAGAAAGTCCATGGCCTGTAGTTCTGTTCCAGCCCAGGCACCGATAGGAATCGCGCACTCTGAGCCAGGTGCGTGGGAGCGTGGGACTCGGTCGACCATTCAGGGCTGCATCCCAACTTGGCTTTGCGGCGCTTTTCATTGCACCCCTGCTAAATCTCATCAGATAGTCCAAAGAGGTCAATTAACTTTTACTTTACTTACCTTTTATAAATGAAGTTACAAATTCGTGATATTTATAAGTTTGGTAATTTGCAAGGTATCTCAGAATTGTCATGAGTATCAAGGGCCCATCTATAAGAACTGACCTCTCTTGAAAAACTTACATTCTACTTGTTTATGAGAACAAGAGGCATAAGCATAAAAAGAAGAGAGGGTTGTAAGTCAAGGGGGAAAAGGCTAACGTTTGTTGCTTGTATCAGGAATTCATGTTACATTTGACAATATTGAATTTGGTATTACTATGCCCATTTTTAATTTATTAAACACATTTTGAATATAAAAGTAATTCTAATGACCATGTAGTTGCTTACAACTATTTACCTGCTAAACCAAGTTAAGAATTTGTTGGTTGTTTTTTTTTTTTTAAGACTTAATGGGTGGCATAGAATTATCCACAATGTGTTGGCCATCTCTTGAGTACCCACTATATACCTGGTATTGTGCTGGGCTTTGGAAATGTAAAGAAAATGAAGGCATTGTTTGCCCCCAGGGAATTTGCAGTATAATATAGAAATTAGAGCAATGAATGAAAAGAAGTAGTATGTGTACTACCTGGTAGGATGGAGTAGGGATAATTTCCAGAAGAGGCTTCTTAGAATATCAGCAATACTTGCACTGAGCATTAGCCAAGAATAGGCTTTCCCTCATAGGAAGGTGGCAGGGAGCAGGCCGGGTATTAGGAGCCCTGTGAGCAAATTTGAGTTTGGTGTGGCTGGTGTGGAAGGGTGAGGGAAGATGGAGAGGGGATATGGGTCGAATGGCCGAGGGTCCCTTTTTGCTTTTGTTATTAATGAAATCTGTAAAGAAATAGTACTGGTGACAGTTACAGAGAAATGAGGGCTTCAAGAATGGAAACTTAGGTTTTTTAAAATAGTTTAAGAAAAATAATAAAATGAATTTAATATTCAGAAGCATTTTAGGTATACAAATATTCCATATATTAAGCATCTATAAAAGATGCAAACTAACCATTCTGTGTACATAGGAGAAAAAAAGAGGTACTTTGTGAGTAGAAACTAACTGCGGTGAAGGGAAATTTGTTTTAGAAGCTGAAGGCCCAGGCTCTGACTTAATAAAACAAATTATGAGAATCTTATTTATGTGAAAAACCCATGCTGTTGAAGAAGAGAATGTTCCTAATTTTCTATAAACAGGAACAAGATGTTCTACCCCAAACACAAGAAAAGCACATATTGGATACCTGCTTTGAATATTTGACTTGGAGGAAAACACCATCATTAGTTGTGTCTAACCTCTTTGATAGCAACATGTCTTAAAGGTCTAGTAGCCTCACCTACCCTTCCCTGGGAAGGTAAAGGAACATCCTGGCCTTCAGGGTTGTGGGACCCTGGTGGTTGTTACCAAAGGCCTCCAGTGACTTTTCTTCACAAATTTTGAATAGCAAACTATTTTGAGGTGGCTTTAAGCCTTCTAGAGCAAGCTGATAGAATTGTTTGAAAGTTTAATTAAGACAACTATGATTTTTCTAGGACACTTTCCAATTCTGTGATCATATGAATGACTACCCAGGATTTCCAAAGAACAGATATAGATATAGGAAATATGTTTGTTTCTTTCTGTTCTGATGTCTTTATATAAGAATGTAATATCCCAAAGGGTAGGCAATGTATCTGTAATCTTATATAATTCTGCCATTCACTATAATAATTCTATTATGCTTTGATCTTAGTAGAATATCTGACAGCCTAATGCAAAGATATAGCTGCATTTCTTTAAACAAGTCTATCATATCTTTGTGTTTATACCAAAATAAATTTGAAGACTACTACCCATTTAACAAAATGATTCTTTTTTTTACCACTTTTTAATTGAAGTATAGTTAGTTTACAGCGTTGTGTTACTAAGTTATTTGCCTTGATCTTTCTCTAAATAGCAAACTCCACCAGCGCATTTTAAAACATCGACTACTTTACAGAAATTCATTTTGAATACAAATGTAGAAACACCTCATAGAGCTTATTGCATTGAGTTGTTGACTCTCTAACCAGTAAGTTTTCTATTTTGTCTTGAAAGATGGACCCTGTATTGTCAACATCAGTTCCAGTGTATTCGTTGAGACTGGATAAAGAGTATGAAGTGCGTGTGAGATCCAGACAACGAAACTCTGAAAAGTATGGCGAGTTCAGTGAGGTGCTCTTTGTAACACTTCCTCAGATGAGACCATTTGCATGTGAAGAAGGTAAACCTAAGAGATTAAGATGGAAGCCAACATGGTTTTTGTCAATATACAGGGATTGTTAGGGTGTTGTCCAGGTCAAGATACATTAGCATCAATTGTCAGGACGAGGGACCTTGAGTTCACTGCCTGTAACAGGTACTCTCCATTACAAAAGAGGAAGGAGGATTTCGTTTTTGAATTATTCAGGAAAAGTCATGGGGTAGGTGCACGTTAAAGAGCAGAAGATACACTAAGCTATTGATGGAGGGGGTGGGGTATCTCTGGATAGCAGAATTTCAGGTGATTCTTTTCTTCATTTCTTTATTTCCTTGTTTCTATATTTCTAGTATTTTCTATGAGTTTGTTTTGCACTTATAATCAGAAAAAGATGTTTTTCAAATACACAGTGCAGAAATTCTGAATCTGGATGGATGGCTATCTATGTGGCATCTTAGAGAATGCCTAATATTGAGTCAGCATAAGTAGTCAGTGGCAGGTGTTTACTGGTTTTAGAAAGTTTGGGTGTGGCTTTTACCTGGAGGAAGGCTTAATACATCGTGTGCTAGATACGCTCAAGAGTGACAAGGAGTATTTGAAGATCCTATATAAAAGAAATATAAACATATAGTTTAAAGAAATGAGACCTATGAATTCAGAATAAAAGAATTTAAATTTTTGGATACAGAAATAAAGAAGGCTGCTTAACAATGAATCGTAAGTGTGTAAAGTATTATCACTCCCCAGTGGGAATTGGCTATAACTCATCCCCATTAAAAACAGGTTTACAGTGCCATATGAGGGTCTGAGATTTGTTAACGAAACAATCACAAGCTACAGAAAAATTAAATTTATATTTCTGCACTTACGGTACAGGTAGAATCCGTGATACTATATAACACAAATGAAAATGTCTATAGTACAGGTAGAATCCGTGATACTATTTAACACAAATGAAAATGTCTATAGCACCATCTTTTCTAAGCTCTACTCAACAGGCTTGTTTCAAATGATACTTGATACGGTGAAATTCAGGTTAAAAGCACATTTGCCACATGCCCTTTAAGGTTATTGTGATGGCCTTTAATTCCTTAACAAAAACATTTTTTAAACATGCTTTTCCTTCTCTGTTAAAAAAGAAAAAAAATTAAACTCTCGCTTTATATTATGTTCCTGAGTATATCATTGATATAAAATTATAGGTACCACAAGATACAAAAAAAGGATATTCTCTCCCCCACTAATTCTTTATCATATGCATAACATCTCCCTTGGGGCTTTTAATAACTGAATAAGAAAATAAATAAAAGAATATTACAGCATAAAAGCCTACTTTTAATAAAGCAATGTTAAGGTAAATTCCACCTTAAAAGCAGTCAACCTCTGCCACTGTGGCACTTGTTCTTGAGAAATGAAATAGAAGTTTTACAGACTCCCACAAATTTGCTACAAATTATACTAAAATCTAAAGATGGGAGTCCTAGTACTGATCTTCTGTCAAACAATATTTTTTTAAACAGAAAATGTATGCCCTGCATGTCTAAAAAGTTTCAGTAATGATTCAAATGTAAAACTCTGCCCCCATCTTTTTGATGGATCCTCAATCTGGAGGATAAAAAATATCACCACACCTTTAAAAAAAAAAAAAAAGAACCAAGTGGACATTATTTAGGAAAAGTAGTATATTAACAGGCATCAATTTTTCCTCGAGCTGAAGCATTTTAATGACATACCCTGAATACATAAAATGCTTAAAGCAGTTTGTTTGTATAAACATGGATTGTGCTTAAACTGTATGCTGTTTCTTTACTTTGATTTTCTTTTTTTGGTACATGAAAGCATCTGAAGAAGTGGATAGAGGTGTTCTTGGAACAGAAAATACTCCTAAGTCATTGCACTCTATTTCAGTGGTTATCAAATGAAATCACTGACTCTACTAGATGAATACAAATTAGGAAATTTTTTAATGTGGAACAGGAGAGTGAAATGTAAACTTCAACTATTCATAGTTCTGTGAGTGAGATGTTGTTCTTATGTTTTTCAGATTTCCGGTTTCCATGGTTCTTATTTATTATCTTTGGAATATTTGGACTAATGGTGACATTATTTTTATTCTTATTTTCTAAACAACAAAGGTAAGTGTGATATAACATACTTTGATATGTTTTTGCCAGTTATTTAGCAAACATACGTTTCCATTTATTGTTTGATGTTTTCTTTTGTGAATCATGAGTGAAATATTTCAACCCAGTGAAACGTTATCTCCAGTTATACATTTACCATTTTATTGTGTTCATCATAGAGACATCACAGGTTTCAGTTCTATCTGGAAAGTTGCATAGGACATTAAGAGTCTAAAACTAGTGACTATACACCTTGTGATATGTACCTCATCAAAGTTCTGAAAAAATTGGCTCATTTATTCCAGGACCATAAGGCAGCAGTGAGGCTTTGGCTGAGTCTGACACAGTCCTAATGTAAGAGGAAATTTAAGTGGTAAACTAAAGCCACCTAGATAATTCAATCTAATAAAACCTTTTTTGACTTCATATGATGACGATTTTAAGTAAATTTGGGTTTTATTGAAATTGCTTGGATAGTTATGATTTGGTGTTTCATCTGCTTTTGTCAACACAGATAAAATTCTAAGCTTGAAGAGATTCCAGTCTGCATTCTCTTGCAGTCAAAAGGCAGGTTCCAGTTATTATTCTGCCACTGCTGTTTAATCTCATTTGAGTCCCTTAATCTCTCTAGGCCTCCATGTTCTCATGGCTAATTTGAGGGTGTTGGATTATATGACCTTTAAATTTCCCTTAAGCTGTAAAGACTAATTATTCTATTTTCATTCTTGAAAGAAACTCAGTACAGACTACAGGAACTTTTAATACAAAACATAGGAAAAGTTACCGGTACTGGTCGCCAGTTTTCTTACATTTAGAATATTCTTTTTTTTTTTTTAACATCTTTATCGGAGTATAATTGCTTTACAATGGTGTGTTAGTTTCTGCTGTATAACAAAGTGAATCAGCTATTCGTATACATATATCGCCATATCCCCTCCCTCTTGCGTCTCCCTCCCACCCTCCCTATCCCACCCCTCTAGGTGGTCACAAAGCACCGAGCTGATCTCCCTGTGCTATATGCAGCTGCTTCCCACTAGCTATCTACTTCACCTTTGCTAGTGTATATATGTCCATGCCACTCTCTCACTTCATCCCAGCTTACCCTTCCCCCTCCCTGTGTCCTCAAGTCCGTTCTCTACGTCTTTATTCCTCTGTAGCGACTCCTGCTAGGGATGGATACTTCCCTTCATGCTCGACACTTAGGTTGCTTCCATGTCCTGGCTATTGTAAATAGAGCTGCAGTGAACATTGTGGTACATGACTCTTTTTGAATTATGGTTTTCTCAGGGTATATGCCCAGTAGTGGGATTCCTGGGTCATATGGTAGTTTAGGATATTCTTTAAGTCCCAAGGGTTATTCTTGCCCCTTCTCCGAGAATTAGGGTAGCTAACACTCTGTTTGCCTGGGACTTTCCTGGTTTTAGCACTGAAAGTCCCGTGTCCAGGCAAACCAAGACAGTTGGTTACTCTACCTAGAACTAAAGACAAGTCTCCAGGTGAAGCCAAGACGCATCTACAAATCAAAATAGCATCTATGTGAATATATTGTAAAAGCTTTTTAATTTGTATTTTGAAGCTGTATAGCATTTGTAAACATCAAAATAGAATTTCAGTAGAGAAGAATTCTCAGAATTCTAGAGTTCCAGAGTGTCAAGCATGCTAAAAGTCTCCAAGTGAATATAGGAAGGTTTATTTTAGTAGTTTCATCTCCAATTTTATAATGTAAGCTCAGGAGAAAACAGAATTCGCGCTGTAGAATTTTATTTTCTATCTAACTTTCTAGCAACATTACTATCTTAGAAACACAAGTATTATAAAGCAGGATAACACACTTTTCAATTGGGGGGGTAGTTAGTAAATAGGTAAATAATTGTTTAGGATTTTAAGTAATTTATATATTTAAGCAATGCCAACAGCAACGGAGCCAAATTATTCTGTTGATTAATTTGAATTCACTGATCTGTACAGTTAGGCGATGGGCTAATTTATGTGTACCTGCAGTAGATAAACCCACTATGTACGTAATGGAATTTACTTTTAACATTAGTGGTCAATTTCGAGTCATCATGAAGACCAAGCAAATTTGTTATGTTGCTTAAAATTACATTAGTTAACAATATTTGGAAGAAAAAATAATCCTCCAAACAAGTAGAATTTCAAAGGAAATATATTAACCTTTGTCTAAAAGAGTGTTTTCTATGAATAATGAAGTTCTTAACTGTGACGCTTGGTCAAAAATCACCAAATTGGGAAAAATTTTGGAAATCTATTTGTACTGCCAAATTTCCTGTTCTAAATTAATTTTTCCATGGAAAACAATTAACCTTTCTTTTTTCATGTACCCATAAAAATCCTTATCATTGTCTAAATTTCTATGTTCTAGTGAAAGTAGGAAATGGTAGAAAATAGCTGACAGCAAGTGTGGAAAGAACAATTAAAATGAAACTCAAAGAATGGGGTGCTATGCCAGTTTACCCCAGAACTTCAGGACTGTAAAGGACTTCAGGTGCTCTTTGTCTTTGCTTGAGGTTTTGTTAGTTCACAAACCAAGCCACTGCTCCCTTTCTTAGTCCAGATCATTAAGAGTCAACTCTAGCAAAATTTATAGTGTAATTTGGATTTGAGTAAAATGATAGAAAAATCAGAAACGTAGTTTCATGCCAGTTTATCTTTATACTCTGTGGCTCCCACCATATGACCTACTCCAGCCTTCAAGCTATGGCTAATCCAGGAAGAAATAATTGAATCAACATAAAACAGAAGTGACAGACTGGCAACCTGAAAGCCAAATTCAGCCCGCAGATCCATGTTTTGTTGTTTTATGTTCTTTTGATTTTGGAGTAAAGGTTTTCCTGCAAAGTGTTTGTAAAACAGGGAATTTTCACACAAAAATCCAGATTACTAGATTATCTTTAAAAACAGAGATCTAGTGAAACTCGGCTGATATTCCTGCATGGCAACATGTGCTGAAGCAGAGGACCAACAACCATCCCATTTGCAAAGGGCATATGTTCTCTGTCACCATTCCCATCCCTCCCTATGACTTTGTCCCAGGCCCGCTATATTCAGTTGCATGACTGGCTTGGGTCCTGCAAGCTGCAGGGTCTGCCACCCTGGCCTAAAGTCAACCACAACTCCTAGAAAGCTATCAACAAGTACCTAAATGACCTAAATGCATCATCCTCTTCAAAAAAAAAAAAAAAAAAAAAAAAAAAAGAGGCACCCATACAAAGTAAAGCGTTAGACATTTAGGAAACTTTGCCTCCTGTAACTGGGGTTTTGTTGCATTTTTCTATGTGTTTGAACCTGTGAACTATTCATTTAGAAATGCAGAACCAAGTTAACCCATCAGCGTGACAGAAGGCAAAGGGCCCAGGTTTTGGAGTCAGCTGCTTTGGATTTGAGCACCAGCTGAGCCAAGTATTAGTGTGTGATTTGAACATGTTCCTTAAATATCTAGATCTTTCCACAGATAATGTCTTCTGCCTCCCTGGTAGTGGTAAGGATTAAATGAAATGTTTAGTGCAAGGGTTGACAAAGTTGTTTTAAAAATGACCAAACAGTAAATTTTTAGGCTTTCTGGGCTATGCAAGCTCTGTCACCACTACTCAGCTCTGTCACTGTGGCATGAAAGCAGCCATAGATGATCTGCAAACGATCTTACATAGATAATATGTAAAATGAACATGACCATGTTCCAATAAAACTTTATTTACAAAAACAGAGTGCAGACCACATTTAGCGCATAGACCATAATTTGCTGACCCAGAGTTTAGTGCAAGATACATCTCACAGTGGTTTATCAGAAGCATTCAAAAATGGTAGCAGTTATTAATAACATGAATTTTTTCTATAACTTCTATTCATCAGTAACAATTTAACACCGTCCCACAGAGTAAACCTAGTGGAGTCTACTCAAACACAATTTACAAAATGGAATTTGGCTTATTCCTTGGATTATGTAAAAAGGTGGTGGAAACATTCAAAAAATGTTCATTCACACTAAGTAGAATATCAGCTGATACCCAAAAGTCAGATTGGAATGGATAATCTCTGAGCTTATTCCAGAGCCACAATGTTAATTTTTTTTCCTTTTTTCTTTTAATTGGAGTATAATTGCTTTACAATGTTGTGTTAGTTTTTCCTGTACAGTGAAGTGAATCAGCTCTATGTGTGTGTGTATATATATATATATATCCCCTCCCTCTTGGACCTCCCACCCATCCAGGTCATCACAGAGTACTGAGCTGAGCTCCCCGTGCTATACAGCAGGTTCCCACTAGCTATTTTACACATAGTAGTGTATTTATGTCAAACCTAATCTCCCAATTCATTGCACCCTCCCCTTCCCCACTGTGTCCACACGTCCATTCTCCACATCTGCCTTTCTATTCCTGCTCTGCAGATAGGTTCATCTGCACCATTTTTCTAGATTCCACATATATGCATTAATATACAATATTTGTTTGTCTCTTTCTGACTTACTTCACTATGTATGACAGACTCTAGGTCCATCCACATCTCTACAAATGACCCAGTTTTGTTCCCTTTTATGGCTGAGTAATATTGTATATATGTACCACATCTTCTTTATCCATTTGTCTGTCATTGGACATTTAGGTCGTTTCCGTGTCCTGGCTATTGTAAACAGTGCTGCAATGAACACTGTGGTACACGAATCTTTTTGAATTATGGTTTTCTCAGGGTATATGCCCAGTAGTGGGATTGCTGGGGCATATGGTTGTTCTATTTTTAGTTTTTTAAGGAACCTCCATGCTCTTCTCCATAGTGGCTGTACCAATTTACATTCCCACCAACAGTACAAGAGGGTTCCCTTTTCTCCACACCCTCTCCAGCATTTATTGTTTGTAGATAGATATGTGATGATGGCCATTCTTACTGGTGTGAGGTGATAACTCATTGTAGTTTTGATTTGCATTTCTCTAATAACTAGTGATGCTGAGCAGCTTATCATGTGCTTCTTGGCCATCTGTATGTCTTCTTTGCTGAAATGTCTGTTCAGGTCTTCTGCCCATTTTTTGATTGGGTTGTCTTTTCGCTATTGAGCTGCATGAGCTGTTTGTATATTTCAGAGATTAATCCTTTGTCCATTGCTTCATTTGCAAATATTTTCTCCCATTCTGTGGGCTGTCTTTTTGTCTTGTTTATGGTTTCCTTTGCTGTGCAAAAGCTTTTAAGTTTCATTAGGTCCCATTTGTTTATTTTTGTTTTTATTTTCATTACCCTAGAAGGTGGGTCATAAAAGATCTTGCTGTGATTTATGTCAAAGAGTGTTCTGCCTGTGTTTTCCTCTAAGGGTTTTATAGTGTCAGGTCTTGCATTTAGGTCTTTAATCCATTTTGAGTTTATTTTTGTGTATGGTGTTAGAGAGTGTTCTTATTTCACTTTTTTTACATGTAGTTGTCCAGTTTTCCCAGCACTATTTATTGAAGAGGCTGTCTTGTCTCCATTTTGCCTCCTTTGTCATAGATTAGGTGACCATAGGTGCATGGGTTTATCTCTGGGCTTTCTATCCTGTACCATTGATCTATATTTCTGTTTTTGTGCTAGTACCATACTGTCTTGATTACTGTAACTTTGTAGTATAGTCTGAAGTCAGGGAGCCCGATTCCTCCAGCTCTGTTTTTCATTCTCAATATTGCTTTGGCTAGTCGGGGTCTTTTGTGCTTCCACACAAATTGTATAATTTTTTGTTCTAATTCTGTGAAAAATGCCATTGGTAATTTGACAGAGATTGCACTGAACCTGTAGATTGCTTTGGGTAGTATAGTCATTTTCACAGTATTGATTCTTCCAATCCAGAAGCATGGTATAGCTCTCCATCTGTTTGTGTCATCTTTGATTTCTTTCATCAGTGTTTTATAGTAATATCTGAGCTTTATTCCACAGCCACAATGTTGACTTTAAAACAAAAACTCTAGTTACACTATTAATGAAATAGATAAATGATTTACTCAAATTTATTCAAGAAATGGTTTATTGAGCACCTTCTCTGTGCCAGGAATTGTTCTAAGTGCTGGGGATACAATCAGGCACAAGACAAGCAGGATAGATATTGAAATGAATTATGGTCAAAAAGTAACTTAAATATTTGGAACAGAAATTTTAAGTACATCATAGACTTGTGTATACAAATCCATACTGATTAGAGATAGTTCAAATTTAGTCTGTCCTAACTAACTGAAATGAACTGTGTAAACACCCTGGTTAATGAGATTGCCTTGGATAATCTTATAATTCATGTGGATTTGTGGTATGAACTTACTTATACCAACCCACTTTTTTTTAAGGGTACAGATAATGTTGGCTCCACATGGATTGGCTCTTTCTCCTCCCCTTCCCTTCCTCTACAAATTACAGATGTACATTAAAATTACCCCCCTTATAACTGACATGGAAATTGGCTTCAGATGGAATTAAATTTCTAAATTCCAATACTATCAATAAAAGACTATGAAAAAAAAGTTTTAAGAAAACTGCATTTTACTTAAATTGGTTTCAGATGAGGGTTTTTTGTTGTTTTTTTTTTCCTTCTATAGTTTTGCCTTGTCATTTACTGCTTAATGCTTTCCTCCTCTTTCTCAGATTATACTTATTCCAAATTTTCTGTTACTTTATATTAGTAATACTGTCAATATTTTATTTCTATCTCTTGAAATGAGAATGCATAACTGACATCAAAACAAAATTTTGTTTTCAAGGATTAAGATGTTGATTCTACCCCCAGTTCCGGTTCCAAAAATTAAAGGAATTGATCCAGATCTCCTCAAGGTAATTAATAAATTATCTAAGTTATACATAACACTAATTAAATGATACCTGAAGAATAATGTCTTATGTTAAGACCTTTTGCAAGCTATATGTATTACATTTTATTTTTTGTATTCCTTCTGGAAAAAAAGTTTTTAAATAATACATCTCAAAATTATGTATTTAAAAGTTCTTGACTACTGGATCAAGATGGCAGAGTAGTAGAATGTGAAGCTCACTGCCTCACACAAATACATCAAAAACACATCTACATGTGGAACAATTCTCACAGAATATCTACTGAACGCTGGCAGAAGACATCGGACCTCTAAAAAGGCAAGAAAATCTCTATGTAACCAGGTAGGACAAAAGAAAAAAGAAAAGAAAGGAACTGGGAAGGGACCTGCACCCCTTGGGAGGGAGCTGTGAAAGAAGAAAGATGCCTGCACCCTGGGAAGTCCCCTCACCGTCATGGAGATCAGCCAGGACAGAGTGGGAGTTTTAGAACCTTGGAGGAGAATGCAGGAACCGGTTTTGCAGCAGCTAGAATGGAGAGAGACGTGCAGACGGTCAGTGCCACCGCTCGGCACTCCCCAGCCGGAGACACACATCCACCAGTGTGGGCAGGGACTGGGTGCTGAAGCTCAGTCTGCAGAGATTAGACCCAGGGAGAGGACTCAGGTGGTGGGCTGTGCATAAAGAGCCTGAAGGGGCTGGAGTTTTGTGCAACTGCACCAGAGGATGTACACAGAGGAAGCCTGGGCTACCTTAGAGGCCAGGTACCATTGTTTGGGTGGTGTGCGAGAGGAGAGGCAAGACCTGCCATTGCAGCCTTTCTCCCTGCACGTGCTCTCAGGTGGCAAGACACTGCCTACACAAGCTACAGGAGTGATCAAAAGCCATCACCACCCCCAACCCCCATGCTTTAAGAGCTGTCATGGGCTACCACCACCACCCTCGCAGACTCCAGGAGGAGTTGTGAGCCACCTCTGCTCCCACTGTGTGCTCCAGGGATGCACATGAGCTGCTACCTCCACAGAGAATGCCAGGACCAGGCACCACATCTGCACACGCCCTATCAAGAGAATAATGGCCAGCACATGCTGAGGAAAGAGGTGACAGGCATCCATACTAAAAACAGCCCTTGCACCAAAATATTAAATCCACACAAACTACACAGGGACACTCTCACATATAAATAGCCCTTCAAGACCATAGTAGATCATTGTTTCTCCTAAACTCACAGAATAAGAGAAATATAAGGTAAAATGAAGAAGCAGAGGAACCACTCCCAGTTAGAAGACCAAGAGAATTCCCCTGAAAGAACAATGAAACAGACCTCTTCAGTCTAATAGACACCGATTTCAAAAAGGAGATAATGAAAATACTGAAGGAATTAAGAAATGCTATTGACAGAAATGCAGAGTACTATAAAAAGGAACTAGAAACTATAAAAAGGAACCAAAAAAATTTTAAAACTCATTTGCCAAGATGAAAACTGAACTAAAGGCAATGAATAGCAGAATGAATAATACATAAAAATGAGTAAATGACCTGGAAGATAGAATAATGGAAATCACCCAATCAAGACAGCAGACAGAAAGCCAAATGAAAAAAAAAATGAAAGCAATATAAGAGACCTATGGGATAATATAAAGCACGCCAATCTATGTATAATAGAGACCCCAGAATGGGAAGAAAGAGAAAAGGGTATTGAAAATGTATTTGGGAAGCTGAAAACTTCCCAAACGTAAAGAAAGAAACATATCCAGGTACAGGAAGCACAGAGGGTCCCAAACAAGGTAAAACCAAACAGACCTACACCAAGATTATAATTAAAATGCAAAAGTTAAAGAGAGGATTCTAAAGGCAGCAAGAGAAAAAGTTAATTACAAGGGAACCCCCATAAGGCTATCAACTGATTTCTGTACAGAAACTTTGCAGGCCAGAAGGAAGTGGCAAGATGCATTCAAAGTCCTGAAGGGGAAAAAACTGCAACCTAGGGTACTCTACCCAGCAAGATTATTATTTACAATAGAAGGAGCGAGAAAGAATTTCTTAGACAAGCAAAAACTAAAAGAATACAGCAATACTAAACCTATCCTAAAGGAAATATTGAAAAAGATGAAAACTGAACTAAAGGCAATGAATAGCAGAATGAATAATACATAAAAATGAGTAAATGACCTGGAAGATAGAATAATGGAAATCACCCAATCAAGACAGCAGACAGAAAGCCAAATGAAAAAAAAAATGAAAGCAATATAAGAGACCTATGGGATAATATAAAGCACGCCAATCTATGTATAATAGAGACCCCAGAATGGGAAGAAAGAGAAAAGGGTATTGAAAATGTATTTGGGAAGCTGAAAACTTCCCAAACGTAAAGAAAGAAACATATCCAGGTACAGGAAGCACAGAGGGTCCCAAACAAGGTAAAACCAAACAGACCTACACCAAGATTATAATTAAAATGCAAAAGTTAAAGAGAGGATTCTAAAGGCAGCAAGAGAAAAAGTTAATTACAAGGGAACCCCCATAAGGCTATCAACTGATTTCTGTACAGAAACTTTGCAGGCCAGAAGGAAGTGGCAAGATGCATTCAAAGTCCTGAAGGGGAAAAAACTGCAACCTAGGGTACTCTACCCAGCAAGATTATTATTTACAATAGAAGGAGCGAGAAAGAATTTCTTAGACAAGCAAAAACTAAAAGAATACAGCAATACTAAACCTATCCTAAAGGAAATATTGAAAGGTCTTCTGTAAATAGAAAAGAAGTAAAAATATATAGGAAAGAGAAAATCACAATTGGAAAGAAAATCACGTAAATAAGCCAGTACACGGATTTTTTAAAAAATCAAAATAAATTTCTGTGAAATTTATGATAACCACAGTGAACAGCAAAAGGATGAACATGAAGATGTAAAAGAGGACATCAAAATCATATAATGTGGGGGAGAAGAGTAAGAAAGTGTAGATTTTTTTTTATCATTTCCTAGAATGTGTTTGAGCCTATATGATTACCAGTCTAAGGCAAGTATCAATACCTATGGGATGGGGTTTACATACTTGAGAAACAAGGTAACCACAAATCAAAAACATACAATAGACTCACAAAAACCAAAAAGAAGAGATGTACAATACAAAAGAAAATCATCAAACCACAAAAGGGAAAAACAAAAAGAAAAAAGGGACAAATAAGAAATAAAAAATCAACAGGAAAGCAAGGCTTAAAATGGCAATAAATACATATCTATCAATAATTACCTTAATGTCAATGGACTAAATGCTCCAATCAAAAGACAGAGAGGAAGATTGGATTAAAAAAACAAGAGCCTACAATATGCTGCCTACAAGAGACCCACTTTAGAGCAAAGGACACAGATTGAAAGTGAGGAGATGGAAAAAGATATTTCATGCAAATGGAAATGACAAAGTGGAGATCACAATACACATATCAGACAGAATAGACTTTAAAACAAAGGCCATAAAGAAAAATAAAGAAGGACACTTTTACACTCATCAACATATATGCACCTAATATAGGAGCACCCAAATACATAAAACAAATACTAACAGACATAAAGGGAGAAATTGACAGGAATACAATAATAGTAGGAGACTTTAACACCCCACTCACATCAGTGCACAGATCTTCTAGAAAGAAAATAAGGCAACAGAGATCCTAAATGATACAATAGAACAGTTAGACCTAATTGATATTTTTAGGACATTACATCCAAAAAAACAGAATATACATTCTTTTCGAGTGCACATGGAACATTCTCTAGGATTGACCACATACTAGGGTACAAAACAGACCTCAACAAACTTAAGAGTATAGAAATTATCTCAAGCATCTTTTCTGACCACAGCAGCATGAAACTAGAAATCAACCACAGAAAAAGAAAATGACTACTAAACAATATGCTACTAAAAAAACGGTTACCAAACAATATGCTACTAAAAAAACCAATCAGTCAACAATGAAATCAAATTTTAAAATACCTTGAGAAAAATTACCATGAAAATACCACTGTACAAAATCTATGGGATGCAGCAAAAGCAGTTCTTAGAGGGAAGTTCATAGTGATACAGGCCTTCCTCAAAAAAACAAGAAAAGTCTCAGATAAACAACCTAATCTACCACTTAAAAGAAGTAGAAAAAGAACAAACAGAACCTAAAATCAGCAGAAGGATGGAAATAATCAAGATCAGAGAGGAAATAAATAAAAGTGATTAAAAAAATAGAAAAAAAAATCAATAAAACCAAGAGCTGGTTCTTTGAAAGGGTAAACAAGATTGACAAACCTCTGGCCAGGCTCACCAAGAAGAAAAGAGAGAGAACCCAAATAAACAAAATAAGAAATGAAAAAGGAGACATAACAACTGATACCACAGTCATACAAAAACCATAAGGGAACACTATGACCAATTACTTCTCAACAGATTCAACAACCTAGAAGAAAAGGACAAGTTTCTAGAAATATACAGCCCACCAAAATTGAATCAACAAGAAGTAGATAATTTGAACAGACCAATCATTAGAGGTGAAATAGAATATGTAATTAACTCCCTACAAACAAAAGTCCAGGACCAGATGGCTTCAAAGGCAAATTCTACCAAACATACAAAGAAGAACTCACACCAGTCCTTCTCAAACTCTTCCAAAGAATTGAAGAGGAGGGAACACTCCCAAAGACACTCTATGAAGCCATCATCACCCTGATACCAAAACCAGACAAAGACACCACCAAAAAAGAAAATTACAGGCCAATATCTTTGATGAATACAGATGTAAAAATTCTCAACAAAATATTAGCAAACAAAATCCAACAACACATAAAAAAAAATCATACACCATGACCAAGAGTCATCCCAAGTTCACAAGCATGGTTCAGCATACACAAATCAATGTGATACATCACATAAACAAAAGAGAAGACAAAAACCACATGATCATCTCAAAAGATGCAGAAATAGCATTTGACAAAATTCCACATCCATTCATGATAAAAACTCTTACCAAAGTGGGTACACAGGGAACATCTCAACATAATAAAAGCTATTTATGACAAACCCACAGCCAATATAATACTCAATGGTGAAAAGCTGAAAGACTTCCCGCTAAAATCTGGAACAAGGCAAGGATGCCCACTCTTACCTCTTCTATTTAACATAGTATTGGAAGTCCTAGCCACAGCAATCAGACAAGAAATAAAAAGTATCCAAATTGGAAGGGAAGAGGCAAAATTGTCATTATATGCAGATGACATGATACTATATAGACAACCCTAAAGAATCCACACAAAAACTACTAGAAATGATAAACAAATTCAGCAAGGTAGCAGGATACAAGATTAACATATAGAAACCAGTTGCATTTCTTTACACTAACAACGGAATATCAGAAAGGGAATGTAAACAACATTATTTAAAATCTCACCCCAAAATATAAAATATGCTTAAGAATAAACCTTACTGTGGAGGTAAAAGACTTATATGCTGAGAACTATAAAACATTAATAAAGGAAACTGAAGGTGAGTCAAAGAAATGGAAAGATATCCCATGCTCATAGATTGGAAGAATTAACATTGTTAAAATGGTCATACAGCCCAAAGCAAACTACAGATTTAATGCAGTCCCTATCAAATTACCCATGACATTTTTCACAGAACTAGAATAATCCTAAAATTTATATGGAACCATTAAAGACCCAGAACTGCTAAAGCAATCCTGAAGAAAAAGAGCAAAGCAGGAGGCATAACCCTCCCAGACTTCAGACAATACTACAAAGCTACAGGGGTTTTGGCACAAAAACAGACATATAGGTCAATGAAACAGAATAGAGAGCCCAGAAATAAACCCACACACCTATAGTCAATCTTCAACAAAGGAGGCAAGAATATACAATAGGAAAAAGACAGTCTCTTCAACAAGTGGTGCTGGGAAAGTTGGACAGCCATATGGAAATCAATGAAGTTAGAACATACCCTCTCACCATACATAAAAATAAACTCACAGTGGCTTAAAGACTTAAGACATGACACCACAAAACTCCTAGGACAGATCATAGGCAAAACATTCTCTGACATAAATCATACCAACGTTTTCTTAAGTCAGTCTCCCAAAGCAATAGAAATAAAAACAAAAAGAAACAAATGGGACCTAATCAAACTTACCAGCTTTTGCACAGAAAAAGAAACCATAAACAAAGAGACGGCCTACAGAATGGGAGAAAGTATTTGCAAACAATGAGACCAATAAGGGCTTTATTTCCAAAATACACAAATAGCTCATACAACTCAACAAAAAAACAAACAACCCAATTGAAAAATGGGCAGAAGACCTAAATGGACATTTCTCCAAAGAAGAAATACAAATGGCCAATAGGCACGTGAAAAGATGCTCAACATTGCTAATTACTAGAGAAATGCAAATCAAAACTACAATGAGGTACCACCTCACACCAGTCAGAATGGCCATCATTAAAAACTCTACAAATAACAGATGCTGGAGAGGGTGTGGAGAAAAGGGAACACTCCTACACTGTTGGAGTGTAAGTTGGTACAGCCTCTATGGAAAACAGTGTAGAGGTTCCTCAGAAAACTAAAAATAGAATTACCATATGATCCAGCAATCCCACTCCTAGGCATATATCCAGACAAAACTCTAATCCAAAAAGATACATGGACCCCTGTGTTCACAGCAGCACTATTCACAATAGCCAAGACATAGAAACAACCTAAATGCCCATCAACAGATGAATGGATAAAGAAGGTGTGGTACATATATACAATGGAATACTACTCAGCCATAAAAAAAAGAATGAAATAATGCCATTTGCAGCAACATGGATGCAACTAGAGATTATCATACTAAGTGAAGTAAGTCATAAAGAGAAAGACAAATACCATACGGTATCACTTATATGTGGAATCTAAAATATGACACAAATGAACGTATCTACGTATGAAACAAAAACAAACTCACAGACATAGAGAACAGACTTGTGGTTGCCGAGGGGGTTGGGGGAGTGATGGAGTGGGAGGGTGAGGTTAGCAGATATAAGCTATTTTATTTGGAATGGATAAACAACAACATCCTGCTGTATAGCATGGAGAACTATGTTTGGTATTCTGTGATGAACCATAATAGAAAAGAATTTTAAATAAGAAAGAAAAGTTCTTCACTAATGTATCTGTTATATGGCTTTGTTACTAATTAGTCTCTGAATGTTATTTATTATATCACTTAATTGTTGTGAGTTTCTTTTCATAGATCTTCATTTTCCATTTCCTAGGAAGGAAAATTAGAAGAGGTGAACACAATCTTAGCCATTCATGACAACTATAAACACGAATTCTACAATGATGACACTTGGGTTGAATTTATTGAGCTAGATATTGATGACCCCGATGAAAAGACTGAAGGATCAGACACAGATAGACTTCTAAACAATGACCATGAAAAATCACTTAATATCCTGGGGGCAAAGGATGACGACTCTGGACGTACCAGCTGTTATGAACCTGACATTCTGGAGACTGATTTCAATGCCAGTGACATGTGTGATGGTACCTCAGAGGTTGCTCAGCCACAAAGGTTAAAAGGGGAAGCAGATCGCTTGTGCCTTGACCAGAAGAATCTAAATAACTCACCTTCTAATGATGCTGCCCCTGATAGCCAGCAGCCCAGTGTTCTCCTAGGAGAGGAAAACAAACCAAGATCACTTCTTACTGGCGGAACTGAGTCAACTCATCAAGCTGGCCATACGCAGCAGCAGCTCAGCAATCCAAGTTCATTGGCAAACATCGACTTTTATGCCCAGGTAAGTGACATTACACCAGCAGGGAGTGTGGTCCTTTCCCCGGGCCAAAAGAATAAGGCTGGGATGTCCCAGTGTGACATGCATCCAGAAGTGGTCTCACCCTGCCAAGCAAACTTCATCATGGACAACGCCTACTTCTGTGAGGCAGATGCTAAAAAGTGCATCGCCCTGGCCCCTCATGTCGAGGCTGAATCACATGCAGAGCCAAGCTTTAACCAGGAGGACATTTACATCACCACGGAAAGCCTTACCACTACTGCTGGGAGGTCTGGGACAGCAGAACGTGTTCCAAGTTCTGAGATGCCTGTCCCAGACTATACCTCCATTCATATAGTACAATCTCCACAGGGCCTCGTACTCAATGCAACTGCCCTGCCCTTGCCTGACAAAGAGTTTCTCTCCTCATGTGGCTACGTGAGCACAGACCAACTGAACAAAATCATGCCGTAGCTTTTCTTCGATTTCCCATGAGCTACATATTTAATGAGCTACCTATTTACTCTAGCAAAGAGTTGGCTAGGGCATGAATGCTTAAACCAAAACAATGTTTAAACCTTTTTGGGGCGGGGGTGGGAGTTGAGGGTGGGGGATACGGATTCTAAATGGCTTTTCCTGAAATGTTGAAACATGATATTAAAGAAAAAGAAGAAGAACCCTTCATCAGATAGATATTCTTATTGTGAATTGTAAATATTTTAAAGAATTGTCTCAAAGACTGTTTAGTGGCAGTGATTGTCTTGTTATTGTGGGTGTTAATTTTGTGCTACTAAGCATTGAATGGCTATGTTTTTTAATCTATAGTTAATCATGCTTTTTGAAAAAGCGAAAAATCAGGTGGCTTTTGCAGTTCAGGACGATTGAATGCAAATCACAGCACAGGCTAATTTTTTTTAATAATTGGGAACTAAAATTATAGGTAAGAAGAAATAGTTTGGATATGTAAAACATTTATTTTGACATAAAATGGATAAAGGTATTTTTAATAATTTACACTTTAAGCATGGCTATTTTCTATTACACTGTACATGGTGTACTGTAGCTCATGCTGACCCATCTAAAGAATGTAGTAACTGCAGTCTAAAGCTGGTTTAATGCTTTGGTCAACACACCTGAAGAAAAACTAGTTTTTTACAAGGCCCTTTTTATACCTCCTAAAACTCTTTAAATGATTCTAAAATGATTGTAGTTAGCTGCATTATTGGAATGTGTTCATCTTATCTGAATTTGTAAACAGATATTTGTTAATTTAGAAAACTTTAAAATGTTTGCACAGGTCAACTTATCATGAACCAAAAAAAAAAAAAACCCACAACACAAATGAACAAAAAGCCTTTTCTTACCCAAGTTTTGGTTCATGTCAGAG
The DNA here is from genome assembly GCF_002837175.3 of Physeter macrocephalus. Classification (NCBI taxonomy): domain Eukaryota; kingdom Metazoa; phylum Chordata; class Mammalia; order Artiodactyla; family Physeteridae; genus Physeter; species Physeter macrocephalus. Next base: position 51,997,102 of record NC_041221.1, read on the forward strand.
CACTGCATACTAAGAGAATAGAAATCATAGCTGGTTCCTATTGACCCAGAATGCTTAATCACTGCAGTGCACGGGGAAGGAGTTTCTTAGTGCACTCAGATCATGAGAGTCAAGCCTTAGAACCTCGGCCACAGTGTCTCTTAGTTCATATTTACCTAAGGAAGGAATAGGTACAAGAAGCATTTTGTAAGTTGAAGCTGGTCGAAGTAAAGTTAACCAGATCATGGAATAAAAGTTCAAGAAAAAGGTTTCTCTTTCACGGCCTATAGCCAGACACATACTCATTATTCATGGTAGCAAAAAGAGAAAAAACAAGATTTTAAATCCCCAAGATAACTAAAAAATTTATTTAAACCCATAGCAGAAACTTTCTTCCTCACCAAATCTTTTATAGGATTTATTTAAAGTAATAAAAGAAGTTTCATCATTTTTTACTTCCCCTCTGAGTGGATTGGCCTTAAAGCGGGTAGTCAGAAGAAAAAGAAGGGGCCTGAGTAAATTATAAGTTATTGTTCAATATCTTAATAACCTAAACATCATTCATAGGAGCATTGGGATTGCTCCTCAAAAGGTTTGTCAAAAAGAGAAGACTCATCTCACTCAAGAATGCTTCTCACTTAAGTATTTTTTAAAGCTTAATAAAACTTTAAAGTTAGCTTTAACTTAAATAGTATTTGCCATACCTTTTTAGGAAACAAGCTTAATGGTTGGCAATTTTAAATTCCCTCTTTCTTGCAGGAAGGACAGTGAAAAGCTAGAATTGGGTGTTTAAAGTTCAGCATGTTACTTTGTAATAGATGTTTAATAGATTTTCTGCTACCTTGCTGCTATGGTTTTCTCTAAGAGCTACATAATTTAGTTTCGTAGACAGTTTCATCAATGTAGAACCTAATTCAACTTAAAACTGTGTGTTTGGGAAAACTATCTTACTATTTCACAATAGGCTGACAACATTTCTATAGCCAAAAATAGCTAAATACCTCAATCGGTCTCCGAATGTCATTTTGGTACTTTGCTGGCCACACAAGCCATTATTCACTAGTATGACTAGTTGTGTCCTGCAGTTTATATTTAACTTTCTTTATGTCTGTGGATTTTTTTCCTTCAAAGTTTAATAAATTTATTTTCTTGGATTTGTGATGGTATGCTTCTATTGTCAAACACCCACAGGAAAAGCATCCTAAATCAGACTGCATACTCAGTTCTTCTCCTTGTAAGGGGAGCATAGCACAGTTGGTTTAAACACAGTAGCAATGTGTGTAAAGATTTTTGTTCTGTGCTGAAATATAGAGCAGAGGAGACAGCTCCTTCCCTTTTTTTTTTTTTTTTTTTTTTAATAAACACGAGCCCAGCTCAAAAATATCCTGCTGGCTTGCCTGGACTCTTAGAGCCATATTTTGGATGCATCAAAGCATGCATGACGCATGTGGGGGTGTTTGTGAAGTGGGGAGAGCTTGGGCATGTTGCCTAGAAGGAGGGGAGGGGTAAACAGCTCTCCCTCTACCATTCACACATTAGAACAAGTCAGTTTGTCAGACTAGCTCCTTGTCCTAATGGGAAGCCAATAAGAAGTCAAGGCTGGGAGGGAAGCTGGTTAGGTAGGTTGTGTAGGAGCCTAAGAGCAGTAAAGCCATGAAGCAGAGATTCCCCCATTGGAGGCTCCAGCTTCAAGAAGGATGCAATCGTGATAAAATCACATCCCATACCCACCAGGTGGGCAGCGCACAAACTGGAAAATAATTGTATCACAGAGGTTCTCCCACAGGAGTGAAAGTTGTGAGTCCCACGTCAGGCTACCCAGGCTAGGGGTCTGGCATTGGGAAAAGGAGCCCCAAGAGCACCTGGCTTTGAAGGCCAGCAGGGTTTGACTGCAAGACTTCCACAGAACTGGGGGAGGCAGAAATTCCATTCTTGGAGGGCACACACAAGGTCTCGTGAGCACCAGGACACAGGGGAAAAAGAGTGACCTCATAAGACCCTGGGCCAGACCTACCTGCTGGTATTGGAGGGTCTCCTGCAGAGGGGGGTGTGGGTGTGTGAGGGGGTGGCTGTGACTCACTGTGTGGATGAAGACACTGGTGGCGGTAGTTCTGGGTAGTACTCATTGGCGTAAGCCCTCCTGGAGGCCACCATTTTCTCACCAAGACCTGGCCCCACCCAACAGCCCATAGGTTCTAGTGCTGGGATGCCTCAGACCAAACAACCAACAGGGTGGGAACACAGCCCCACCCATCAGCAAACAGGCTGCCTAAAGTCTTCCTAAGCCCACAGCTGGCCACTAAACACACCCATTAACACAGCCCTGCCCACAGGAGGGACAAGACACAGCTCCACCCACCAGTGGGCTGGAACCAGTCCCTCTCACCAGGAAACCAGCACAAGCCCCTTAGACCAGCCTCATCCACAAGGGGGCAGACAGCAGAAGCAACAAGAACTACAACACTGCAACCTGTGGAATGGAAACCACAATCACAGAAAGACAAAATGAGACAGCAGAGGACTATATCTGAGAGAAAAGGACAAGATAAAATCCCAGAAGAACAACTCAGTGGAGACAGGGAATCTACCCAAGAAAGAATTCAAAGTAATAATAGTAAGGATGATCCAAGATCTCAGAAAAAGATAAAGGCAAAGACCAGGAAGATACAAGAAATATAGACCGAAATAAAGACCGAAAAGAACTAAAAAACAAACAGATGAACAATACAACAACTGAAATGAAAAATACACTAGAAGGAATCAATAGTAGAATAAATAAAGCAGAAGAATGTATAAGTGAACTGGAAGACAAAATGGTGGAAATCACTGCTGTGAAACAGAATAAAGAAGAATGAAAAGAAATGAGGACAATCTAAGAGACCTCTGAGACAACATTAAATGCACCAACATTCACATTATAGGAGTCCCAGAAGGAGAAGATAGAGAGAAAGGACCTGAGCAAATATTTGAATAGACAATAGCTGAAAAATATCCTAACATGGGAAAGGAAAGTGTAAACCAAGTGCAGGAAGCGCAGAGAGTCCCCCAGGCAGGATAAACCCAGGGAGGAACATGCTGGGACACAGAGTAATCAAATTGACAAAAATTAAAGACAGAAGCAAGAAGAACTACAATGCTGCAGCCTGTGGAACAAAAACCACATTCACAGAAAGATAGACAAGATAAAAACTCAGAGGGCTATGTACCAGATGAAGGAACAAGATAAAACTCCAGAAAAACAACTAAATGAAGTGGAGATAGGCAACCTTCCAGAAAAAAAATTCAGAATAATGATAGTGAAGATGATCCAGGACCTCGGAAAAAGAATGGAGGCAAAGATTGAGTAGATGCAAGAAATGTTTAACAAAGACCTAGAAGAGGGCTTCCCTGGTGGCGCAGTGGTTGAGAGTCTGCCTGCCAATGCAGGGGACACGGGTTCATGCCCCGGTCCGGGAGGATCCCACATGCCGCGGAGCGGCTGGGCCCGTGAGCCCATTATAGGGGTCCCAGAAGAAGAGAGAGAGAAAGGACCAGAGAAAATATTTGAAGAGATTATAGTTGAAAACTTCCCTAACATGGGAAAGGAAATAGCCACCCAACTCCAGGAAGCGCAGCGAGTCCTATACAGGATAAACCCAAGGAGAAACACGCCGAGACACATAGTAATCAAATTGGCAAAAATTAAAGACAGAGAAAAATTACTGAAGGCAGCAAGGGAAAAACGACAAATAACATACAAGGGAACTCCCATAAGGTTAAGAGCTGATTTCTCAGCAGACACTCTACAAGCCAGAAGGGAGTGGCATGATATATTTAAAGTGATGAAAGGGAACAACCTACAACAAAGATTACCCTACCCGGCAAGGATCTCATTCAGATTCAGTGAAGAAATCAAAAGCTTTACAGACAAGTAAAAGCTAAGACAATTCAGCACCACCGAAACAGCTCTACAACAAATGCTAAAGGAACTTCTCTAAGTGTGAAACACAAGAGAAGAAAAGGACCTACAAAAATGACCACAACACTATGAGATTAGAAATGAATTACAGGGAGAAAAACATAAAAAACACAAACACATGGAGGCTAAACAATACATTACTAAATAACCAAGAGATCACTGAAGAAATCAAAGAGGAAATCAAAAAATACCTAGAGACAGGGCTTCCCTGATGGCGCAGTGGTTGGGAGTCCGCCTGCCGATGCAGCGGACGTGGGTTCGTGCCCCACTCCGGAAGGGTCTCACGTGCCGCAGAGCGGCTGGGCCCATGGGCCACAGCCACTGAGCCTGCGCGTCCGGAGCCTGTGCTCCGCAGTGGGAGAGGCCACAGCAGTGAGAGGCCCATGTACTGCAAAAAAAACCAAAAAACCAAAAAACAAAAAAAACCTAGACACAAATGACAATGAAAACACGATGATCCAAAACCTATGGGATGCAGCAAAAGCAGTTCTAAGAGGGAAGTTTACAGCTATACAAGCCTACCTCAAGAAACAAGAAAAATCTCAAATAAACAATCTAACCTTACACCTAAAGGAACTAGAGAA
>NC_041221.1:52001823-52002086 GCF_002837175.3 Physeter macrocephalus
AGACTACTACAAGCAACTCTATGCCAATAAAATGGACAACCTGGAAGAAATGGACAAATTCTTAGAAAGGTATAACCTTCCAAGACTGAGCCAGGAAGAAATAGAAAATACGAACAGATCAATCACAAGTAATGAAATTTAAACTGTGATAAAAAATCTTCCAACAAACAACAAAAGTCCAGGAACAGATGGCTTCACAGGTGAATTCTATCAAACATTTAGAGAAGAGCTAACACCCATCTTTCTCAAACTCTTCCAAAAAA
>NC_041221.1:52002490-52004821 GCF_002837175.3 Physeter macrocephalus
CTAAGATCAGGAACAAGACAAGGATGTCCACTCTCACCACTATTATTCAACATAGTTTTGGAAGTCCTAGCCATGGCAATCAGAGAAGAAAAAGAAATAAAAGGAATACAAATTGGAAAAGAAGAAGTAAAATGGTCACTGTTCGCAGATGACATGATACTATACATCGAAAATCCTAAAAATGCCACCAGAAAACTACTAGAGCTAATCAATGAATTTAGTAAAGTAGCAGGATACAAAATTAATGCACAGAAATCTCTTGCATTCCTATATACTAATGATGAAAAATCTGAGAGTGAAATTAAGGAAACACTCGCATTTACCATTGCAACAAAAAGAATAAAATACCTAGGAATAAACCTACCTAGGGAGACAAAAGACCTGTATGCAGAAAAAAAAAAGACAAAGTGAAAATACTAAAAGCAAAGGAAAAGAAGCAAATAACATACAAGGGAACTTCCATAAGGTTATCAGCTGATTTTTCAGCAGAAACATTACAGGCCAGAAAGGAGTGGCCTGTAAAGTGATGAAAGGGAAGAACCTACAACCAAGAATACACTAGCCAGCAAGGCTCTTGTTCAGATTTGATGGAGAAATCAAAAGCTTTACAAAAATGAGAAGCTAAGAGAATTCAGCACCACCAGACCAGACCAGCTTTGCAACAAATGCTAAAGGAACTTCTCTAGGTGAAAAAGAAAAGGCCACAACTAAAAGCAAGAATATTACAAAAGGAAAAGCTCACTGGTAAAGGCAAATATAAAGGTAGGAAATCATCCACACAAAAAATATGGTATCAAAACCAGCAATCATGAGAAGAGGAGAGTACAAATGCAGGATATTGGAAATGCATTTGAAATTAAAAGACTGGCAACATAAAACAATCTCCTTTATATATAGACTGCTATATCAAAACCTCATGGCAACCACAAACCAAAAATCTACAATAGATACACAAACAAAAAAAGAATAAGGAATAAAAACACAACAGTAAATTTAGCCATCAAATCACAAAAGAGAAGAGAAGAGGAAAGGAAGGGAAAAGACCTACAAAGACAAATACAAAACAATTAACAAAATGGCAATAAGAACATACATATCAATAATTACGTTAAATGTAAATGGATTAAATGCTCCAACCAAAAGTCACAGACTAGCTGAATGGATACAAAAACAAGACCCATATATATGCTGTCTACAAGAGACCCACTTCAGATCTAAGAACACATACAGACAATGAGAGGGGATGGAAAAAGTTATTCATTGCAAATGGAAATCAAAAGAAAGCTGGTGTAGCTATACTCATCTCAGACAAAATAGACTTTAAAAACTCTTGCAAGAGACAAAGGACACTACATAATGATCAAGGGATCAATCCAAGAAGAAGATATAAAAATTGTAAGTATATATGCACCCAACATAGCAGCACCTCAATATATAAGGCAAATACTAACAACCATAAAAGGAGAAATCAACAGTAACACAATAATAGTGGGGGACTTTAAAACCCCACTTTCATCAATAGATCATCCAGACAGAAAATCCATAAGGAAACACAGGCCTTAAAGGACACATTAGACCAGATGGACTTAATATTTATAGAGCATTCCCTCTAAAAGGAGAATACACATACTTTTCAAGTACACATGGAACATTCTCCAGGATTGATCACATGCTAGGACACAAAACAAGCCTTAGTAAATTTAAGTAAATTGAAATCATATCAACCATCTTTCTGAAAACAACACTATGAGATTAGAAATGAACTACAAGAAAAAACTGTAAAAACACAAACATGTGGAGGCTAAACAATATGCTACTAAACAACCAATGGCTCACTGAAGAAATCAAAGAGGAAATCAAAAATTACCTACAGACAAATGAAAATGAAAACACAATGATTTAAAACGTATGGGACACAGAAAAAGCAGTTCTAAGACAGAAGTTTACAGCAATACAATCTTACCTCAGGAAGCAAGAAAAATCCCAAATAAACAATCTAATTTAACACCTAAAGGAACTAGAGAAAGAAAAACAAACAAAACCCAAAGTTAGTAGAAGGAAAGAAATCATAAAGATCACAGAATAAATAAATGAAAAACAGACAAGGAAAACAATAGCAAAGATCAATAAAACTAAAATTTTGCTCTTTGAGAAGATAAACAAAATTGATAAACCATTAGCCAGACTCAGAGGGAGAGGACTCAAATCAATAAAATTAGAAATGAAAAAGGAGAAGTTACAACAGACACTGCAGAAATACAAAGCATCATAAGAGAATACTACAATCAACTCTATGCCAATAAAATGGACAACCTGGAAGAAATGGACAAA
>NC_041221.1:52004918-52005663 GCF_002837175.3 Physeter macrocephalus
CAAGACTGAACCACGAAGAAATAGAAAATATGAACAGACAAATCACAAGCACTGAAATTGAAACTGTGATTAAAAATCTTCCAACAAACAGAAGTCTAGGACCAGATGGCTTCACAGGTGAATTCTATCAACCATGTACAGAAGAGCTAACACCCATCCTCCTCAAACACTTCGAAAATATTTCACAAACAAAACCCAAAGTTAGTAGAAGGAAAGAAATCATAAAGATCACAGAATAAATAAATGAAAAACAGACAAGGAAAACAATAGCAAAGATCAATAAAACTAAAATTTTGCTCTTTGAGAAGATAAACAAAATTGATAAACCATTAGCCAGACTCAGAGGGAGAGGACTCAAATCAATAAAATTAGAAATGAAAAAGGAGAAGTTACAACAGACACTGCAGAAATACAAAGCATCATAAGAGAATACTACAATCAACTCTATGCCAATAAAATGGACAACCTGGAAGAAATGGACAAACTCCTAGAAAGGTATAATGTTCCAAGACTGAACCAGAAAGAAATAGAAAATATGAACAGACCAATCACAAGTAATGAAATTGAAACTGTGATTAAAAATCTTCCAGGGCTTCCCTGGTGGCGCAGTAGTTGAGAGTCCGCCTGCCGATGCAGGGGACGCGGGTTCGTGCCCCGGTCCAGGAAGATCCCACATGCCGCGGAGCGGCTGGGCCCGTGAGCCATGGCCTCTGAGCCTGCACGTCCGGAGCCTGTGCTCCGCAAC
>NC_041221.1:52006845-52007107 GCF_002837175.3 Physeter macrocephalus
GGAAGCAGCTGTATAGCACAGGGAGATCAGCTCGGTGCTTTGTGACCACCTAGAGGGGTGGGATAAGAAGGGTAGGAGGGAGACACAAGAGAGAGGGGATATGGGGATATACATATGCATATAGCTGATTCACTTTGTTATACAGCAGAAACTAACACAACATTGGAAAGCAATTATACTCCAATAAAGATACTAAAAAAAAAAAATGACACATGCACCCCAATGTCATTGCAACACTATTTACAATAGCCAGGTCATGGAA
>NC_041221.1:52007117-52008389 GCF_002837175.3 Physeter macrocephalus
CACAACAGAGGGAGGCCCGCATACCACAAAAAAAAAAAAAAAAAACCCTCAACAAAATACAAGCAAACAGAATCCAACAACACATAAAAAGGATCATACTACATGATCAAGTGGGATTTATCCCAAGATGCAAGGATTCTTCAATATATGTAAATCAATCAATGTGACACTCCATATTAGCAAACTGAAGAATAAAAACCATATGATAATCTCAATAGATGCAGAAAAAGCTTTTGACAAAGTTCAACACCTATTTATGATAAAAACTCTCCTGAAATGGGCATAGTGGGAACCTACCTCAACATAACAAAGGCCATATATGACAAACCCATAGCAAACATCATTCTCAATAGTGAAAAACTGAAAGCATTTCTGCTAAGATCAGGAACAAGACAAGGATGTCCATGCTCACCATTATTATTCAACATAGTCTTGGAAGTCATAGCCACAGCAGTTAGAGAAGTAAAAGGAATACAAATTGGAAAAGAAGAAGTAAAGCTGTCACTGTTTGCACATGACATGATACTATACATAGAAAATCCTAAAGATGCCACCAGAAAACTACTAGAGCTAATCAATCAATTTGGTAAAGTAGCAGGATACAAAATTAATGCACAGAAATCTCTTGCATTCCTATACACTAATGATGAAAAATCTGAGAGTGAAATTAAGGAAACACTTGCATTTACCATTGCAACAAAAAGAATAAAATACCTAGGGATAAAACTACCTAAGGAGGCAAAAGACCTGTATGCAGAAAACTAAGACGCTGATGAAAGAAATTGAAGATGATACAAACAGATGGAAAGATATACCATGTTCTTGGATTGGAAGGATCAATACTGTGAAAATGACTATACTACCCAAAGCAATCTACAGATTCAATGCAATCCCTATCAAATTACCAATGGCATTTTTCACAGAACTAGAAAAAAAAATCTTAAAATGTGTATGGAGACACAAAAGACGCCAAATAACCAAAGCAATATTGAGGGGAAAAAAAAACAGAGCTGGAGGAATCAGACTCCCTGACTTAAAATTATACTGCAAAGCTACAGTAATCGAGACAGTACAGAATGGGAACAAAAACAGAAATATAGATCAATGGAACAGGATAGAAAGCTCAGACATAAACCCATGCAGATATGGTCACCTAATTTATGACAAAGGAGGCAAGAACATAAAATGGAGAAAAGACAGTCTCTACAATAAGCTGTGCTCAGAAAACTGGACAGCTACATGTAAAAGAATGAAATTAGAACACTCCCTAAC